>NC_137557.1:4147500-4680000 GCF_963082525.1 Nesoenas mayeri | reverse complement strand
ATAAAATTATGCCATGAACTGCTTAGGGTTGGTATGATCAACCAAAGGAGGAGACCTGCCTCCTCTGGTGTTTCCAGGTCTGGGGCTTCAGCCTTTGTGCAGGTTTTCTTGGTTTCATTCCCAAACATATTCCATTTCATCCCAGTCCCACCACTTCACTCCTCAAGCTGCCCTATTCTACCTGAATGATAACCTCATCTTCTTCTCAAATGGTGACAATACTCTCCTTTTTCTGAGTCATTAGCCTGGTTCCTGCTTTTCCTGCCAAATCCACTACTACCCCTTGCAATGGGATATTTCTCCTTTCATGGCCGTCTCCTCCCAGCCAATGCTCTACCTATCCAAAAAGTCTTTTTGTCCAAATCTCCAGCTTTATCATTTTAGCCAATATTTTCAATGCATCTTTGTATCAAGAGTTTTATTGAAATCTAGGTAGGCTAGACCTGTTTATTGTTTTTTGTGTGTATATTGTGGTTTTGCTTGTTCGTTTGGTTGGTTTTTTTTGCTTTGCCATATCTAGAAAGATTTTAAAAAATGATATTTCTTCCATATGATTTGACTTCTTAATTTCGGGCTGCATTTTAGTCCTTCTTCTATCTGATTCTGTAGCTTGAGTTAGTATCATTCCAAAAAGCTTTTCTGTAGCATTGTGTAGTGTCGATCAACATGTAGTTGCATGAATAATATATAAAAAAAGAATTATTTGAATGTATATTTATTTTTGTTGCTGTTTTTGCTCTAAGCAAGTGCTGCTCTGCTACATGGAAGTGAAAATAAGGCACATCATTTTGAAAACTGGGCCCAACCTTCTCTTTTGTCTTCAAAACCTTCCGCTAAAAATGTGTTGAGTTGTTCAGCGATCCTGTGGGAAGACAGGGCAAAGAACATATTTTCCCACAAAAGAGCATTGGCTGGAACACCACATCTTGAAAAAATTCCTTTCATCTTCCAATAAAAAAAATATTATCTTTACGGTAAAAAGGATGTTTAATATTTCCCTACTTTTTATAGTTGCCTACTGGTTTTTCTCAAATTTTCAAATTTGGTGCCAGTTTTCAGCCAGGAGTAAAATTTTAAGCCAAGTTATAAACCACTGAAAGAGAAACATTGGTACAGCCTTAAGTATAATAACAATGCCTCCGTGTCCAGTATTTTGATACCTGTGATATTAATTTGTACGTTTTGACTTCCTAGATACACATTTGCAATAAAAAGTGAAGGATTTTTTCTAATTAGGAAATGATTGCTCCCTACCGGTTAGAAAAGCAGCTACCACTGGTTTGTATTATGGCTGAAGTCCCAAGAAGAGATGTGAGAGCTGCTGCTTTCCTGGTTCCACTGATGTCAGCAGGAAAAAAGCCTTGTGGAAGCTCATGGCAGAGCAGAGGTGTTAACGCCGTGAGGGATCAAAATCATCCCTGTTATTGCCAAGAGACAAATGCTGGGTCCCACTGAATAAAATGAATGTTGTTTCAAGGAGAGAGGCACCTGATACTAAAAAAAATTCCCTTTCTCAACTTTATGGGAATGGCTTTCCACCATAAGCTTAAAAACTTAAGTTAATTATCTGCTCCTTTGAAGCAGCCAGAAGTGTCACTTCTAGTGACATCCGAAGCGTTAGCATTAACAGCTCTGACAGCTGAAGGAGTGACCGGTGGAGGGGACGGCTCCACTCTAATTTGGATAAGAGAAACCTTCAATTCCTTGATTGTTGGCCAATACTCTAATGAAGGGAACATTTCCTTGGGCAGGTAGCTGTGATCATCCCACGATGGGATGGGTCATGCTGGAGGGTTTTCCCAAGCAATACTGATTAACCTAATCAGAGCCACCTGGAGAAGGACACAGGTTGGTTAAATTGCAGAAATGGGCTTATTGTAAGATAGTATGTGAGAGTGGTTTGGGCTGCATGTGTGTATTTCTTTAGGTCTTCCTCTGAGCCTGTTATTTTATCTGAGTACTGATGATGTTAATATATCATTTTTTTATACCTATTATGTATATATGTGGTTTAAAAACTTGGGCATTACATTGTGATGCAACCCAGGCTGTATTCCCTGCCTAGCTCTTGAGGGATCAACCTCCTCATTGTCCTTGGAGTTTGCAGGTGTTCACATTACATAGATCACCAGGTTCAGCTGTGAAAAGCAGGTATAAAACTGGCGGTGGGCGGTTGAGCCTCTTGGTTAATGTCTATGGTACTGGGTGGAGGTTAAAGCCATTTGTCCATCTCTCTAGCAGGTAGGTCATTCTGCCCATTTTATTTTGTCTAAATGCTTAAGCTAAGTTTTTGTGTAAAAGTTTTAAACTTCCTATAAGCTTGGTTTATGTGATTCTATGAGTTTAAGAGAATAACATTCTTTCAGCTTCTTCCTCTACATTGTATGCATCTGTAAAATGAACAAACAAAACAACAATGAAACCCCCCTCCCGCCCCCAACCCAATCTTTCCCATTTTCTCTTACTGTTAAAATGCTATCTGGCCTCTTATTGCCTGAGCTGTATGTTTTTTATTGGTTTCATTGTGCTACTCTGAAACCCACGTTCTAAACAAAACAAGAATGTATAAACGTGGATGAAAGTCTTTTCAATTTTTCTTTAAGGATAATTTCTGTGTATTTCTTCAGATTTATTCTTATTCTGAGTGGATCTGACTGGAAAGTCTGTATTTGATTTCTTAAGCTTATGCCTGATGAATTTTCAAGAGCGGTATGTACTTGATTAGGAAGACAAATAATAGCGAAGGATAAACAACTCTATTCCTACGAAATTTAAAACCTTGTTCTAGAATATTGTTAAGCTTCCTCAGGATTAAAGCAGTGGGAACCTAAATTGCTCTATCTTTATTTCTAATAATCTTTATAAATACAAAATATATGTGGAGGACCCTTGGATGGTGTCAGCCTTAGTGGAGACTGATGGCTTGTCCCAAAAGCAGCACCTGCAAAGATGCTCTTTGGACCTACACTTGCCCCCTTTCTGATGGAGAACCTGAAGGCTGGGTAGGAGCCGGAGTGAAATGAAATACCAGCTGCTTAGGGTTTCTTTGATTAGGATCTCACCTTTTGTCAAGCTAAAGCACACTTAGAGTGAAATATTCCTTTAATGTCCCTCTCAAATGCTATGCTGAGGATTTATATCTAGTGTAGGTCTCCATGTAGGTTTTTGAGCTAAATGCGTAAGTGTTGGTTTAACTGCCCTGCCTTGATGTAAGGGATAGTGGAAGCAGAGTCACCCCTAGGTAGTAATCCAGAGCTGCTTTATTTTTAAAGTGCTTATTTAACATATTGGCTACTGACCACGATGATTTTAGGTTGGAAAAATATATAGAAAAGTCCCAGCTATGCTACTCCAAAATGGAGTATCCCATGTCAAGATATTTGTGGGTGCCTTGTGTCACAGAGTTAGTGTGCTGGCAGAAAATGGTGTGAGATTTGTGCTTATATCAAAATGTCAGTGAAACAAGCTCGTTAGCTGACTTGTGGTGGAGAAAATCACATCCTGGGTAACGGAGAGGTCATCTGCTCCCTAAAGAAAGTTGCTGATGAGTCAAAGTGGAGACGTACCAACTTATTCTCATATTTGCTCAAGTCATGTGCGTGGAGGAGACACCTCTATGCTGTGGGAATTATTGGTGGCAGGGGCATCTCCCCAAGCTGCCAATGAAATGTATGACATCTGGGTGTTGTCATTAAGGTAAAACTGGGTCAAATTTCTAAGTGTTGATCTGTAGTTGCAAATATGTGTTGCTGACTTGTCTTTTAGTAATTCAGGCGTAGTCTGTTTTCTCCATGCTCTGCAGCTTTAAATAAAGCATTTGGTTCAAGGGAAGGACTCGTGATTATAGTGTGATGATGTGTGTGTGAGGGGGTTGGCTTTTTTTTTAATTATTTTATTTATGTGTGGAACTGCTTGTGGTTTGAGAGCTTCCCTCTGATCTGATAGCAGGGATTTTAGGCACTGTGATTGTGTCCTATCTGCGTTTTAGGTGTACGTGTTCATGTTAACTAGATACTTCTGTGGGTTTAAGTGGATGTGTTCTCTATTTCTAATGCTGATTGCATTGCAAAGCAGCCAAAACTTCTAAAATTAACAATAACTTAATTTTGCTGAGAGCAGTGAGTGATATATTTGCATATTATATGTCAATTGGACTTTTTTTCTGTGGCTTTTTAGGATCATTTCAGATTAAAGGTGGACAGAGTAGTTTCCTGGGAACCAGGTGTTGATGTGAGATGTCTGTAAAAGTGAGTTGCTGGGAAGCTGCTGATTACTGTCTGTGTTCTGGGGCTGCTCTGGCTGCGTAAGAAGCCAAATTGCAGACGGTGTTTGGATGAATGAATTCACCTCCAATGTGAGGCTTGCTGTAAGGTCCTAGATGGCTGTTGCTATTTAGCAAAGTCTAATTCTGGTGGAAAGGATAAAATACCAATATCAGAGGGAGGCAATTTGGCATATTGCTAGCTTTTTACATATACCTATGTAGTCCGATAATTAGTGAAATAAGTAGGAAAAACAGCTTTTACTGTGTGTCACAACTTGTTTCAGATCCATCAGTAAGTCATGTTCACTTCAGAATAAAAATTATTTATATGACCTCGTGTAGCAGAACCATAAAATGATGCTTAAAAAATGCCAGAAAAAGTTAAGATGCTGCTTTGTGTCCCCAGTGTGCGGGCTGGAGAGTGATCTGGGTGTCCTGGCATCACATGGAGAACACTTCTGTATTAGAGCATGGACAGAGAAACAGGTTGTTCCTGTGCCAGTGAGGTTTGCTGCATTCTGGGCAAGGCTTTTGGATTTTGTAGCTTTTTATAAAAGTAATCCTGCTTTCCTACTCTCAGGGATCCTAAAAGGGCTGGGGTCCAAGAGAGGACCCCAGGTGTATGGTACCATGCTGGGCAATCCTTCAGCTCCGAAGTGCTTAAGAGCATTTGCTCCATGTGCTTTGTGCTTTTAAACCAGTGTTGAGGCTTCACTCCTCAGCTGCAAAATGAAAAGGGAGTGACCAGAAATAGTATTAACCCAGCCCTGAGCTTACATATAAAACCTCATGTGGAGGCTGGTGTGCTGGAGGAGGCTTGGAAAGGAAATAGTGATTTCCCTGGCTCTGGCAGTTAGTGTTCACATGGACAGCATGTGGGGATGTGAAGATCTGGTGTGTTTTGGGGGACCAGGACAGCCATGTAATCCACTTCTGCTTTTTAGCTCATTCTCCACTTATTTATAAAGCTGTTTAAAAAAAAAATATAAAAATCTTCCCTAATAGAATATTGCTGCTTAACGAATAGACCCCCTTGTTATGGGACAGCTTAGCATTGTTAACATTTTTCTCTCTTGTTTGGCTTTATTAGGTGCTATCTCCCATGGCGATCTGTAAAGCCAATTAGTGGAGAAAATAACAGTCATATTAATCTCCCAGAGCAGTGCAAGAAAGAGAGACATAATATCATAGGGAAATTGTTCTAAGTGTGAAAAATTACCCACTTCATCTATTTCATTTTTCTCAAACTCCAAAATTAATGACTTTCTGAAAAAAAAAGGATATATTTATCTCTGTATAAAGGGAAAGATTTGATGAATGCTAAAGAGAAACCAATAGAGCTTTAATAAAAATGTATATGTCCATAATCCTATGAATCCTATTCCAGTGTGTTAAGCTGCTGATTTGTATCTCTGTGTCAAATGCAATTACAGGCAAACAGGAGCTGTGTTTCTAATATCTATTAATCAAGATTATAATTAGGATTTTGAAGAAGCTGCTTGCTTGAGTTGGGAACTGCAGTGAGGAAGTGCCGGAGCTCCTGAGCCTTCAGTGCACAGCACTGTTTGCAGCCTGGGCACAAGCCTTATGGGTGCTGTAGCCCATTGTCCCATGGAGAGCAAACAGCTCTGCTGTGGGGAGATGGCTGCGCTCAAGATGAAGTTCAACTGCTACTGGAATGTACATTTGGGGATATGACTGGGAAAAGTGGTCGCTAGCTGAATAGATGTCAAGACAACAAAGTGTCTTGATTTTTGGGGGATGTTTCATGTCATTTAGGTGAGTCCCACTTGGTGGTTTTGGGTCCTTGCTTTGAAATAGTCCACTGAAGGACATCTTGGCTCAGTTTGTTTCCCTGCATGGGAGGTAAAGAACTGTGCACCAATTGCTATAAATAATGTTTTAGAGCACTTATGGGCCTTCTGACCTCTGTAAGCGGCATACAAACAATAGGGTTTGGAAGACGGAGGGGATTGATGAGCTTTTGCTGTTGGTGCAAGAGAAAGAACACATAAAGGTAGGCTCAGAAAGTCCAATCCACTCTTAAAACAGTCGATGGTTCAATATTTTGACACATTCAGGTTTTTTGGCCCTCAAAACAGCTTAAATGGTTAGGGTTTCCGCTCCCCACGCTTAATCTTTTTATTTTAAAAGGCTGATTGATGCTCATGACCTTGTCAAATTTGTATCGTCTCCTTTGCCTGCATTTTCTTTCTCTCCTTTTTTTTTATTGTAATTTCATTCCTGTTTGTTCTGACTCCTACCAGGTCTAGTCAGAACAGGCTGAACATGGTGTGAATGTTCCCAGCCTCATTTTAACTAAATTAACTATATGTACAACCTTGGTGTCACAGCTCTGAACAATTGAAGCTTGCCACCAAACACATGAAACAAAAATGAAATTAGCCAGTGGTAGGAAACTACAAACAGCTGAGGCATTCAATTGTTGGCCATTTGAAGGATTAACTTCTAAATCATGTAGAGTTCCCTTGGTAGTTTACCTAGTTGGGGACTCAAGGGTATATAAAAACACACTTTAAAATAGAAATGTATTTCTTCACCTATAAAAGAGAGATTTACTGGCAAGTTGTGATATTATTAATACTAGAGTTTTCTGCCATCATCTGTAGTACTTAATCACACTTGCTTTTACTTTCTACATAAACTTTTCTGTTGGAATTCCAAGGAAAGACAGTGCAGATGGACTTGGTGTTGCGAGATGGATGGCACTATTACCTGGGAAGATATTTTACCAACCTAAATTGGTAACAACTGACTACTGTATGCAGTTCTTGTATGTGAATAGCTTCCTCCTATGGGTATTTATCCATTAGATGTGTAAAACATGCTTCTGTTCTTAAACGTTTTTGTGTTGGTTTTGTGTTATAAAGAATTCTCTATAACTTTCTGAATCTGCTGGAAGCTCAGATATGCAGCGAAATGTGTTTTTAGTAAGTGTGTGTAAAAGATTTTCTTAGTTAAGTCATTGCAAAGAGTTGCCAAGGGCCTAATCAGAACCACAAGAAAGGGAACTGTACTAATTATGGTCATGTTTATTTGAATTCAGTCTTTTCCCTATCACATGAGAACACTGTCATGGAGCTATGAAACTTCATAGGGGAAAAATTTCCCAACTCTTTCCTTAATGTTTCCTTCAAACAAGACCCTGAAGTCTTCAGACAAGTGTTTATTCAATCAAAATCCTTCAGATTGCACAATTAAGATTGATGAATTTTATAGGAGACTTTTTCTTTTTAAATGAATAGCACTAAACAGAGGTGACTTCCTCTGTTAGCACAAGCTTGATAATGAAGCCACTGAATTTACTTATAATATAAATATACATTTGTCCAGAGAGTCTTTTGTAGTAGAATTCCAAAGCAAGGAGCTCATTCAGAGAAAAAAAAAAAAAATAGCAGCAAAAAAAAGCCCCAAACAACACAAAGCTGAAATAAAGGGGAAAAATGTAGAATCACAAAGAAAACCTAAACAAATAAAGTGCAAACAGAGAGTGACAAGCGCACTCAGCCCCTGGATTGGTTATGGATGAGACGACAAGTATATGATGAAATTAATGACCCTCTGTCAACTTTTTAGATCTCACTTTTAAAGAGAATGGACCAAAAATCAATAGCCCCCAAACCACTAGTACTCCAGTGAACCAGTTTATCATTTATCTTACTGCTGGCACTCATATAGAAAGTGCAGCCAAGCACAGCATAGGACTTTCATTGGTAGTCATCATTACATGCAATGTTTGAGCACTCCAGTTAAAGGTCAAAGGTGTGCAGTACGGCTCCTCTGAGAAGTACCTATTTGAAATTACCAATATCTGTGTATGGCTGATCCATGCTGTACACTACTATTTTTTTTACCCACCCTGTGCATTTCTCCTTTCTGAGCTTTACCTGCCAGCTGTAGCAGAAACAGTGGGGTTGTAGCCAAACAGTGGGGTTGTAGCCCAATAGTAGTGGCCTTGCACCCAGGATTAGGGCTGGACTGATGTTTCCTTTATCTGTTTTGGTTCTCAAAATGTTGTGTGTAGGTTATTTCTGGTGGTATCAAGTTGAAATCACTGACATATGAGTCAACAGCTCTGATGAAAATAGTTCACTGCTCTTCACCTTCAAAAAAGTTTTAGAGTCATACTTATTATCTGTTTTTTAGATGCTTCATTTGAAAAGTCCAAAGCAGACTCAGCTGAATTGAAAGCCTATGTATTGTAAATGATGCTTCTGGTAGATAATCCTAAATCTTTGAGGGTCAGAAAGATCAGTGAACACTTTCCCCCTCCCCTAGATATCTTTCTTTTTTGAGATGACCTTTTTCTAATTTCTGGTTTGTCAGTTATTGTTGTGTATGATGGCAGTGAGATCATGATTAGTTGTGCCAGTTGCTCCATGCACATAAGGCTTGTTGCCTTAAAATGTGCATGATTCAAAGGGATAAATTGGGATAAAATAATGCAATAAACATTATCCCCCTACGCAAGTGGGAAAGTGAGGCGCAAAGCAGATAAGAGGCAGTTTTCTAAAACACCTGAGTTGGAACCTATCTATTCCCATATGGAAGCTACAGTAGTAGAGACATGAATCCATGTTTCCCCATCCATCTTTGAGTGTGTTCACCAAGGATCCCACTGGGCTGCTGGTGTTTGAGTCCTGTCAGAGGGAACCTGATCTGGTACCTTCCCAGGTACCTGCACCTGGGTCATGCTGTGGCCAGGGGAGAAGGTCAATGTGTTTTGTCTGTGTAACTGTGTGCTCTGGGTGCTGAGGGTTTCCTCCTAGGCTTCTCTGTGTACCCACCCATGCTCACCCACACCTGTATATGGCCAGGACAGATGCTGGTCATATCAGCTTTGAGATGGGTGTGCAAACAGGGCTGCTCTGACTGCATGTTGGAGCCTGTTTGTGCCTCTTCCTTGAGCATGTGCCAAGCACAGGGTCAAAATGTCTGTCTTTATAGAGCCAAGGCACTCTGAAAATGTTGGCACAGCTGATGGAGAATAAAATGTTTCCTGCCACAGTGCTGTGGGAAGGGTGGCAGCTGCTCTGCTTCAGGCAGCAGGATATTTTGATGCTCTTTTAGAGCAGAGAATTTTTCTCTATCTGTAGTCAGTGTGTGTAGGGTTGATGCTCTCATCTTGGTGGGTGGAGGGACCTGTGCAGCTGTGCTTCCATCAGTTACTACGGGACAACATAGTGGTGGATGTGGAAGGTGAAGCACAAGTCCCCCATAATACACCAACACAGCCCAGGGTGGCAGAGAGGGGTTTTGAAGGACTTGTAAGAAGCTTTGGGAATAAAGACAAGATTTTGCTTCAGCAAAAAATTGTTATAGGCAAGTAATGTGATGGTGCAGGTTTCCTACTGATCATGTGTTGCCCTGAACCCTGAAGTGATGGTTGGAGTTTGAGGAATAGGTTTCATTGGGGAATAGTGTTAAAATGAAAAAAAGTCTCTAGACAACAAAAATGTGTATCAAAAAGAATACATCTAGGCAATATGTAATATATGAGGTGAAATATGAGGCCAAGAGCAACTGTTGCATCTTCAGTATTGCCATGTTGTTGCAGGAGGCCCCTGCTCCTGCTCTCACGGGTGTGAGATGTGCTGGTAGCTCAGCATGTCTCATCCTCTGACCAGCTGTCCCTGCCACAACTGAGGTGTGTGGTGGGGTCCTCTGTCCACTGAGCACTGGGGATGCAGGTGATTCTGTTTGGTTGCAAAGGAAGTCCTGCATTATTTCTGGCTTCCTGATACGTTGTCATTTTTATCTGCCATTCTAAAAGGCTTGTGTGGTTACAAGCAAATTTCAGCAAATCCCTGTTAGTCTCCTTGTCTGCCTCTTTGTATCAAGTATGAGTGTTATTAGGTGATGCAATGCACAGGTATTGATCTCTAACAGAATTTGCATGCACATTTTGGGTGTTCAGCTCTGTGCTAAAACAACCGGCTGTTGCTCTCCCCTATGGGGCACAATGAGAGGATAAGCATTAAGGATAGTAATGGAGAGAAGCAAAGGGAGAAGCAGCACATCCCTGGAGGGAGCAGGACTGACAACATGGAGCATCACTCCGTTCAAGTGATATGTCCATGCAGCAAAGTTCAGGTTTCTTGTACTTAAGATCTGCTGGGCATGAGCATTGAGTGATACAGGATGTTCCAGCTGCGGAGTGAGAAAATGCATTTGATTCTGGACAGGGTTTTGGGTGGTGAGGCTGAAGTGGGATGCAAAAATCAGCATGATGCAGGCACCAGTGCAATGCACAACCAGAGACTCAAAGAGCAAAGATTTTAATTAATTTTATGCCTAGAATTTTTTTGTGGATGAATGTTAGAAGGCTCAGTAGAAGAGTGTTTGCAAACACAGGTCACTGGGACTTAGTGCAGCTTCCATTGAGATCGATGGGAAAATTCCCACAACTGTGAAAGTGGGGTCTGGATCTGCTGTGGGTCTATCTCAGAGCTGCAAAGTCAGTAGATAAAATTAAAATCACCATCAGTGCCTATGAACAAACAAGCAATCTCTTCAATATTCAATGTTTTTTTTCCCAGTGTATTAAACCCATATTTTATCTGTAAGAGCGAATAGAGACAATTACTTGAGTCACACCTATCATATCCTGTTTGCTTGTACAGTAAGTGCCTGAGACCAGAACGGTGAGCTCACATTGTGTGTTGCTTTCAAACAGAAAAGGCAAGTTGCTTCAAGTAGAACAATTCTTGTACTAATTGCAACCATTTTAAGTTTACCACTCCAGGCTGGTTTCCCTGAATGAACATGCTAATCTGTTAAGACTTGTAATATGTTAAGACATTTAATATATTTAATAAATATTTTCTTTTTTGTTTTACAACTAGACCAGAGAATTTTCTGTGGAAGACACTAGGAAATTCTTGTTTACTTTGACATTAAGTCGTTCTCTATGCAATGTGGCAATATCTTAGCTCCAGGGGATACCTGATGTGAGACGGGGAGAAAGGGATGATCTCTGGTACAAGTCCGTTCCTGGTTTCCAGATGAAGTCCCTGACACAGTTTGCTACTCTGTCCCTCCTTACAGAGGGACAGGCACCATTACACTTGCATCCAGTGCCAGATGCACCTGAATTTCAAAGCTTTTATGATCCAGGTTTTCATTTTACTCAGTTCTCCTGGTGAGGTGGCGGAAGTGCATTTTCCTTCCCTGCCTCCATGGGCATCAAACTATTGCATTTACTAATTTTTGCTTTTATGATCTGTGTTTCTAATTCTAAAGTGAATATTAAAATCTGGATCAGGACAACAAAAATTTGCAAGTCAATTTAAGGAGTGGAACTTGGAGCACTTTTTGGAGTGCACACTTTCCTGGTGTGGGCGGACTGTCCTCTTTGTTCCCCCTGCCCTCAAGCTGCTCATTGGGGTGTTGCTCCCTGGTGCAGCTGGTGGGTCCTGGTCTGGTGGGGACTGTGTGTGTCCCTGTTGTTATCCCCCCATCTCTATAGGAAAGGAGCACCCTTAAGCTGCTGCCTGCACAAAGATTGCATAGTATTCATAATTAATTAGCATCTGCATGCCTAAAGTGTATGTTGCTTTTAGGGGAAGGCTTCCTATATCTTAACTCAGAAGGGTCATAACTAGTTTTGTGCATATTAACTAGGAATATTTCTCTTTAAAATCGAGTGTTGGACATACTGTGTGTATTACAACTTAAAAGCTTCAGTGGAGCCGCATTTTTGCGAGTTGTGTTCATTCTGGAACTGTACCACAATTCATCATATTAAACTTCATTTGTTGGAAGCCTTGCACTGGCATATGGGCTTGGTCTCTAAGGAAGTGCTTCATTTCTGTATTCCTTACCAATAACAGCACACGGCACTGTCTTTTTATTACTTTGTGGCTAGCACCATTCATATAGTGCATTTCTACATCAGGGCTGCAGAGACCCCCATCCTGCTGAAAAATTTAGACGGCTGCAGCAGTAATCAGAAATACCAATAAAGTGTCCCTGGTTCTAGGTGGTGATGTGGGATGGAGGGAGAGAAAGATATAAAAATGAATCATGATGTGAGACAGCATTGCTCTGGCAGCTGCTTCAAAACCTGAGTGCAGTGAGACCATATAAAGGCTTGAGAATATTCCTATGATCCTAAAGAGACCCGCAAAGATATTGCAAACTCATCAGGCAGCCTGTGCTGCGAAGATGAGGAGAAATACCATTTTGAGTTGTTCATCCCCAAACAACAGACCTGCCTTAACCTAGAAATGGCTAATATGGCTCAAAACTGAGGTGGGCTGCTTTGGATAAACCTGATTAAAAAACAACTGTACATTTGATGCAGGAAGCTGTTGAAGGTGTAAAGAATGGCTAAGTAAGTGAGTGGGACACTATTAATCTTGGTTTGTTTCAGCACTATGTCTTTAGCTGTTGAAGGGAAGAAGAAGAAGAAAAAAAAACCACAACAAAAAAAAAGCAAACCCACACAACCTTGCTCCTAGCTCATAACCTGAGTGTTAAAACTGATGTCCTCCCCATTAAGACCTGTAAGCTCATTAGCACATGGCAATTTATCCTCTTTTATTTCTTCTCAATTATCCTATCATCCATTGTATCTGGATCTGATTACCCTTTCCCAGAGTCAAACATTATCTTGTAAATCATTTGCTTTAAGTCTAAGCCTGCCATTGCATTGCCTAGGATTTGCTTAGGCAGGTAATAAATCAATTAGCATTAAACTTGTGGCGTCATCAATTTTCTTTCCTTGTGACTGAAAAAAGGAGTACCTGAACTTCACTAAGCTGCATCAAATTTCCTTATGCTGTTCACATTGAGATTTTCCTCTTTTTCCCTTCAGTTCCCCCACATCCCAAATCAACATCAATACATTTTGTACTGAACTGTAGAGGAAAGCAGTCAGGGAAACCTCTGTGGACCCAGATGGAAAGTCTATGGAAAGAGTCTTGTTGACCTGGGCTTCTTTGCATCAAGCCCTTGGTGAGACCCTTATAGCCAAGGGACTACTGTGGTTTGATATTCAATAGATGTCAAAACATAAATAAGTGTTGATCATCTAGCAAGACAAGCCTGTGACCTCAGGAATGTGAAAATGTGATATTACTGCCCTTCTAATGCTGAGAGGGATCTGCTGGTGCTCTGTAAGTCCCATGCCTGGCTGTGCTGGTTGTCTCCAGTGCCTCCCTGGGGTGGTGGAGACACAGCCCTGTGCTCCTGTCCCCCCTTCTTCCCTGAGGCTGATGCACTAAGTGTAGTTGAGGTGTCTCTGCCCAATGAGGTGCTTTGGCACAAGTGCAATCCAGCAATGGTGTAGACAGCAGGAACACAACTGGCTTTCATCTGCTCTTATATGCTCCTCCTCTGGACTTGCTCCCATGACTTCTTGGCAGGTCACCAGGATCTGATCTAACCGTTATAGCAACATTTATTAGATGTAGTCTGGGCAAATGATGCAAAGGGAAATGTTTCTTACACCCTTTGCATATAACCTACTGGGACAATTGCTGAATCAGCTTTCTGTTGTTTGGATTTTGATGTATGCAGCCCCCATACTACTATGCCTTTTTTTTTCCATATTGGGAAATGCAAAAATTTTAGCAATGTTGATTTACCATACTCCAACCACAAATGAACTGCATGTGAGATTTGTGTGTCAATCTAGGCAGTGGAATGCCTAGATTAGGTTTATCCAGTTGTCTCACTTGTTATGAGACGTATATTAAAAATGTTTAAAGAATTGACTTAAATATACTTTTTCCTTTGTGCTTTTTTAAAAAAAAAGACAGACAGACTTGTTCAGACAGGAACTTACACATTAGGGCTCTGAGTGCTAACTCTTGTAGAATATGTGTCATTCCAGAATTGTAAATTTTCCCCTGAAACCATTGTCTTCCTTTGAAGGAGCTGGTGGTGACCACTGCCAGAGATGGTATGGGGTGGATCATCCAGTGCTTGTATCTGGATTCACACATCTTGTTACCTTGTATTGCCTGTGAACCCAGCTGCTAATGTGTGTGTGCACAGGTTGCTGGTGGATGTACCCAGGGCTCAATCAGTGTCTCTTTGGGTCAGTGTTTCTGTGGAAGAGAGTTCTTTTGCCTTTTTTCTTAACTAGCTATTGCTGTGGCTTATCTTTTGGTTGCTTCACAGTCATTTCAATGACTTCCTGATTAAAAAAAATGTAGTAGGAAATAAGAAACACGTGCATACAGGTGATATAAGTTATTAGTTCTGAAGGGAGCTCATTAGAAATGCTTAGCTGTCAGTAGTGTGGATTAGCATTTGTTTTGTGGCTGTTAGAGGGTTTCCCTCCAAGTTCTAGTAATTAATTTGAGATCACCCAGTAGCTAGACTCTGGGTGCAGGTTTCTAGATGAAAGACCTGAGGAGTTTGCATCCTGCCCGTCCCTGTCCTCTCTTGCCTCCTCTGTTATCACCTGGGGAAGGTGCCTGTGTCTCCCACTTCCTTTCCATTCTATGTCTGTTGTTGTTTTGTCCAAACAATGGAAACATCTTTGCATTTAGTGATGTATAAAGGGACTAGAGCAAATGCTGCAATTTCAATTGTGTTATGCTTCAGAGATGTTTTCCTAAGCCATGTGTTAACAATTTTTGTGATTCTGAAGACAAATGTCCTCTTGCTTTGATCAGCTGGCCGGTCACAAGTGGAGGTGGTGCAGCATCTGAGAAGTGGAGGGGAACTGCCTGGTGCATTCCTCAACAAATTTGCAGAGAACTTGTTTGAGAGGATAATTTTGTACTGTGCAGGTATTTCCTAACTAGAGAAATGGCAGCAATCAGCAATGAAATGGCAAGGTCATGCAGACACTTTCTGGCAGAGATGAGAACAAAGCAGCCCCAATTTTAAATCTTGTTTGTGTAACTCAATCATTACTTATTTATATTTCCCTCTGTTTATGTCCTCCTAGTAGAACGTAAGAATAAAAGAGAAAGTGTTTCTCTTTGCAGAAGTTAGGATTCAAAATGTGAACTTTTTGGAAGTTTTCATTAAATTCTCAAGGGATGCCAGATATAAGGCAATTCCTGGGACTCTTAAAGGTCATTTGTTGAACAGTTTCTTCTGAGCATATATGACAAATTATTCCCTTGGCACAATAAACAGGATGCAAGCCCTTTAATTATAATATAGCACTCAATATCTTGAGACATTTCAATGTTTCCTATGTATTCTACGCATTTCATTACAAGGAAAGGTTGAATAGGATTAAAAGGGTGACGTTACCCAAAGATTGATAGTTTACCTGTCCAAAAGGGGAAAGTCACAGTACAAGTGAGCACAAAGGAAAGAAGGATCCAAAACAAGTTTTGATTGCAGAGGAGACTTGGATAAGAGAGATTTTATTATCCTCAGCTTTTAGCCTTATTTACCATCAGGCTATCTTGCCACAAGCATGCTTTTTAGTTCTGACAGCTCTGAATTATGACCATTGAGGGATCCTATCTCATTAACTGAAATGGGAGAATAAAACATCAAACAATCATAAAAATAATTTGGCACTGTGAAACCACTTAGGAGCAGCTGTCAAACAGGTTGGAAGATAAAGTTCTAAATAAAAAGAATAGAGAGAGCTGCAATGTCCTGCCATATGCTTCCTCTGCATTATAGACTCCTTAATAATATGAAGTGCCTGTGTTTATGCAGAATAGGCCAGACACTCCATATATGATATTGATTATGCCTTAACCCCAATTTAGTAAAGACATACTCCTCCTTTTCCTAATCAGATATTGCAGAAGCAGTTTTCTGAAAATGTCCCTAATGCCAAGACATATTTTATTTCCGAAGGCTGTGGCAGGAGATAGGGCTTTGTCTTGCCTGTTGTCATGGCTTGGAGCCCAGTTTTAGGACAGCAAGGCCCCTGTGGGGCTCTTCTCCAGCAGTTTTCATCCAGCAATTCAAAAACATACATCTTTATCAAGCTGTTGTTGTCAGACAACATTAGATAATTAATAGGCCATTTGTCAGCCTGCACAAAACATGTTAAAATCCCAAACACAATCAGGATAAATATAGTTGCCTGCTCTCTGAAGGCTTTTTGTTCTGACATGCAGGCATTGCAGGCAGATATTTACTGTTAAACAAGACTCATTATTAATCACATCTAATGTTAATTAATTAACCGCCTCTGTGTATTGAGGGCTCTCTGTGACTTTCAATTGTTTTAAGGAGCTAATTGGTAACTTAGCAGTTTGCATGCAAGTTGTTTCTTGTTCTGTTCACATCAACTTTTTTGACTTAATAGAATAACTGTGTTCATTAAAACATATAAATAAAAATGGGTACTTCTAGTAGCATAAATTAATATTGAAATAAGCCCACATCTGAACTACTTAGGGGAGATGTGAAGATTTGGTTCAGACTCAGCTTCACCACTGGTGTTCCTGAGAGGGCAGGCGTGTAGATACAGAAGTCTCTGAGGGCTGAAAGTCAATTAGATGGGACACAGATGATATTGTATCATGGCCCTGCAGCCCAAACAGAGCTGCTGGCAGATGCTGACCACCTGGAGACACCACAGCAGCCTTCTTGAGCTACCAGCACTCAAGGATAGAGCTGCTGAGGAGCAGTAATTATGGAGATATCTTTGAAAACCTGAAGCCTTTATTTTTTGGTTCTAATTGTCCTTACCATACCCCTTGGCTCATCATTGAGCAGTGGAGAATGAGTTTCACTGCTACTGGTAAAAATGCCACCAAGTCTGATTTGCATCTTGTTTGCCTAATATATTTGACTGCCCAAGGAAAGTAGCTATTGCGAAGCAGACCCTTTCCATTTAAAGATGCCCTTCTAAATGCTGTTTATTTCTCTTGAAAGGAGAAGAGGCGCAGGGTTTGCCAACACAGGTTAGATCAGTGATCCATGTGGAAGCCAACAAGACAATGCAATGCTCAAGCAGTTGCGTCACCTGCAGAAGTCTTGATGAACCAAACAGGAGGGCCATGGGCTTATAGGCTGTATAATTTGGCCCAAGAGCTCCACCAGGTTGTATGTGTCACTTGATGGTGATACAGACAAGGGCTACTTTTTTCTGCCTATTTTATTCTACACTCTGAATGTGCATTGGATACTGTGGTGGCTGGTTGTGCTGGGTGTGTGACAACTAAACACACACATAAGAAGAATTAGCCTGCATAACTATACAGTTTATACAAAACCGTTTTGTAGAATTGAGGGGGCAGTTTGCTTAGTTACCTGTTCATAAATTTTTTTCCTGCAAAACTTTCATGGAAATGCAGGAGTCCTACATATAGAGTGCTCATGACATTAATTCCCAAATGTAACTTGTGAAAACTGGGTTTTCTTCATGTTCCCATTATATAACTTGGGGCCATAAGTGTCTGGGCTACAAAACTATAAATCTTTTAAAATAGTCACTGATTTCATCACCCACTAAATAAAGATGACATTTTTTAATGAGATATTTCATATTCAGTCTGTCTGTCCAGCTATGTTCTTGCAGTCTCTCCTCTTTGCTGTGTCAATATTTGCATTACCAACCCTATTTTGGAGGCTTTCTAACTTGATCTTACATTTATTTTGGCGAAGAACGTGGAACGCAACTTCTTACTCTGAGAGAGAATTTGTTTTAAGAGATGATGATGATGGGGTTTGATTTGGAGAGGGGCTAGAGTCCTTGAGAAAATGCAGCTCTCCTGGGCTGGGAGGGGTTGCTCAGTCTGCCTGGGAACGTTGTCCTACAGCCCAGTGAAACTGTGGTGGGAGAGATGTCCAGGTCTGGTGAAAGTGGTTGATGGGCTTCTCCATTGCCATGGGGCATCACCCTCCTGTTGAGTGAGAAGGTCTAGTCAGTGGGTCATGGCTCACTTAGGGCAACTGCGTTTTTTTAAAGCACCTTCTAGCTCTGTGATTCTTGGATGCATGTCTTGCTGCCTCTTACCTCCAGTGGGATCTGCAGGTCTACCCTTGCAGGAAGAGTGGGCCAGTCTGTGTGTTGCGTAAGGTTGCTATGGGTCAACTAGCAAGTGAGTCCTGATAAAACTGTCTTGTTGCTTGGATCTTGGTCTTTGAGGTTGAGAATTGTACTATGGTTCAATTCTGTCAAGCTTTTAGTCAAAAATTCTCCAAATAATTGAGGATTTTGTCTTTTTGGGGTCCTGGATTCAAATGTGTTTCCTGAGCCTGTTTGAGACTGTGCCTACAACTTTGTGGTTTATCTATTTATTCACAGTCCATTAAAAAAATGTCATGGACCTGTGATAACAAGTATATTCCTACACACGTATATGTTCATAATCACATACATGCATAGGTAGATAAGTTTCACAAACTTGCATTTGCAATGTGTGCATATCAAGTATTTCCTTGCACAGTTATACCCAAATAGTGCTCTCACAGGGGAACTGCAGAGCTTGGATTGATTTATTCCTGCTGAAATGCTGACACCAAATTGTATGAAAGGGGATGCTTAGCCCAGAATGAAAAATGTCCTTTAGCTAACAAAACCTGGTGCTGGGATTAAACTTAAATCAGTGTTAGTATTACTGAGGAACCCTCATTGGCTAAAACTGCAAGTGTTGCATGAAGTTGCAGCATATTCTCTCATCATAAGCCAAGCAATATGCTTCAGTTAAATATATGTCACAGACACTTATCCTGAGAGCATGAAGCTGTTGCTGTTGAGAAAATTTGGTTTTCATTTGTAACCAGGGCTCTAAGTTACATGCAGTTTAGGTGCATCACACCCCCATTCCTTTTGAACACATTTATCCAGGTTTGAATTTGATGGAGATGCTCAGGTTGTCCATATCACTTACCGGGGGTGTTAGTCCCATTGGGCTGTGTGCTGTGCTCTTGGTGCAGGAGAAAACAAAGCACCCTCTCCCAGCAGGATGTTCATCACACAATGTGTTGCCTGCAGCTGTAGGCTTGTTGTTGAGTTTCTAGGGTAGCCTGTTCATCTTGCCTATAGCCCCTGGGGCTCCAACACTGCCTGAGAACTTTGCGGCCACATCAAGCCTGGCCAGCACAGGTCTGTCTCACGTGAAAGCTGTAGCTGCATTGTTGTGTTATGTGTTCAAAAATAAATCTAACAAACTGTGCATTTCCAACATGTGCTTCAAAAGATGCAGGATTAAGTGGTTAAGTAGGTTTAGGCTAGTGTTTCAAGTAAGGCACATACTTGAGAAATTTGTATTGGCTCTGTTCTAGCAAATATACAATCGAGACAAACCAGAGACTTCCTTTCAAGCTGTAATACTGTTTTAGGAGGAACAGATATTTCATTCCCTTGATAGAGGAAGGAGCTTCCCTCATCCAAACTCTGAGCTGTGAAATGCTGTTTCAGGCAGAGAAACACTCTAAAAATCATGGAAATATTTATAAATTATAATAGAATTCAACTCTCCCTCTAGCCCCAGATAAGCAAACTTCCTTGGAAGGACATGAAACAAAGCACAGAAATATCTATGGAGAATGCAGGAATCTGCCATCAATTTGCATTTCCTCACCTGTTTTGGACTGAAGGCTTGCAGCCATTCTCAGTCTGGGTTACACCTATGCCATTAAACCCACAAAAACCTCCCTAGCCCAGAAGGCAATTTTACTGAATCATGTCATGATTACCAAGTGGTATCTCAGACTGACCAATAAGAATATAACCTAGGTTTCCTTATGGACTCAAACAAGCTTGCCTAGGGTTGGGTAGCAAGAAATTTAGGGCTACCTCTATTCTAAAAATGTGAAGTCATTTCAAAGCAAGAAATAATTCTAAAGAAAATTTGTATATGCTTGATTGATTATCTTATTTTAATCCATATTAAAGCTTTAAGTCCTTAGGTGTGGCTCTTTAGTTCTAACATCTCATAAATTATGGCTATAATGAAGCAGTCATTTATCCAGGGCTGATGATAAATGGCTTGCCCTAGGAGGAACTAAAGAATAGGCAAGTAGATCATTTTCATATTTGGTGAAAACAATATTAAGTGCCCAGACCTCAGTGATTGCCCTAATAAATGAATAATCTGAGGTGAGGGGCTTGGCAGTCAGCATAAAAAATAACCTGAGCTTTCTCTGTCATTTGTCAGGCTTTGCTATGACAGCATGCATTATGGGTAAATGAGCAATCAGCAAGAACTATGTTATGGCTGGGATGTTTTTGAGAAATTTATCATATGCATTGCTTGGTACCTTTAAGACCTTAAGGCTTAATGGCTATAGTGCATGACTGCAAACGAACACAGTTCTTATTTACCATCCTATGCTTCATTTGCACTAGATCTCCTTTTTTCCATATAATAGGGGGAATGAGCCTCTGTTAGTGTTGTTTCCCAGACTTTTGCTCATAGAGGATATTTCAGCTTGTTCTGTGTTAGTTTTAAGGCACCACAGTATTTAAGGTATTTTTGAGGATACTTTGCCTAGTATGGTAAAGATGTCAATTTCTATTTAATGAGCTAAGTCAGTAACACATGGATAGGATGTGTAGGAACAAACCCCAGGGGAAACACAATAAAGTGCTCCTCCAAACACCTGAAGTGCAGTGGGAAATGAGGTGCTGTTATCTTTTAATTAGCCATGAAACATTCAGGTACAGAGTGGGGACCACAGCAAAGGGTGTTAGCAGGTGTTGTGGCATGATATAAACCTATTTTTCCAGACTGTTCCCCATGGGAGTGCAGCAACACATGGTGGCTTGTGGGCTGGTAGCGATATTTTGCCCAAAATGTGCCCAGATTTAGTGCTTTGTCTTACAGCTCTTCTCCAGGTCATTTCAGCTGTAACTTAGTGGAAGGGTGGACACAAAAGCAGTGGAACTCTTGTATTTGTTGCATAATCTTTTAATGGAAATACAAGAAGACATCAAATGATAGGACAGAACCATGGGGACCCAGATGTGCTGAGGTGCTGGGAGGAGAGGACCAGCGGTGCTGAGCCTGCACACGTGGAAGGGGAGTCCCATGCAGGGGCCACTTCTGGAAATGTTGACATAAGTGATATCCTCAAGTGGGCACAGATGTTGAAATCCTGAGCTTGGATTTCTGTGAGACTTCTTAGTTGTGACCAAAATGGATAGGAATTTCTCTCTCCCTAAACAAACACAGATTAGCAGGAAAAGCTGTTAGGTGAAGGAACAAGCAATGAAATGTGCTCTTTTGCTGGGCTGAGGCTTGTGAAACTAAGCTGGCATCACACGTACCTCTTCATGGGATGGATTTTACATCGGATTGCTTTTCTCTTAGTTTTCTTAAGGTTTTTGGAGGAAGTGATGCAGGGAATATATATATTTTTTAATATCTAGAGAGTGAAGCTCTGCAAGACAAATAATGATGTTTTCCACTGGCAGCAAAGACTGTCAAGGTGAACCTTTAGGGGAGTGCTTGTCGTCTGTTCCTAAAGCCTCAACCTGAGAGGTACTGAGAACACTACTAGCAACAAGACTGTCTTTGCTTACTTTTAAGCTGGGCACTGTGCTATTTTAGAAATACAAGCTTGGGTGAGCACATTTCAGTGTTTAAATCAGGGCAGAACCACTCATCATACTCCAGGATGATGCTCATAAAGTCACTTCTCTGCCCCACTCAAAGTTTACCCTTCTCCTGATGTGCTGTCTTTGGATGGCAACCACAACTTTGGATTTTATTGGTTTTGTAATTTTTTTTTTTTACTATCACAGAAGAAAGAAATGTTAGAAAATGCTCTGATCTAGCTTTTCTGAAAATTTAAATGCTAGTCTGCCACAGCTTTCAATATCTCTTTACATGCTGCCACTTATACCTTTCACTTCTCATTAAGGAAACGAACCCAGAAGATTAAAGCACTCCCAATTTAGCTTTCTAAATAGGAAGTGAAAGTTGAAAGCAGACCAGCTGAGAACAAGCGCCACTGAGAACTACAGCTGGGCTGATGCTATTAGAAAAAAGAGGCCAGTTCTTGCTTCTGATCTGTCATTTTAGGAAGCTTGTTTATGTATAAGTCTGACATCAGATGAATACGTAGTGACCTTTTCATTGAGATGAAAGTTTTACTTTAGACTGATCAGATATCACATCACTAAATACTAAGAGTTTTATAAAAGTATGGCAACAATCCTGTCTAGGAACAAGTTCATCTTTGTGGAGCCCATTAATATCCCAGAGATCTGCACACAATTGGAGCCTGAGATTGGAGAGAGCAATTTCAAACCCATTAAATGAATTTTGGGGGAGTGAATCTGGATCCTGACTGACTAATGTCAGTCCAGAAGGTGGAGAGAAAGGAGGGCAGGGGGAGGTGGAAGGTTCCTCATGAGTATTCTTATAACTTAAGGTTGTTTTAATATCTGACTGCTGTGCTCACTACAGCTTTTCCTCCCATTTGGTCAAAGTTGGTGAAGGAAATGGGAACCCTTCAGGAGCTGTAGCTCAGATTCTTAGGGAGCAGGACTAGGAAGCAGCAGGAGAACATGCTCATCAGGAAGAAAATCACTGCAGATTGTCCATGAGACACAGATGAGCACAGCAGACAGTATTAGGAGCTTTGTATGTATAGTTTTTCTATAAGTGTATTACTGCCCATAAAATAAAGGGATAATATTATTATTGGTACATGTCACTAAAGTGCCAGTAAGAATAGCTTGTAACTGAGAATACATAAAGTGACTATTGAAAATATTAGAAATATGTTTTACCAAGGTATTTGGGGTTTGTAATTTAAGTTTTGTGTCCGAGCATCTGATTCATGTCGCTGAATCTGAGTCAGTGTCAGCAAATCGAATACTTTACTTTTTCTTGAATTTATTTAATAGTACAGTCTCAAATAGAAAGTGCAGAAAGAGGGTTCACTGCCTGGTATTCTCCATGTGAGATATGGATGCTAAATCTTTAAGCTGGACTATGTTGTGTGCTCATACTGGAGTAGGTTAAGAACATCAGTTTGCTCTAAATATATTGCTTTTAAACAACTCCTGACAAAAAAAAAAGGTAATAAAAGATGTATCTTTTGTTGCTGAATTGTTTACACTGATTGTAAATAACAATAAAAAAGCAGACTGACTAGAAAAACTCTGCTAGTAAAATCTAGGAGCATTGGCATGGCAGAATTTCTGAGTTTGATGTGACTCTACCTTTGACAGTTCTCCTAAGGTAGGTTATTTTGGAGAAAACATATGTTTCCATTTTCTCTCCCTCAGCTTCCCTTTTAGTCCCCAGGCTCCACTAGGGTCACAGCAACATTAAGGCTTTTGTCACTGTGATTAATAGCTCTTTAGATCATCTTTAATTCACTCACTAATGACTGAGGGTCTTTCTGCTCTCCAAGTAATCGCGTGATGTATGAGCCGATAGTACACCTTGTGGCAGAGGTGAAAATCATTCAGGCAATGCAAATATTGTCATGGGGACAAATGTTTTCCCTGTTAATAAAAATTAATGAATTCTACCCAGGAGCTAGTTAAAGAAGCTCTGGTGAGAGAGATCCAAACACAAGTTCTTGCCACTTGGAACCATTAATTCACTATTTCTAGATATGTGAGGATAATTATTATTAGTATTTCTGCATCTACGTAATAGATGAGACAGTGGCAGGTTGTTCTAATTATACAAATGGTTTGCACTGCTGGTAGATTTGTCTTTCAGTTATGCCCACTTGCTGGTCTTCACTTGAGAGCTGTTATTTTGTTTTGCTTATAGCATTGTTTTCAATGCTTTGCAGCCTCTAAATAAGAAAACTCTGGTTCCAGGCTGGACATTTACTTCCAACCAAGAACCACCTTGGTCAGGATATTGTAACTGTAAAATGATGCAAAGATGTTTACATTTTTTGCATGTCCCTGTTACACATCATGAAAGGTTGATGAAACAGGCTGCAAACTAATCATCTGGAAGAGGAAGAAATGCTTCAAGTATCTTATTATATTTATTGCATGTGTATGAATAGCAATAAAAGGGCTCTGTCCCTCAGCCAGGTCACCTTACAGCATGGTTGTTCCCATTCTGATCCCTTCCCTCACCCAGTGCTCAGGCTTCACCAGGTGGAGATGTTGGAAAGGTGAGTTTGTTATTTACCTTGGTTAATGCTGTTGTCTTTTTGTTTCCTTCTGATTGTCACCATTTCTTTCTTCTGATGACAAATAGCTATTGTCTCAGTGGAATAAATATTTCTGAATTACTTCCCAGTCTCAACCCTATCATTTTACATCTCAGAACAAGAAAACAGTAAACTTTTAAAAGACATAATTTTACCTCTTCACAGTGCTTATCTACAAAGGAACATATTACTGAGGGGGGGAAAGAGCTCTAGTTGTTACTATTATTTCTGGTAGACACCCAAGGAGAGTAGCTAATTTGTTCTTCATTAATGCCAAGGACAAATAAAAAAGCAAGGACTGAATTATGCATTTATTTCCATTGTGCCTTTAACATGGGCTTCCGCTCCCCATCATCCTCCAAAAGAATTCCCAAACCTTTGCTGTGCATTTCATGTGATACCATAGGGTGCACTAATATGGTTTTAAAAGAAGATGAATTTAGTGGTGAATCTTAATTGAAGGCAGAAAATTACATGCAGCCCCCCTGCTGAAAGGAGGATGGACAGTTGGCTACAATCAGAGGGGTGTGTGTGTTTTACTTGGTTTTTTTTTTGCTATAACTCAACAATAAGGTCTTATACTAGTTCACAGAGGCCTGGGAAAAAAACCCGAGAGTCAAATTTCTTTGGAATTTGAACTTTTTTTTTAAAAACTTGGGCATGGAGGCAGCTCTTTGAATTGCACAAGTTGTCATCATTTTGCGATGAACTGAGCCAGTCTTGGACCTCATCTTGAATTGTGGGTAACTGGAGAAGAAATTCCCAGCCTGTGCAGCCCCTTGCAAAATGAAAGGTATACAGAGCTGACCTTTCAATTATTAGCACATGAGTGTGTGTACCCAAGTTCTCCTTTTGACAGCTAAATGCCACAGACCCCCAGCTCAGCCTCTTGGGCTTGAAGAGTGTTTTAAAGTGATTCACTGGGCTTGGGAGGTGTCACCTACAAAGGTGTTGCGCTCACATAAAAACCAAAGCACTTGAATTTGAAAAGACATTACTTAATAGTTTTTATTTTTTTTCAGGCAGAAAAATTCAATTCACTGTAGAGTATGTCAGGATAAATGTTGGGCTTTTGTCTCAAAATGCTGTGACAAATTACATTGTCTCATTTATATATAAAACTAATAAAAATATTAAAAGAACTGTGCAGTACATGTTGCTACTAGAATGTAGAAAGTAGCTTTCAAAAATTCATTGTCATGCTAGAGACAGAACTAATTTTGTTTCAGCAGAATGACTGGAAAATTAAGGATAATTCTCCTCTATGTTTCTGGAGATTTAACCATGGCGTGCTTGAGGAAATCAAATTCTGGATTTCACAGCTTGTGTCTAACTTCAGCAAAGCAGGCTATACTGATAAAAGTGTAAGAAAAAAGTAAAATTGGAAAGGATTTCTTACTGCTCTCCAATGATAAATTGCTGCAATGTTTTCTTTTATTATCACCCTGCTAGTCCTCTACTGCTCAGCCCCAAGTTAGGCTTCTAAATGAGATCCAGATTTACCAAAGTGCTCAGGAGTTAGGAGTTTCCACCAGGAGACTTTTTCCTGAACTTCCAGAAGAATTAGGTAACAGAGACTGCCCGTTCGGTGTCACAGTGGGAACCACGCTGTTTGGCAGCCTTGACATTAGAAAGGTTTCAATTTTCTGGGTGTTGTTGCTCCTGCAGTTTCAGATGTGTCTACAGAATAGAGGGGCTATTTCTGCATCAACTCTTGCTGGAGAGCTCATGTTTCTGGTAGCGGTTGGAGGGAGAAGGGATGGTGTCCCTCCAGAAAGCTGCTCTCTTAAAACACCTGAACCTCTCCTGTCACTTTGGGTGGTTGAATATCAACTACTTTCCTTGACACTGACTTAGAACAGGTAGGAAAGCCATTGCTAGAATAATGCTACTGAAGTTTTACTGGAGCATAACCTGCCTTTGGAAAAGTTTTGATATTGTTCTGATGGAAAGTTCTAACTCTGTCAAAGTTTGGTTATTAAGACATAATTATATATGCACATGTTAATTATTAGTAAGGGAAGAGCATTGCATTAGGACAGCACTTTGTCCAGCCATGGAGCATTACTTTCCAGCAAAGAACCAAGTCATCTGAAAGAGCCAGAGGTTTGCATTTTCAAGTTTCTTGTGTGTGTGCATGTGGTGTTTTGTTTTTTCCTACTCAGTTTTTTCTAGTCCAGCTGCTCCCTGTGTGGAGAAGAAATATTTCCATACTGCACAGACAATGATTGCACTGAGCCTGGTTTAGTTTCTGTTAAGTAACTTCACTTAGACATCAGTAGGACCTTCCCATTCCCTCCCTCTCACCATTTCCCCTTTTGTCTTAATGAGCTGAAACCCAAAGGTCATCCTTACCTGGGCTTTTGTGGGCTGAAAGCCTACTACAAATGGAGCAGTTGTCTCCATATTCAAGGTCAATAAGGCAGCAAATGGGTACAAGAGAAGAAAGGGCTGAAAATTTCATTAAACTAATTTAAAAAATAAATTTACACAATTACATTAGAAACTGAACACTACATGTTGTATAGTATGTGAAGGATTTATATTGGATGACTGTCTAATCTTCCACGTAGGTGTGGAACTTCTGGTTTTGTTTTGAACCTGAAGAAATAAAGAAGGAAATGGAAGCAAAGGTAAACTTAAGGTATTGTTTTACTCTAAATGCTTTCAGTAAAGGGCCTTGTTATCTAATGATTGGTACTAGATGGCTGGTATAAATCGTGGTGTTTGTTCCCTGCACTCATGGTGAAGGAACGCAGAGGCAAAGGAAAATCAATTGGAACTAGCAGGTAACAAATGACTGGTCTTAGACAAGCATTGCAGATGCGGAAAATAGAGTCGTGGGCATACATTATTAGGAAATGCAGTGGTGACTTTTCCCTGTTATTTAGGAAATCCAACAAATAATAAATATTTTTGACGGAGAAGGCAGATCAGACAATTAAGAATGTGCAGATGTTTCAATAATGAGTTGTATTTTCAATGCTTTTTTCAAGGGTTTTTTGCCCTTAATACTGAATTATCATTACCAAAAGGGGAACAAGAAGCAGCTCTTGGGGAAACAGGCAAGCCCAATTCATGCCAGCACCCAAGAAGAGGGCTGACAGAGCCAGCCTGGTACTGCATGGTTCAGAGGTAGCTCTGAAGTTTCCCAGGGCTTTGGGAAATATTTTGGCAGTTTTGTGCCAGACTGAACCCTGCTGAGTGGTTAAAATATCATCAGATCTGAATTCAGATGAGGATAAGTTCCAGTAACTTTCTATTTGGGTGTCTCTCCCTTTACTGGTAGACCTTCATAGATCAAGAAGATTTGTTTTTGTGGACCATGGAAACATAATAAAATAGTTCAAGAACAAGCTCTGTTACAATATCAGAACGAGTTTTTTTTTTTTTCTAGAGATGGAAGCTGGGAAGGTTCCAACTGGGCAGCAACTCTTTACAAGGACCTAGTGGGCACCTTGGCAGTGGGGACCAGGGCTGGATAAACCAGGCCATGGACAGTAGTGACACTTTATCCTCTTTACTTGCCATATGCACCCAAAATACAATTTTAAATAGAAGTTTTAAACCCCTGGTGCAAGCAAGATTTTGGAAAACTGGAGCTAGGTGTAGGGAAGAAAAGCATCCCGTGGGATAAGTAAGCACTGGGAACCAGTGAGGTGGGGAATCTCCATCCTTGCTGACTTAAACTGTTCAGACAATGCTGTGAGCAGCCTGGCTGGGGTTTTGGCTTTGCCCTGCTCAGAGGCTGATGGCCAAGGTGCCCTTGGGTCAGTCTGGTTCTGGCTTTGCATTCCGCTGTTCTTGCTAGGCTTCTTGGGGAGCCTAACAAGGCTGAGTTGTTAGTCCTTTATATGTGAGCACGTGTGCATTGCTAATGGGGAAAGCTTCCTTTTTAAATTTTTTTCCCAAAGCATCTGAAAAATATTCTCTATATGTCACCACAGTGTTCTAATTCTGCAAGCAAATCTGAAAGTGCTACGGAGGGGACACCCTAACACCTTGAAAAGTATCAGTAAAAACTGCTGAAAGTGCTAAAAATAAATGAATCATAGGGTGAGAGCCAGCATGACAGGAATTTGTTGGATATTTGCAGATACAAGAGGGCTTCTAAGTCATGGTTCATTTACAATGTCTGGTTCCTCTCTCTGGGAAGGATTTCTAATAGATTCAAGGAGACTCCAAGATTTTAGTAGATTTTGAGAGAAGAAAAGCAGCTCTGTAAGGGAGAGAGGTTTGGTTTTTTTAATGGAGAAAACTTGCCAGTCACATTTCATATTGTGTCCTGCTCAAAGAACAACTGAAGGCTTTCATGCTGCGGAGATGGCGTTTCCATATTATAGCTGCAACTGAGGCTATTGTATGGAAACGCCATCTCCTGCATGTTATGAAAACCTACCTGGAGATGGTCTTGCAGTCTCCTAGAAAGCCGCTGCTCCATCAGGAAAACATTTGTATTTTACAATTAGATGTGGGGGTTTTTTTGGTGTGTTTATTTACTGCCCCAGATCTGTTCCAGCCTGTGGCTGCAGCAGTATCTGAATGATGGAATTTTGCCAAAAGCAAGCAGCATTGAATACTGTTTTACCATAACAAGTGCTGAGGTGAATGAGTGCTGTCAAAAGAACCATGAATACTTTTTTCATTATTAACTGAGTTTACTATTTTGCTGGTAAAATTTAACAGCAAAATGCAAACATTAATTTCACATCTGCATGAACCTTGTGCTGGAAATGTTTGGGGGCTCATTGAGTAGGGGAGTAGAAGCAAGCTTTGTCTGCTCATTGCTAAACAAAACAGCTAAAATATCAAATAATTCCAGTCAGCTGTGACTTTAGAAATAACCAGAAGCCCATATGAATGGGGCACATGTAGAAGAATATCAGAATCTGCTCAGGCTACTATGTGAAACAGAAACATGTTGAAAAAATCTTTACCTGTGTTGATTCACCCAGCTCCTGCCAGGCTCACATCATGGGCTTGTGACTCCTCAGTGATGTAAACCAGTATGTTGGACCTTCTACAGCTGCACATCAGACCTGGTAGTAGCTGGGATGTTGGATACATTAATGTATTTTTATTTATACTTCCTCAACATCTCTGAGCATCTGACTTTGTTCATAACAGCTGAAGAAGTTGTGGTACTTGTTTCACTGCTTGGATTTCTCAGCCAAATCCAAAGCTTTAAGAAAATCACTCCCATGGCATGCTTTACACACAGAGGAATACTTCATTTGCTGTTCTCATCAGGAAGAAAACTCCTCATTCATCATGGGAGGATTCAGTAAAGATGTCCTCCTAGAAAGGTGCAAGACAAAACCCATCCAGATTATCTATTCAAACCCACAGATTTTGAGTGTATAAGGAGTTCTTCAGCAGCCTAGAATTACAATAACTAAACCCAATTGTGACACAGCTCTAGAACAGATTCTGAATGATATCTCTACCCTTCTGAAAAAATTGCTATGTGCTGCTTTGAATAAGGCTTTACTCTGAACCTGCTGCTGAGTATGCAAAAGGAAGTATGATGGTGTGACTTGGGCAAACGCAGATTGACCTAATTGTTGAAGAAAGACAAAATAAGCAGATAACTTATTTCATTAAAATATCCGAGGTGGGGTTATTAGTGCTCCTAAGTAACTTCTTCGAGATGTAGGTTTGACAGGACAGTATCCTCTCAGTGCTGTCTCCCAGGAGAGGGGGGACTCTTTCCTTTCTGATTTTGGACATTGTTGCCTGGGGGGGGTTCACTAGAGGTGGCTTTTTTTTAATGGAAAACAGGTTTGCAGTGCTGGTTATTTTAATTTAGGGACTGGGTTTTCATGATGTGGAATTGACTTCACTGAGGTTTGTGGTGTGTGGACTTTTTCCTTTTCATTACAGAAGCAAACAGATAAATTCAAATCAGATGACACTAATTAGTGAAACTAATTATGTTTCCCCAAGCATCTTTCTTCTTACCTATTCTGCAATGAGAAATAATTTACTCATGATGTAAACAGGAGAAAGGAGACTATGACAATTAGCAGTAGTTAATGAGAAGCTTTGAATTGCTTGGTGTTAACCTCAACATCTATTAGCAAGCAAGGCTTGGATTTGCCTGCTGAGGGGTGTGGGAATGCACAAACTCCTTCCCTCTTGGAAGAGGAGCAAAGAGATACAGGAAAATGACAAGGAATTAAAATAGCTTCACCCATTCTTTAGTGAGTGTTAGAAATAGTCATGTACACCTTCTGCAGATTCACATCTGTCATAGTACTTACAACAAAATGGTACTAAGAAGTGTTTTAATTTAAAATAACTTAACTCTTTAGGGCATATTTAGCTTGATTTGAGTAAATTCATGAAAAGAGTGTAGCTGCCTGCAAGGTGTTACTTATTTTCTATGGAAGCCTGTTACAGAATTTATTTTTATTTCATACCGGAATGAAAATAGATCTTCAGAAACTTTTTATGAAAGTGAGACTTATAAAAAAATAGCAGTTTTTTTGATCAGTAAGATCAAGTTTCTTCAAATAAAGGTCTCAGTAAAGAAAGGCTTCCCTCCATCCTGAGACATATAAGCATGCATATATATATGATGAAGTCCACCTGTAGTCAGAGCTAAAATCTTTTGGCTGAATATATCTTTAGCAATGATGCATTTTCAAAGAGGTTCTCATTTAGGTTAAATAGAAATAGTTGAAAACACCAGATCAAGACAATTTCATTTTGCAGCTTCACCCCACACTGTTTGTTGCCCATATCTGTGGCACATGTAGAATTTTTATGACAGAGCCTGATAACAGTGCAACAAAGAGGACGAGTGACATCTTGCCACATGTCATCTATCAGTAGTTTGCCTTTAAATTCTGATCTCTCTTCTGTTAATTGGAGTATTTTGGATCAGTTTGTAAAATGCTTCAAGGCATTTTGCGTAATTTGAGATCCTCTGTGACCAGTGGATAATATTTACATCTAGGGATGTTTTCCTTTGGAAATACATAGATTTGAAGTTTTGAGCCATATGACCAGCTCCTTCCTTAGAACTGACATGTGGAAGAGCTGAGAAACAGATTCATCTTCTGCACTGCTGCTTCTCTGTAATTGCTTCCTGAGAGCAACTCGTCCTGGACGTGATTTCTGCAGCAAAGCAGGAGGATGTAATGTTAACCCACCAAAAGGGGAGATGCTGCTTTCAGTTCTCCTCTTGCTCCTGTTTTCTCTCCTCATTTATGGGTTAATTGTACACTTGCTCTCAACACAACTTCATATTATCTGAGTGGCTGGGATCACATCTCCCATTCTGAGGCTTCTTGGTTGCACTCTGATTGAACAGCTGGTGATTGATATCTGAATACAAGAATAGGCTAAAAAGCTTGGTGTGTTTAGCTGAAGAAAATGAAGGCTGATAGAGCTAGTGACTGATACCAAAGGTGATAAACACACCCAGCAAACCATTTGAGCTAAAGGACAGTGCTGGAACAAGTACAAATAGGCGATAAAGTGCCCATGAATGTTCTGAGGCTGGAAATGAGCTTTTACAATAAGAAGGATAAAATAGAGGATCATGTCTTCTATATGAACATTGGAGCAAAGACTTATTTGCTGGCAGAGCTGTGTGAAAGGTGACTCCAAACATCATGTTGGTGTTCCAGCATCCTAGTGGGCTGATTCACCCTGAGATCAATGCTTGTGGTGGATGTACAGTAGCAGCCATGGCTTTCCTGCTGTTGTACCCATGTTGGTAACACCTTTTGCTGTTGATCAGAGGATTCCACCTGTTTTGTTGGTTTTCATGTGCTGGAAAGAGAACACTGCAAAGAATGAAAATATCCCAATGAAAAAGACAGTAAAGAAACTCATTTTAGCATCTTTTCTCTTCTTTCTGTTACAGCCAGGCTTTTTGGATCCCAAGCTGAACATGGCAGATGGAGGGGTAGGAAGTTGACCATCTATAAGAATGAGATATTTGATGCTTAGAGATGTGTGGGGTAGAATAAATGTTGAGACACTTTGTCACAAAGAATTTAATTCCTGAGCATCGTGTTTTGCTCCTGTGATGTGTGACTTATTTCGCTGTATTCTCTGCTGAGTTGGGAAACTAATCTTGGAGAGGTGCTTTGTGTGAGTGTCTGGCATTTTGTCTCCAGCTGTGATACAGGGGTTTTGTGCTTGATGGTTCTCAGTCTTCAGCGTAATAGTTTTGCTTTCAAGAACTGGCATTTCCAAAAACATTTGTTAGCCTCATTTTTCTTCCACTGACCTGAGCAGTAGACCCCTGAGAGTGGAGTTATCCACCATAGCTCACTTTTGAGAAGCCTTTCTGTGCCCAAGGGCTCTGCATCAGGCCTCACTGTGCCTCCATGTACCCCTGAATTGCTCCGTGTGTCATGCATTTCTTTTTGTCACTGCTTTTAAAGTAAAGTAGCTTGTTAGTGGAGTTTGAAAGTGCTTTGCAGTATTTAATCTAATCAGTAAAAACTTCCTCATCCCATTATTTGGGTAATTTTGGGGGAGGAGTGGTTGTTTTCATTAGGGTTTTACGATTTACACTTTATTTTAAAGGCGTGTTTATTCAGGAGGAGGATTTTTCATTACGTTCCTTTGTAGTGATTGTTTTGTACTTTCTTGGGACAAAAATCGGCTCTTTTGAAGGTCTACATGCTTACGTGCAAAATATTGGCAGGTCTCTGCGCCTGAGGAATGCGGTGGAAACCATAGTGCATCCTGTGCTTTGATTTCTGCAGATCTCTGTGTGTTGATCATGGTTATGAAGCAGAGTTTCTTGCTTCTCTTATCAATGTTAGCTTCTATGATCATTTTTTATTGATATTAAGCTTATCAATACCTACTACAAGCTGATTCAGTTCTAATCTGGACTGGGTTAAATTAGCCCCAAATCAGGGCTGTAAATGCTGACAGTTCCTAATGAAATGGGGGAAATTACAGAAGATACTGCTGGTTTTGTGGTTGATTTTGGGGGCAGTTGCATGGTTTTCTGGTCTCTTACCATGGGCAGGATAGGTGTTCAGCACCTTAGGGAGCCAGACCCTTGGAAGAAAATGAAAAAATTCTGCATATATATATATATCCCTTGATATATTTTCTTCAGTGAATAGCAGGGCAAGGATATCTTTGCTTATACCTACTGCTTGGCTCTTTGCACTGGTGTGTTTAACTCACTAAGAATAAAATTGCTTTACTTGTGCAAGTAAAATAAGATTTCAGTGGCAAACCACCAGTCAATGAGCATGAAGATTTTTATCATCTGATCTTTGATTTCCCTGTGAAAACAGAAATAATTTACCAGCAGTAATCTGCATCACCATCCTTGATGATAAATTTGTCAGTCGAGTTCATGTGGCAGCTCGACTGGTTGGGAATTGTATTTTACATGGAGCTTGTGGGCTGGGATTAGAGGACAGTAACACTCATGATTTGCATGGATATAGTCTGAGCTGGTTTGTGTCTTCAGACAAACAATTTGAAAGCAGCCATACTTCTAAAATAAAAGAAAGTACAAAATCCTCACTTTTGTTGGTTTTGAGGGTTTTTTTGGGGTGTGGGTTATTTTTGTGTGTGTTTTTTCTTGCTGTTGTTCTGGGTAGTTTGGGTTGATTTGTCTAAACTCCCTTTCCTATTTTCCTGGTTGCTTCCCTTCTGAGTGTTAATTTGTCAGATTACATCTTGTTTAAATTTCTCCATCGTATGCATGCCTTTAGCCTGGTTTTCTGTGTATTATTTTCAGGGGAAGTAGAAGGGGAAAAAACAGTCCTATGTCACTGAAAATAACAGGAGCTTTGAGTGTTGTGATGTCTGTTCTGTATCATCAGGTGGCTCTTTTGCACTGGGAGAAACTCAGCTTTCCAAAACCCCACATCCAACCTGTGGTGGAACCCTGCATGTGGTTAATACCTTGAATTTTGCTATTCTTCATTCCTACATGGTTTTTCTTTGCTGGTAATATGTCAGTTTGCAAACTCTGGCAAAAGTACAATTATGTACTCGGAACTCATGAGTTTAAACTCCATCAAAATTGAGTTTTTAAAGGAAATCCCATGGGATTCGACAGCAGGTGTTTTTGTGTACAGCAAACCCCGCACGCTAGGCTGGAAAAACAGCACTTTAAGGGATTGTTGTTGTCTTTTTAGTGTGTTGTGTGTTTTGCAGTTTATGTCCCATCTTAATTTTATTCATCTCATGTTTTCTGTGGGTCTTTATCCTTGGTGATGAGAACAGGACACTGTATTTTCTGGATTTGAACATGTGCATCTTGACCTCTTCTGCAAGGAGAGGCCAGGAAGAGGCCACTGTACACTGGTACGGTGTAGCTGGCTTTGGCTTTCTCAGGCAGCCCCCAGGATGGGTACCAGTTATTTAAGGCTGTCAGACCACTCCCAACCCAGCCTCTGGTGCATTTTTCCCCCAGGAAATAAGTTGTGACAAATCCATAAGCATCTATTCTCTCCATCACCATCAGACATCACCCTGATTGTTGTATAAACACCACTCCTTGGGATGCATCAGCATCACAGGCCTCCTAATTTGTTGCACTTGATTTTTTGGTAAATATTCTCTTTGTGGATATTAAATAGTAAGCAGATGTCCATAAAGCACATTTTCTGATGGACACTTCTTTGTTTGACAGAACTTTGAAGAGCGGATATGTATTGACTAGCAGCTTTTATTTTTTGAATCTATTTATTTTAACAAGTCAGAAGTAAAAAAAAAAAAAAGCTTTCACCACAGTTATTTATGTTGCAAACTATGATGTTAGCCTGTCATTCCCAGCCCAGTGTTCAGCTTAGTGTTATATAGTTGCACAATCAGCTGCCAAACGTGTATATGTACATGCAGAGATGTGTATGCTCATGCTGGGTGAATGGTCACTCCAAATCTGGGTTTTTCGTATCAGGTGGGCTTCTGGCTGCTGATTTCAGTGGATCTGGACCATGTTCCTCTAGTCTGGCTCAAGTCTGATGGAGCCACCTTGACTTTTGCCAAGAGCCGGGAGTGCTGTAATTGCCCAAAACGAAGCTTCTTTTAATCCAGCATCTGATTTTGGCTGAAACTTTATGTATATTTTAATGACCTCTACACTAAATTTGCTGAATGACTTCCTAATCTTCAAAACTATTTCTGCCACTTCTACTATTAGCAAATAACGTTGCAGAAAAGCTGCTCTAAAGAAGGGAGGAATCACAGAGGGGAGCTCTTAATATATTTCCCCAGCAAAAGTTTTATGTGGCACCTTTGGAATCAATAGGACATCTGTCACCAATTTCAGTAGGAATACCTCACTTTAAAAGAAGAATCAAACACATCCCTTCTCTCCGTATATTTGATATATGGCACAAGATGCACAGTTTTCTCTGGCACTTCCCAAGTTCATAATTTGTATTTCACTTTAATGCCACTTTGTGAATTTATTGGCAGGCAGAAGCACTCCATCAGGGTAATAGAGTCTTGCCTACCGTTTGGTGGTTATAACTTCTTTTTAAAAGAGTGTTTAGTTATTTTACTTGGGTGCCACATGGGTGGGTCAGTACCAGCCCTTCACTGAGCTAAGTCATATTTTTAAGAGACTGGGAGAATACCTCAAAACTCCGCTAGCGCTTTCATGGGTGGGGGGATATTTGGTTAAATAGATGTTTATCTGGGAAAGTCATCATCTGGCTAGCACCATACTGAATGTTTCTAAGCAGCTAACTTATGTATGCTAAACAAATTTGGTTTGGCTGCAGCTAGAGCTGCCCTGTGGAAATTCTCAACATACATTTGTTTGATTGAGCTGTCATTTTCAGTTGATCTGCTGATGATCTGTGTCACTTTGTTTAAATGTCCTGGTGTGTATTTTTTTTTATAGTGTGCAAAACCAGTCTGCTGTCTGTGATGGATTAAATTGAGGTGAAATTCGAGAGTTACTCCTGTTTTCGATTTCTGTGCTCTTAGACAGGTGGGCTGGAATGACAAAGAACTTCACACACAAATACATTAAAGCCAAAATGGAGTGGATGCCCTTATGATTTAAAACATCCGTAGATGTGTCAACTACCAAATGCTCCCGTTCAAAGAAGTTGCTGGGATTTGCACTTTAAACAACAAATGGTATTTATTTGGTCTACCCTATTCAGCTAAAATACCCTGGACAAAAATGATGTCGAGCTCTTTTCTCCTGCAAAATTCCATGTGGATGTATATGTGCTGGGGGTTTGGCCTCTGGTGAGAGGACATGATGTTAACCCTGAGATGAAGCCTCTGATAAGTGGCAGGGAATGGAAATGGGCTCCCATGCACAGTGGGAGTCTGCCAGCCCAGCCTGGGACCTGGGCAGCATCTCTGGTGGTCTCAGCTTGGCCATGAAGACCTGCTTTTTGCAGGCAATTTATAATAGACAAAAGCTCCAAGCAGTACTTGGTTCAGGTTTTTGGATTTTTGGGAAGTGTTGCTCATGCTTTGGGTTATTGGTTGTGTTCCCTTGTGACTGGTACATGTGAAATCCTGGTGCCCCTGCGGATCTTGGAGAGGACTGGTGACAGCTCCAGTGGGGAAAGCGGGATGGCACAATGCAAGGAGGGGCACAGCCAGCCCTCTCTCATACCTGAAAGAGGAATCTCATAGCCAGGCTCAGCCTGGTGCTTAGCCCCTAACCCCATTCCTCCAGCTGCCCTTTCAGTAGCCCCTGTCCAGTGCTCTTGTTAAAATGCAGCTTTTCCCCGCACCAAATGTAAGCTCTTGTGCAAGACCCACCGGATCTCAGTTTTTTTGCTTTAGAGCTCTTCAAAGGGTCCTTTTGCTGATCTTCAGAAGTTCCCACAAGGGCCACAGTCCCTGTGCAAATCTCCAACTTACACTTTGTAGAGCAGATGAACTGTGACTTTGTGGGGCAGCAATAAAAGATGCCCAGTCTAAACAACCTGCTTATTTTCTAAACTTGCCACTGATTTAGTTTGTGACCGTGGGCTGACTGTGTTCACCCACATGGCTGCAGTCTGCACAAGGGGGGAGATGAAGGCACAGTTGTGCACTGAGCACTCTTTCAACACGTCCTCATGATAATATTGTTCCCTGACATGCTTGGAGTTATGCGTGGCCTTACCTAACTTGCTGAATTAAGGTTCATGGGAGTGTGGAGAAGGTCAGCTACATACCAGTTTGATGTCTGCTTTGAAAAGTGCTCTAGGAAATGTTGCTTCTATTTGACTTCAGCTTCTAATGAGCTTACCGGGGAAAGTTTAAAATGCAATTTGTTGCTTCCACTTCCTAACTTAAATCTCTTCCGTGAGCAGCAATTGCTTTGCTGTTGCTTAAGCAAGCGCAGCCCATGCTGCTCCTGCCATGCTCTGCTCTCCCAGCGCAGACACTGATGCTACAGCAAATGATATCTGACAGAAGAGCTCTTTCAAATCCACTTATCACCTTACAAAGTGTAATGGTCTAGCTTAAAGTTCTGAGCATTGTTTTTGCTTTATTTTGGAAGGAAAAAATAATCAGCAAAAGGAGTTCAAGCCATTCTCAGAACAATGTTAGGAAAAGCCATGTTATTTTCTTCACATTAAAAACCAAAAGAGAACAAACACCAAAAACAAAACAACAAAACCACAAAAACAACAAGAACAACAACAAAACCAAAAACAAAACGCCAAACAAACCAACCCCAACAACAACAAAAAATCCCAACTACTCTTGGAGCCATTTTTGCTCAAGAACTCCGTCATTTCCTTGATTTAAACTGTATATGTGTGTGTATATGTAATCCTGTATTACATATACATTTTGTATATATATTTTCCTGTCATTATAAACAGTACTTAAATCTGTGTCCATAAACATAAATAGATATATAGTTAAGTAGTCTTTATAACAGAAGATTAGTCTGTAGTGACATAATAAGTAGAATTCAAGTATATAACAACTGCATGTTAGCTTGAGCTTGTAGAGTCCTCTATGATCCTTTGGGATGGAGAGCACTGCTGGGCCAAGGTCTCTAATGGCATGGCATCCAATTACACTACAGCTGAGTTTGGTCCATTAAGTGCTATGTATTTATTTAAGCTGTCGTATATCAGCCTGCACATGAAAACAGTAGAACTTGTGAAGATTGCCAGTTTGGTGGAAGAAAAAAAATAGATTATTTTTCAAATTTACTTCCAAGTTATTGGGATGAACCAGAAGCTTTCAGAGTGCTGATTTATTGCTCTCCACTAGCGGCTCACCAGGACCCCTCTGCTTCTCCAAGATCAACAGCTTCATAGAAAGCGATACAAGGTGTATGGAACAAAGAGTGGAATAAATTACATTAGCAGTTAACTTTCTTTACAGTTAATATATATCAATAAATATCTACAAAACAGTTGAGACTTTGACTAGGAAGCCATGTAAAATAAACTATGTTCCTATTCTTTTTCTTTAAGTCAAAATAGATCTAACTGATGTTAACTGTTTCACAGCAGGTTGCTCGTTCTGGTTTCACACTGGTGTCACTGTTGATTTTGGAGGGGCGATGTGATCAGAATAAGGACTGCCACTCTTCCCACTCTGTGACAGGCTCCTGGTACTATGAAAACACTTGGCATTTCCATACTGTCCTGCTTTGCATCTTCAAAGCACTGGGGAGAGATGAGCTATTCACCATGGGGCTCATCTGAGGCAAATGAGAGAATATGATGCTGCGGAAGAAATGGTAAACTCAAGAGGGAGCGGGAGAATTTGTTACTGGATGCTTTTGTAAACCCAACTGAGTTTGCAGCATCAGAGTTACTCGTTCCCAGGGTAAGCAAAGGCTCCACAGTTTGATGGATCAGGGAGTTGAGAGCCCAGGAGGTATCTCCTTTTAGACCTCTGTGTGCTGAAATACCTTCTTGATGTTTTTTTAACTAGCTGGTCTTGAAAAACTTTGGGCTTTGATGCTCAAAAACTCCCCAGTGGTTTCTGTGTCTGTAGTATCTCTGGTCTGTGAAGCTTTGGCTTGTGTGGGGGTCTCCAAACATGAGACAAGGGTTCCATTGGCAGTAAGGATTCTGGTCCTTGTGGGAACAGCAGTGCAGAGGGATGTAACCAATTTTGCTCATTTTACTCCCAAGGAAGAAGAAACAGAGGGAGGTATTACTCTGAGTCCAAGTGAAGAGTGTAGCAAAGTGTATTTTTTTGGCTGAAGTTGCAAATATTTGTTAAAGACGGAGCAGGCACCTCCTGGTGTGAGCTGTGGACCACCAGTGGGGAGTGAAGCAAGAATGGAAACCACTTAGCGCTGAAAACCTCAAAGTGGTCAACCCACAGAGAGCTTACCCGTCAGAGGTGTGCTAGTGAAAACACAGTCAGACAAACGCTCTTGGACAGACATACATTTTCAGAGAAGTTTCTAAATTACATGAGGAACAATTTTATAGGAAAGAGGTGTCAACAACCTGGATTTGCCCAATTTCTGTGAACACTCTTCCTTTTCAAATAAGTCTCCTGATTGCTCAGCAAAACTGAGTTCTCATGTTTGGGGTTTGGAATTTTTTAACTGAATACTTGAATGTGTTCTTTTTTTTTTAAGTAACAGTGTCAAAAAGAAAATGATTCAATTCTGAGAAGTGAGAAGATAAAGAAATGGGGGAGAGTGGATAGAAAGTGAAGTGTTTTTGGGGAAAGAGCTAATATCTATTTCTCAATCACTTTCCCATAGCAAAGGATGCAGGCAGGGCATGGGGAGGGAGCTGTGGTTGCTTGCAGGGGGCAGTGCAGCATCCTTCAGCCCGGCTGATGGAGCTCATGAAAGCACCATAGTGATGGAAGCACTGGGACCTCTTTTTATCTCTGTATGGATGGTTTGGTTCCCAAAAGCTTAGGGTTTTCCTGAGTCTTCCTATACAAAGTCCAAGGAAAATAATTGCTACAAATTTTTTGCCTCCATTCTTGTTTACAGTTGTACTGCCATAGCCTCTGGGGCTTGTCATAGGGCAGCAAGTAGTTTTTTCCCAGTTGTGCTTTGATACTTGCAATAAATGCTATCAGTATCATGGACAAACCTTATCTGCATCACTGCTGAAATTATAATTTCATTAAAGTTATTGGCAAAAGTCCTACTGACTTTAAGACACCCCATAAATTCCAAATCTGCTGGGACCAACCCACCTTCTGAAATGTGCTTGGAAACACAAATATATTTTATTGATCACAAATATTTTGTTGATATTAAAAAATAAGTGCTTATTTAAAATGTATGGCTGGGGCAAGCAGAAATTGGTTTATCAGAACAAATTGTTGCAGTGTTTGGAGGAATGAGCAGTATCTGCAGTAAAGGCAAAGTGGGATCAGTGGAGAGAGTGTAGATAAATCAGTTCAGAATGCTCTTTTTTTCTGAAAAAATGAAACAAGGATGATTCTTGCATTTTGAAAACATGTATGTGGTGTTGAGTGAGGCACTGATGAGAAGAACTTGTCAAAGCTGTGTGTGCCAGCCAAGGACTGAGGCTTCACAGGGAGAAATAGGAACAAATTGTCATCCATGTCTTGGAATAATCTCACCCAAAACAATGCCTGTCATCCAAAAAAACACATTCCTCTGTATGATGAAATAAAACTCTCCCAAAGGATTTTTTTTTGTGAGAAATAGGATGACTTTACTCATCCAGGCAGATTGGATATAAACATATGCTGATGCCCTACAGAATGATGCAGACTACACCCGCACATGTAACATGAAGTATAGTTGCTCTTAAGATTCATGATTTTCCAATCAGCTAAGTACATCCTGCTTGTTACTGGGTGACCTTGTGCAGATATAACTACAGCACATGCTGCTGAGAAGTCACTTGCAGGAAAAATTGTGGCCTTGTATCTCCTCGGAAACAAATGCTGGAAACTGGTCCTGCCAGACCTTGAGTTTCTGAAGTAGACAATATTGTGGGATTAATTATTTGATACTTTTCCTGATTAGCGTATTTGTTATAAGTACTTCTGTTAGTGTTTCAAGGACTTAACTACAGTGTATCACAGTGTCACTCAAATTTAATTAAGACTCTATCACTGTAATTGCATAATTAAAGATCTGTCTGGCTACTGGTACAAAACTTTCTGCCTCTGCTCTACAGCAGCTCAGTTTTCCATCAGCAGCCTCATGAAATTCCAACCCTCTCTGAAATACTTGGGTACAGCATGGAAACGGGGATAACATGCAGATGGGTACATTATTGGTATCTTGCTGTGTCCTTTGGGCCTTCTCCGATAATCCCTCAGCTGGTGCCCTTCCCAGGTGGAGGGCAGGCAGAGCATCCATCCCTTTGGGATTCAGGCAGGGCAGATCCCCTCCCCAAAGTAACTGTAGGGGTATTCGTAAGCTAGTGCTGAAGTGGCTGCTGGCAGGAAGGGGTTACTTTATTTATTATTTGTAATGTGCTTGCGAAACAAAACTTCATGACCTGGTGCTATTTTTTTTTAGTTCTCTCCTCAAGTGATTACACTTTGCTGCATAACGGAGCAAATACATCTGTGTCTCAGGACTATACCAGAGACTGACATGTTCAACATCTCCTGTGGCTTACCAAACACATCAGGGATGTGGACCTCCCTCTGTTTTCTCATTATGTCAAATAATGAAATGTGGAAATAATTCTAATCCTTTCTTCTGGTTGTGCTGTACCTCTGAAAATATGATAAACTCAATCCAATTAAAAGTCATTACCTCTACAAGGCTCAGTCTCTATCTATAACCTTTGTTTTATAATTCACTCTGTTATCTGTCTTCATTATAATTTGGTAGAATAGTCATCTTTTATTACTGATTTCTTCTAGAAAGAGGCATGTGATTTTCAGGGCTACTTTGTGACACATCTCAGTTTAGAACAGTAAAGGTCTACTAATGAGTAAAGAGAAGTTCAGTTACGCTGATTTATTTCATCAAGATAAAGTTTCGTTTGTGTTGATTATAATACTGTAGGTTTAAGTAATTGTTTTGATTTTAAAATGTTCTTTTGCAGCAATAGCTTTTAACTGTCTCAGGGTCTGTTAAAGTGCATTACCTTGTCTGTCTTACTCAAACTGATACAGATCTAGTGAGATGTTGTTCCCGGTTAGCATTTACTATACATAAGTGGCTGATCTCACTAATTCACATTTAACCTTCCCGTCTTTAGTTTTCTCCCAAGCACGCTGGCTTCTCATGCCATGTCAGTGTGAGAATATATGTCATGTTTACCATTATGGCGATCAAACAATGAACAAAAGCTGGCTCCTCTAATCTGTTTTCCTCCTTAGCAATGTCTAGTACTTAGGGCTCAAAATTTCAAGGAAGTTTTTTTCCCCCTTGGGTGTACTCCATATAGAGTTACAAATGGCATTAATGAGTATGTGTTATCTGCTGGTTGAAATATTTTTCAGAGATATGAATTTAAGCTATTAGTTAGAGTGTCAAGATGCTTTAGGCTGCATCTCAGCTAGTGTGGATCTCTACAGGCTCCTTTCTAGCTGCAGATCTGGCCCTCAGTATATCAAACCCTGCAGCTGGCATTTCCATCTTCTCTCATCCCCCCCCTCTGTGTAACCCAGAAAAGATTTTAAAAGTCAGATATATATTTATTCCATTGAGGAAACTTTATCAACCAGCACTAAAGTTTATTGGCACTAGCTAGTGATATAATGGGTAGTTTAAACCCTGCTAACTGCGAATAATTTTTCCGTGGTGTTTATGATTGCAGTAGACTCTAACAGACCAGAAGTACAGATAACATAAATATTTCTACCAGAGATGATTGTACTGGAGCCATAAATAAAATTACACTGAACTTGTAAATAGAATCAGTGCATGCAAACCAACATTTATAATTCTTTGTTGCTTGCAGTAATTTATATGGAAAGTGCACAGGAACACAAGGAACCAAATTTTGCTTTTTGGTTACACAGGTGCAACTTCCCTGACATCAAGGAGAGTGACTCCTGTGCAAATGAAAGTAGAATTTGACCTGAAGTCTCTCAGTGCTGGACCCTAATTAAAACCCAGCATCTGGTCCGCATCAGATGCTTTTGACTGTGTTACTCAATTAGACATGAATGACACTAGACAGAGCACCAAATGCTACCAGTTATTGTAGGGGCTGATAGTGAGAATTGCCAGAGATGTCGGGCAGGTCCCTATGCAGTTACTATGTTATGACTTCGCTGGTCTAGTACCAACATTTGGCAACACTGTAATTATCCTCTCTTAAAGCTGCAATGCTCTTGTGTGTGTAACTTCATTTCTTGCTCACCTGTGGACAGGTTTCTCCCAAGCGCTTGGTGCTCATCCTACCCTTAGAGCTCTCTTCTGCTCCCAGTAGGAGCCTCTTGTTTTCAGGGTAATTTTTTCTGCAGACACATTTAAGGAGCAAAACCTGCTCACCATGCAAGGAAAATTTTAAATTTATCTTGTGAATCATTTGTACTGTTGTAACTGATGTGCATCTTGTCATGAGGCACAGAAGCTACCAGCAACACTAAGCCCTTTCACAGGTGCTCCAGCGGTGATGCAAACTGAGCTCCCTTTGCATTTCCTGTAGATACGGCAGCCCATGAAGCAGCACTGTGCAAAGCTGGTGATTTCCGTACTGCAGCCCCAAAGCGTACTGTGCTCAGGCTGCCTTCGCGCAGCTTTTCCTACAACTCCCTCTTCTGCCAGCGCTGCAGAAGGGTTTGCTCGGCGCGACTCGGTGCTGCGGTGCAGGGGGGTTTTGCTGAGCATGTTGTGTGAATGCCCCCTGCAATCTGCAGCATCACGAGTGTGAAGGGAAAGCCGAAATCTGAGCACCACATTTTTCCTCTCATTTTCTTACATTACCATCAGCCTTAAGAAATTGGAGCAGCTGTAGTTAACTCCAAGACAGACACTGATCTCGTTTATTCCTTGGTGGAAATCTAAAGTAATTATTCCAGATTTAACAGTTGCGTAAGAGAAATCAAAATCTGGCCTTTGAGGCTGCTGCATGGGTGCTCTGGTTCTTGCTCTTGTTGCATGGTCCATGAGCATGGTTTTCAGGTTTGGACCTTTTGAGTGTGTTCGGGACAGTTTTGGTCTTCTCGTGCTTGTTTTCAGGGTCAAGTAATACAAGCATGTAAAACACGTATGCGTTAGAAGGCTAATGTTTGTGAAAGTATTTTTCCTTGGTAATTGAAGTAATGGTTCAAAATTGCTTCAAGCACCTTGTGTATTTCTACGCTTCCTTGTAATTTCTTTTGTTTTACAACTAAACATTCTATTTGTAAAACAGTTTTTCTTTCCTCTCTTAGTTTTATTATTTTTACCTAACTGGGAATTACTGGCTCTATTCTGTTTAGAATCTACTCTCATTTGATTAGGTCTGTCTGATGTTTTTCACAATGGGGTCCTGCCTGGGCCCCCCAGACTGTATTACAATACAAATAATAATAAATAATAGTAATTAGATTCAACTCCACAGAACAGTTCTGTGAACAGGGAGTGGCACAAACCAGTTTTCAGGTACTTTAACTGATAAAATGTTCAAATAGAGTAATGTGGCTCTTGGCTGGAGTCCATTCTATGCCTGGAGATAGTAACTCAATCTCTGCATGTTTCTAATGCTAAGGATCCTTCTCTGCTTTTGTAGAGGACGTGGATTGGTCCCCTCTGAGCAATGCCTGCCTGGTGTGGGACTGATGGCTGGCTCCCATCTAGTTCACCACTGGCTAGATGCTCCTTTTGAAGCTAATGGGTTTTCTTCTCTTTATTTTCTATGTTTCCTGACCTCCTGTGTTCTAGACTGATGTGGATATATTTTGTAAGCATTCAGTCCCTGCCTCTAACAGGGTTTTTTTTTTTTGTTTAATACTTGTTCGAACAGAAATTCAGATAAAGGTGTCCCATTTGTATGCAATAGGAAATGTCTGTCTCCTTTTCAGACATCCCTGCAAATACTCCATGCTGATTTTTCTCCTTGCTGCATAGAAATGTTAGGTAAAACAAATATAAACGCTTTCTGTTGTCTTTCAAGGATCTGATTCAGGACTTTGTGATACATTAAGGTCTACCCTTATACAGGAGAAGGAATTAATTCACCCCCATCCCAATATGTTTCCCCACAGCCTTCAATGATGCATCCTCAACAAGGCTTGTATGAGTCATGGTTAACAGTGTTATCAGAGCTCAAAGCTCCTGATGTAGGATGGGCCTTTCCTGTCAAACAGAGACAAGTCCTTCTGATGTCTAGTCTTTGAGGCTAAGGGTCATCTTTCTCACCTTTGAGAAGTTGCAGGCATGAACCTGTGTGTATCTTCTCATTGTAAAAAGCCACTTCCACATTTATCTCAGCTCTTACTTTATCCTTCTCAGTAGATGATGACATTAGAAACACTTCTCAAGTAGGCTCTCGGGATGCTTTTGCTTCCAGCCAGAATAATCAGCCATCCAACTTAAGATTAAGTCACTGGTGGCCATGTGCATGAGTCCAAGCACAGAGAACTGGATTTATATGCTAGGTTTATCAGACAATAACCACTTTGGGAATGAATATCCTCAGGCACAAATTACCTGGAGAAAAGGAGAATGGATAGTCTGTATGGATACATTTCTGTTTGTTACAAATGACTTTGGATCTGGAAATCTGGATGGAGACTTCCTCTTTGGAGGATTATTTGTGAACTTTGAGTTGAAGACCACATTGAAACATTGATATGTGCAACAGGCAGGCACATCCCCTTGAACTGAGATGCCATCATGGGGCACTTGAGCAGCAGAAAGGCACAGTTTCATTGAATGTGTGGCCCAGTGTCCTGCTGAAAACAGCATGTCTTTGCCTTGCTAGCAACTGCAGTCAGTGGAAAGAGTTTTGGGATGTGTTCAGCAACCTCTGCCTCCCTCAGTCATTAGTGCCTCCTACTTAATTGCTCTTGGAGAGGAAGAGCATGTTGAGCTGCTAAGAAACATCCAAATGGAAGGAAGTCCTCTCCTCTTCCCATTGCACAGGAGCCCTCTTGATCTCAAAATGACCCCAGGTCCTGGAGTTTCAGTGGTAGCTTTGGCACATCGCTCTCCCATCCTCATCAAGCACATCCCCAGCACGCAGCCACGTGGGCTCTTTCCTGCTGGTATGCAAGGTTGTGTCAAAAGTGCAAATGCAGGTGTCCACCCTGGTCTTTTAGTAGCAATTAACCTTTCCTCCTGGGTTTCCTTTGAAGCTTGCTCATGTTTTTATTGTAAAATAGCGGTGAAGAATTTTATGGAGGTTAATATCTAAGCTTCCGCATTACCTAATCTCATCTGTTCTGTTATCAGGGGCCTTGATTTGTATTTCATCTGATTTTGAGTGGGGATAATTATTGGACTTTAAAGAAGAAACCATCCTGAATTCAGAAACGACAAGGCTATCTCTGTAACTAATTTCCAATTTGCTGGAAAAATTATGCTTATCAGCACAATCACTGCGTCTAATTCTAACCTTACAGAGATTTTCTATCACTCAATATCCCAGAGTTTTGCTGGAAGTCCATTTGATCCATGTGGGTGTAAATTTTAAGGGGAATGGTCCCACACCCTTTGAAAATGAAGACCAGATCCTTGGTTCACGTACGTTGATTTTATTAATAATACAGCTCCTATCATTAATTTCACAAATACTTCTTAATGATCTTCCTGTCTCTTGGTCAGTCATAATTCAACTTCTTGTTCTTTTTGAGGTTTTAAAATATTTTTTTTGCTAGAATATGTTGCTATTTCAGGCAGAATAATATTTCTGTAGTCCATTTTACCCACACTGTTAAGCTTTAGGGCGTATAGGCGTATTATATTTTCCAGAGCTTTCAAACTGAAAGCCCATGTTTAACGACGACATCGGGTGTGGCCGCTGGAAATCAGAGGAGTCACAATAGACCCAGCAAATGGACTTGTCTCCCTGCCAGGCTTCCAGAGGCCAATTTATCAGCTGCAGGTTTGACCCTATATGGCTAAAAATGAGCATAGGCAGAATGACTGAGATAAGCATAACTGAAGCCTTTGAGTCTGCGAGAGAGAAATTAAACTGGGCCATCCCTGGGGCAGAAGAAACATCTGCAAAGGCGTGCTTACTGAATGTTTAAGGCTCAGCTTTTGCTGGCTCATGGGCAGGCAGTGCTGGCAAGTGAGGCTGAAGAAGATGGCCTTTAGGGGAAAGGGACAGAACAGGTCATTGTTTGCAGTCACTTAAATGATTTAACTGAGCTGCTTCATGGTTTGGTGGAGAAGAATTGAACGTAGCTGTTGGGGACAGGGAGAGCCTTGGTTTTATGGGGCACTGCTTGGTGGAATGGGGACAACAGCAGTGACTGTGTGAGATGGGCTTTTTAAGGAGCTTGAGTGTCAGGCACTAGGCTGTCATGGAAAATCAGCAGGATTTAAGTGACTGAAGTTTTCAACCCCACCTTGCAAATAGCCATGTGCTTATTGTCATCCGAATCACTTTTCTCGTGTGATTTCTCTTCCTATACCCCATGTGTATAGATGGGTTAATGGTTGGTGTTTGTGTTTGTTTGTGGTGATTTTTTTTTTCTCATGTTTCAAAAGCAGCTGAAGTCTTTTAGGTAGGACTGTAATCTCAACAGCTGGAGGAAGACATCTGAACAAGATCAAGCCTACCCTGGGTAGATGCAGCATCGCTGCTGCCCCAGGAACTCAGGGGACACATCGGAGTTTCGGGGATGCTCAGGAGGTGTTGACCAACCTCTCGCCCATCCCACCATGCTGGAGAAGAGCTGTGTTTGGGGGCAGCAACGATGCCCCAGTGGAACAGAGATGGCTGCTAATGTGGTTGTCTTATTGCAGGAAAAAGTAAATGATGACATCCAGGTGGAGCTACGCTCTACTCTTTTCAGGTCATCTGTCCTGTCCCTTGGAGTCCAGGCTGAGTTTTGCTGTGGATAAGAAAATATGGGCATGGACTTTGTAGGTGCCAGGCACAGAGCAAGCTCTCTGCACCGCGCTTTCAGGAGACCTCGAGCATCTTTGTTGAACTCTACACCCCTGAGCTATGCCAGGCAGGATATTTGAAGTGTAAGCAATAGAAAATACCACCGTGTGTCCTTCTCAGCTATATTGTAGAGTCAGTCAAGATTTTCTGCTTCTCAGAGTGCCAGGTATTAGAAAAGTGATAAACTAATCAATATTGGGTTCAATTGTTAAGTGCAGGGAGAGTCTGCCAAACCAGAGGCTGAGGGAATGGGTAGCTGAACTTTCTTGTGACACATACGAGGTCACAGCCAGTGCCACATAAAAGAAAGAAAAACAGTTCATGTCTGTGAATAAATTGCTCACAGATGAAGAATCCAGTTTGCCAGTCATGTGATGGGAGCAATCTATTCAAATGATTTGTTATGTCCCAGTGTTTGTCTTAGGCAGTACCAGAAGCATGAAACTACAGATATAAAACTGTGAGATAATATGTAACAAAGATGTGAGAGATAATGGGCTATGACCAGTTTCCAGTGGAAAAGGCATACGGCGCTAATCTACCGTGGATAGTTTCTTAAATGAGCAAGAAATTGAAAGAACATTTTAAAGTTTCCTGTTTCTTCACTGAAACGGAGTCATTCTTAGTGCCAAACCCAGCATAACACTTTAATTTCTGGGCCAACCACATTATGCAAATATTCTCATGCTCAGATCTTAAATACCCAATCTCTCAACTTCATTCCTTCTAGGATGGTGTTCTTGCCTCCTATTTAGCTTAGAATTAAGTGGAATGAAGTTCTGGTGCGTAGGAAAAGTACGATAACATTAATAAAGTTAAACGAATGTAAATAATGAAGAATTTTTTTGTTAGTTAGTCCTTTTGTATGCATTATTGGGTTGAGTACTGTATGGGTGCTGCAGCTGAAGCCCTCACTGAAGTCATTCAGTTTTTTGACTAATAGGAATTTACAATCAGTCTTACATTTTAGGCTGTCAAAAGCAGTGAGTCTTTTTTGTTGTTTGCTGGCTAAGCCCCAGAGATGGAATATTTTAACTTTTTTTTTTTAATGTGTTTTGGATCTGCCCCAGGTTTTTTGCAACTGTAAGATGAGAAGGTTCATGTTTTCTATAAGGTGCTGTTTGGATCCTGAACTTATTTTAGACCACTGAGTTTCTTGGAGGTCAATGGTAAGACACTGATTTACATCAGCTGAAGTTCTTGCCAAGAGTCGTGTGGTAGGCTGGATCCTTTCCTCCAAAAACTAATTGGAGGCCATCAGACTTAATTTTGGCTACTTTAGGTTCAATCTGTCTCTCTGAAAGACCAGTAAAGCTTTCCTGCTTTTCACTTCGCTTACATTTCAGTCGTAACGTATAATGCTGGCTTTCAATTGTAATTTCAAAGAGTATGCAATGCAAAGCGCTATATCCGGACCAGATTGGACAATAGGGTGTGCCTGCATATACATCTGTATGTAATTCCCTCGCTTGTGTTCAATGATGTAAACCACTTTTGATGTCAGGAATATTGAGAAACGCTGTGTACCCCCAGGCCTGCAATAGGGAAAAGGCTCCGCTCCTTCCAGGGTGAGGCTCTGCTGCAGGATCAGTGATTGATGAAGGTGCTGCCTGCCTTCCAAATTGTCCTCTCCATTTCATGTGAAGGCTGAAAGGGTTTCATATGCAAAAGCTGTCAGGATGTTTCAAATCCTACTGTTTGGCTTATTTTCCAGGTGATGAATGTTTGTATGAAAGCTTTCCTGAACTTCCTTTGGAGGAAGCACCAGAAGCCGACGGAGAGGCTGCAAATGTCCAGTGTCCAACATCCATCAGCATTCAAGAGCCGTCTTCTCCAGCAACCTCCAGCGAAGCTTTCATGCCAAAGGAGAGCTCTCCTTACAAGGTGCCGATATACATTCCTGATGACATTCCCATTCCTTCAGAGTTTGAGCTCCGAGAATCCAACATTCCTGGAGCAGGATTAGGGATATGGACCAAAAGGAAGATTGAAGCAGGGGAAAAGTTTGGGCCTTTTGTGGGAGAGCAGCGGCCACACCTTAAAGATCCCAGTTACGGTTGGGAGGTAAGACACTTTACATTCTTTTGGTCTGTTGAACTCTCTTGTGTGTCTATAAACACAGAAGTGTTTGCGGAATTTGAGTCCTATCTTCACAGCAGCCAGGGGATATTTGCATGCACAGAGACTGCTTTGTTGTCTTTTGGAGTTTTCTGGGTGGAAACAAGTGTAAATTAAAAGAGAAAAAAGGCTGGAATTACTGTTGCTCTTCATGCATGAAATCTGTCTGGGTGGATATTGGCAGGTGTTGCCTCTTCTAGGGGAGAAAAGGAAGAAGTTGCATTGTTGGAACATTTTGTACCATTTTTAGTTTGCTCTTGTGTATTCCTGCAGTATTTATATGGGTGAGGGATTTCCAAATGACACTGCCTTGTCTGAAAAGAAACTGGGTGCTGCTTTCAGGGTTGTGCATCGTCACTTTCTGTTGACAATGGTTAGAATAGCACTAAAATCTAGTCTTGTGTGGCTAAAATTGCTTTTGCAGAACCCTGTGCTACTTGGGGACTTCTGAAGCTGGATGTTTGGTCCTGCTCCCATTTAAGTGAATGGGAATGTTGCCATTCATTTGTTGAAGTGTGTTCAGATACTGGTGTCAAACCCAGCACGCATAGGATGATATGGCTCATGTTACTTCTCCATATGCTCTGAGAAATGTTGCTTTTCCTCAAGCAGCTCAAGCTCTCCTTTGGCAAATCCAGTGGTTACCTCTTGCTTTCCTGCTGTTGGGGGCAACGTGTTTTCCTTGCTGTGGTATCACCATGGAGCTGAGCTGCAGGTCCATGATCAGGTCAGGGCTTTAGGCCTCAAATGGAGCACATTGCCAGTTGTGTTATGGTGTAACATTTTTTTTTTTGCATGGTTTTATTCATAGTTTTAACAACGTGCTGTAGAAACAGAGCGCAATCTCGGCTTTCAATCTGTACATTTCCTTTGGTTTCTGATAAGGGGAGAAGTGTGCAGAGTTTGCATGGCTCTCCAGGGTCACAACTGACCTCTGGAGAGTTGGAAGGTTCATTTTCCCAGGAAAAATGGTTTTGCTGTGAAGCGGAGCCTTGCAGATATGGTGGAAAACAGAGCTTTGATTTGCTCTTAATTGTCCATAAATACTCACTGAATTCTTTCCAAACATTCCATCCGGTTGTTTAAAATCTGGTGAGACCTGTGACAATATGACAGAATAGTGTCAGGTGAAATTATAGAGTTCTCAGCACTCTGTCAAGTTAACAGACCCTCATACAATATAATTGCTGGTGAGAAATCTCTTTATTATTTGAAAAAGGCACCAGGAAACCATAAAATCTGACCTTGAACCACACCACAATTAAGTTCAGATATTGATAACAGAAATTGGAGAAAAACTGCTGAGACACAGCTGGACTTGCAGGTTTAACATATACAGAAACTTGGGTATTTTAGGCTGGATCCTCAGGTGGTGTACTGGAGGATAACCTCACTAAAATTGTGGGAATCCCATCTCTATTTTCACACCCTTGGATGCTGACAATATGCTGTAATTTTACAGACTAATTTTCCTGCTTAAAATATTTAGGATTTTGGGGTCTATAAAATCCAGACAAGAAATACACAGACCTTGAGAGTGCTGGAAGACCAGCTGGCAGATTAAATTCCTTTCAAGCTGTAGGATTCTTGCCATTTGAGTAGCGTTATGTATTTGGGACAGCTGGGGAGAAGCTATTGAAAAGCATTGGAGCAAAATCACACAAAATCAACAGTCAAGTCCCTCTGCAATTTGGCCACTCATCTAGAAGTGCTCTGCAGTGCTCAGGGGAGCCTGAGACAGAATATTCTTCCAACAAGTGGATTAAAAGTACATTTACTGTAATTGAAGGGAGACAAAGAAATAGTGGTTACCAGAGTTTACACAATGAGTACAACAGCATGTAGTGAAGGTCACGGCTAAAGGACAGATGCTGGAGGGACCTGGTAGGGTTGGAGAACACCTTCTGAGCATCCATTCCAGATACTTATCATCATCATGTTTTTCTGGAAACCACTGATTCCTTGGATATGTGCCTTGGGATAAAAATGGGAGGAAGAAGCTGTTACTGATGTGTGGGCTCAAAGGAAGCATGGGATGCTGAGGGAAACTTATCATTTATTGAAGTTTAAGCACAGTCTTGGGAATTAAAGCTGTCCTGGTGTCAATTTTTCTGCCTGAATGGGCACTTTTGTGAAACAGGACATTTTTCCTGCCAGGTGTCAATAGATCAGTTAATAAATGGGGGATTTGGTCTGCTGTTGCTGATATCAAGGTGAAATATTATATTTTTAAATGGAGGGAAGACTGAACCAAAGTTTCTGTGTATGGCATTGACTATGGATTTTTAAGTGACTTTGTAGTGCGAGATTTTTCAAGTCGTCTTTTTTTTTTTCACAATGGTACTTGCATGTTGAGTGAGTTGCACTGATGCAGCTACTGTCATGGTATTATTTTGTTTCATGGTATGTGATTCCTAGAATAGTTCATAGTGCTGTTGAGGTCAGATGTGTCTGGTGGCTTCAAAAGGGAGGAACCCTCAACCTGCTTGAGCTGCTCACTGTTCTCATAGGCCAAAGAAAACAATTTGCTGTGTCCTGACTTACTCATTTCCTCACTTCACATGTGCATCGCTCAGAGAAATAGGTAGTGTGGAGTTGCGACATTGCTAATGTTTGTGTACTTACTGAATTCTTGTGAATAGAATCCCCTGCAGCTACAGCAAGGATGACAAAGTGACTGGAAAATCAATCTTTCCATTTTATCTGCATTTTTCTAGGTTTAAGGTGAAACACTGTACATAAAGCAGTATTGACTTTTCAAAGTAAGAATCTGTTTTCAAGAAAATAATTAGCATAAACACATGAAAATATTTTTGGAAGAAAAACTGAGCACCTTCCTTCACTGATTTCTGATGCTACATATATTACTGACTTTGCTATGAGAGATTTTCTCCTTTTTTTGCGATTGTTTAGGATTGCTAGATGACCTAGAGTCTTAAACTAGAACATTTCAAACTAAAACCCTACACACACATTGCAGAGACGACTTTATAACCATATACAAATTTAGACTGTAATTATGTTTTTTGGAAAGTACATGTTATAATAGATTATGCTAAATTCCCTTGCCAAAAGACTGTCATATTTTTAGGTATTTTCAGCTGTGGGATACTTGTAGGTTCTGATTTTTGTGAAGTCCATCTGAGTTGATACCAGGATCAGCCTGTAGTAGTAGGGAGAGAAGTGGAAGCTGGAGGAATTGCTGCTGCTAAATTTTGCAGCCACACACTCATTCATAAAGGAAAACTTCCTGCAGAAGGGTGAGGAATTTCATGGGGCCTGTTCCAATGTTACCTTATAGCAAGACTCCCTATGGCATCAATGTGGAGTTTTGTTGAGGCAAGCCCAAGAAAACAACGTCTTTTGCGTCCTCCTTCCTTTTATATACTTCAGCCATAAAACAGGCTCTGGGACAAAGAGAATTTGTTGTGATATAGTTGTGCTTGGGTCATGATTAGAGTGCTGTAGAGCAGTTTAAATGAAAAGCCATAAATTTGAATTTTATCTCATTTTGTGAGTCTAGGGCTGAGCATTATCTAATCAGGTATTGGTTAGCTAAAGTACAAATCGAACAGGGGGTCACCGGACAAGGGGAAAGGTCGAACTTTTTTGCAGTTTGTCACCGAGGTTTTAGTATTTGCCGGCAGCCCGAATATCTGAGAGGGCTGGGGGGCTGTTGCTCAGTGGTTGTTTGAAAAGGGAAAATTGACTGCTTCTTAATCAACAAAGAAAACAAGCTTTTAAGGGATGGCAGTAATTTTTTAAACAAAAGCAAGGGAACACAAATTTAGTGATTTCATCATGGTTCATGCCCTGCTATGAAAAACAAGTGGGAGAGTATTTCAAAGCAAGCCTTTGAATAGGTCACCAGAGCACATGCACCTATTCTTCGACCAGCATCTTCCAGAGTACATCAAATATTCAAATTCAGGTCTCTTACTGCTATAGCAAACTCAGTCTCCTTCATAGGGACAATTCCTCCACAGCTCTTTTTATCCTAAACTTTTATTTCTTTATTAGGAAGGCAAAACCAGGAGCAATGAGCTCTAATAAATCAAGCTTGTCACAGAAGTAAAAAATATTTTAGAGCTTTATAAAGGAGCATACAATCTGTTTATAGAAGCGAGTATATTTTCCTGTCATGACTGTGAGGCTGAAAAACATCTTGCATTTGGTAAAGTATGCTTGAACTGATGCTGTTACTTCTAAAAGGAAATTGGGAGGCCATTTGGCTATTTGTTTACTTCTCTAGCATTTTTCTTATGTGAGTCTTTGGGGAAAGGTGCATAGTTTCCTAAAAACTGTTCTGGAGTACAGGTTCCCACTGGTTTATAAAGACTGGAACTGTTGTAATTTTAAGTTTCAGTTCTGCACTCTTTGGCTTTCTTTTGGGTTCTTTTTTTTTTGAGTTTAAACTTAAATTTATTTGAGATTCTGCATTCTAAGGGTACCACCTATCTTTCTGAAAATTAAATAATGAGTTACAAAATGCAAAGGTATAGGCTTTTAAACTTGGAATCTAATGTATATGCTCTCACATCTGGGTTGTAACACCTAAACTGATAGCTTGATTTTCTTGCTGTTAGCATCCAAAACCTTTCATTGCAATCAACAGGGGTTACCAGCTGATTCCTCTCTCTGTATAGATGTTATTCCCTATTGTTGGGTTCTCCTTTGGAAAATCTTTGTCAGAATGTTAAAAGTAGCATCTCTCCCCTATTTTTTTGTTGTAAAAAAAACAGAACAAAGGTAACATCTTCTAAATAACTGCACACAGGATTCACACATTTTGAAACTCATGTTAAGCTACTCTTAATAAACAACAGTGCTGGGGGAAATAACTCCCTTGTAGTCAGTGGAATCACACTGGGAGAGAGCAGTAGATTGTCGTCTTCTTCAAAAAAAAAAGAAAAATAAAAGAAACAAAGACTTTCACCACTTAATATTTTTCTTTGGGATATGGAATTTGTCTTAGTGGCTTTTTTAGGGGGGAAAAAAAAGCAAAGCAGCTCCCCACTCAACCAGGTGGTTGGGAAGTGTAGTGCAGATTCATTGCCTATGTTTTCTCCTTGTGTATGGATTCTAGCAATATGAAGACTTCAGCAACCTTTTCAAAATAATTGAAGCAAAATCAAGAATATAAATGTGGATTATTCTATTATTTGAAATTAAAAAGGAATAATTTGCTTTATAGTGGGAGGCAGGGATGATTTTTGATCAGTACAAGCCCAATCCAGTTCTGCAGATAGCGTGTTCTCCCCCAGGTCAACAGACCATCCATTCCTGGCAGTTGCAGGTGGGGCTGACATCTTTACCTTTTCTTGAATACATAGGTGATGTTTTACCCCATTTGCAGCTCAGCTTTGCAAGGCATAGAGCACTCTGGCTGAGATCCAATAAAGCACTTAGGCACGAGCTTATCATCAACAGGATTACCCAGGTGTTTGAGTTAAGCATGTGCTTAGCTGCTGTGTTAAGTTTTCTATTTGGGACATAGCGTTCAGTGCCACATAGGATGGAGATCATACCATATATCTTGCCTGGGGTGAGCATGCAGAAGGGTGCTTAAGACAGCCTCTCAGAAGTTGTGTACAAAAAAGACTTTAGTTACAGTGCTGCTAATGTGGCCAGTCTGAATTCTTTTGTTGTTTGCAGCCCTGTCTTGCGGTGAGGCTGTGACCAAGTCAGATGCTCCTGTAGCAATAAGAGTCCTGCAGCAAGGTGGACAGATGCTTCATGAGTAAAATGTCACTCTAAGAGGTGATGTCAAGTGCACACCCCAGCCAGCTCCCTGGCTGTTATCACCAGCTTTCTCCCTGCTCAGGGGACAGACAGTTTATAATTGCAAATAAGCAAACATCAGGTCCTTGAATAGCAAGATATGAGCAGGTGGACTTGTCATTCAGATTGAATTAAATACATTGCCAGCAAAAGGGAGCTGTTGGTCCTTTGGGTAGTTTGATGTGGATGGAGGAGGGTTAAGAGCTGGGAACAACACGGAGTACTCAGCTGTTTTCTTTCTCTGCTGTTCCTTAATTCTACTCTTCAATTCTCCAAATTATTTAATTAACATGACTAAGCAAACCCTCACATCATGAGGTTTGTGGTATGCAATGCCCTTTTTTCTTTCTTGGACAAGGACCAGAGTCTCCTCCTGTTCAGACAAAGGTGCTGCTCACTGGAAGGGGTGCAGGAACAGGATCTTTGGCTGTATGATGGAGCTGCACTCAGGAAATGTTCAAAACTGAACAGCTCAAGGTAGCTGAGGGGCTGTGGTGGCTGCCAGAAGGGAGATGCTGCTTGTCCCTGTCCTGAACTTGCTCTGGCACTGAGGCTGTCACTGATGGGGCTGGTAAGTTACTGAGCCAACCCAAAGTCAATGTGGCAACAGCAGCAGGAAGAAGTTTTCAGCTGGTGCAGGAGGCTGAGTGGGTGATAGTGTGGCATGTCTGTGAAATCCCATCAAAAGGGTGAGGCAGCACCCTTGTCTCAATTAAACCTGAAATGATTTGTGTAGAACTGCATATTTCTTTGTCCATGGTGGATGCTTCACTATGTCCTTGACCTTGGGGGTAGGAAATCACCAATTTCGTGGGCACATTCTAAAGCCACAGAAACATCCCTGTAGGTCTGTGTATGTACTCCCCACAATGGCACTGAGGTTTTAATTTAATCAAGAGGAGCATTAACTCCTGAGGGAAGCCGAGTGAAACCATAAGGGTCAAGTGGACTTAGAAGTAGGAGGGGGAGAAGGAAGTTTTGTTACCTTCCGAGCAGAACCGGGGAGATGTTTCAGGAATTTGTATCCCTCTTCAAAATAAGGTGCTTATTATTTACTCAGACGTGACCCAGGTAGATTTTGAGTTCAGTAGCACTTGGTCCAAGCAGGAAGCAGCACTAAATAAACTGAGGGAAAAGGTAACATTGGAGTAGATCTGTGAGAGTATCAAAATAGGAAGACAAATCATTGCAAGATATGCCAGACATCCCTTTAAAAGACAAAACCTGTAAATGTAATTTAGCCATTAAGACAGACAACATCAGAAAGAAAAATAAAAGACAGAACTGGAGAGAATAATAATTGCATCTAATAGAACTGACAAACAATCATAATTCTTCCCATTTAAGAAATATGTTATAAAAAAATTTATTATGAAATGCCACATTATGCAAGCCAGGATTCAAAGATGAGTTCTTTGCATTAAGTACAGTAGATGCCATTAAGGAAAACAGTCAATATGTCACTAAGCCACAGCCTGTAAAATTAAATTGATTTGGTAAATGTAAGTAAGATAGATCTGTTTGCTTTCATCATCAATTTTGAGTGGGTGAACAGGTGATGTCACCAACCTGGGAGCGATAAAGATGCAGGACCATCTGGAAAGCTTTGTGATGGATGGGCAACTGCTTTTGGATAGTGACAGTGCTGTGGTACTTTGTCACTTGGGATGCAGTACTTAATAACTTTTCAATACCATCATAATAAATTTCACTGCCTTATTAATATAGAAATGGTGAGTTATTACTGTGATGGCTATTGTAAATAACAAGAGATGCAGCTGTCAAAAGCTGATTGTTTGGGCATGTTTCTTTAAGCAACACAGTTGACTTAGGATAATCAACGTATGTCTATACCAGCAGAGTTTATTGCTCTTGTCAAAAGAAAAAGCTGCATTATTCAAAAATTATATGAAGTCCATAATAAACAAGTTTAATATATTATCAGACTTTTCCTATAAGTTTCCTAACATAGAACAATAAATCACTTTTAATAATGCCTTTCTGTGTACAATAATATCCTTATGCTGTAATAATGTCCTTTCCTAACTATTCACCAAACAGAACTTCTGAAAAAACAGAAAGGTATCTCTCACTCATCAGAACACTTACAAAATTAAATCTCCCTATTTCATTAAAAGGCTACTTTTGATATAAAGCTAATGGACTCTAGCTGTGTCTTTCTTTTTTATTTTAATTGAACAGATGTAGTTAAAAGTAATCTATGACAAAGAAATACAGACAAAATTATAACCATGTGTCCCTAAATACTGGCAGGAAAGAGCATTTGTGAGTGTTTTATGAAAACCCAGGACTGCTCTGTGACATTGCTGCTAATGTCATCGGTCTGAGAACTGGAGAGAAACAAAACGCACAGATAGTTGTTAGCAGAAGATGAATTACCAGATCAATCATTTAGCACCATTCAGAGTATTACACCATTGTTCCCTGGGAAGATAATTAAATCAATGATGTCTTTCTTATTTGTGTAAAGAGGCACAAACTTGTAAAGAATATCCAAAGCTACTCAGACATATTATTTCTGGATTTTTTTTTTTTTAAACCCTACTGACTTTGCCTTTCAGTCTCTAGCTTTGTCCCTCTTTTCAATTAAATGTCTCTCCACCATTTCTATGACTGCTGAAAAGAGAGCCAGCAGTCTATTAACACACAATAAAGTTCAGGAAGCCTAAGACTAGTTTCTTGGGTCAGAGGTGAAAATTGCACACTAAATGAAACAAAGGTGTGTCTTGATGGCTCAACAAGCAGTGGAGAGACGAGGACACATGTGGGCAGGAGGAGATGGTCATCATTAAACAGAAGCAAATGAAGACAGGAGTTAGCGTACGGCAAAATGCTTATTAAGCCAAATGAACACATGCACTTCAGAGGATGTAGCACTGAGGTCTGGTATTTAAATCACCGCATGATTTAACAGCACCATTGAAATCTGGGCATTTGGTCTAATAAAGACATCACTAAACTAAAAAGAAAAACCAAACCAAGAAAACCCATCTCCTGCTTGCTGGAGCGTGCTCATTAGGATATGCTCACCAGAATGGTACAAAAGTATATTTATTTAGAAGTAAAGAATTGAAAACAACAACTGGCTAATAGGGTATTTCTACCCCAGAGAGTATTCATATGGCATTTTATCGACAGCCCTCAGGTTTCCTGGCTGAACTGTAGGAGACGCAGGCAAGAGTGAAGACATAGGTTGTCCCAATCCAACCTGATTTTGTGATCATGTTAACTTTGGCACGTACTATAAACATTAATTTGAGAGAAAAATACAAATGTTAAGTAGCCCTTCTTTTAAAGTCCAGAACTAACGTTTAGTGTGGAAAGATGTAAAAGAGCCCACAAAAGGCATAAAATTTCATCAGGTGAAGCCTACAGTGTAAAGGGGCTCCTGTGTATAGTGGGTTTCCCAAAGTGTTGTTCTTAGTTTTAAGTTGATGAAGTGTATTGGCAGCAGACACAGGGTGGGTTTTTAACATGCTGTGTTGGAGACCTGGTGTGTAACTGTTCACGATTTCCAAGAGTAACTTTCAAGGCACTCCTGTCTTCTTGAAAAGGCCTTGAGTGGCAAATTGGCTTTCAAAAACATAGCTATGACTATATATGCATCTTATTACAAGATTAAATCTCAATATTCACCTTCTCTAAGATTTGCGGTCGTAGCATTTCTGTTGCTTGCAGCAGAGGGTATTTCAAAACTGTGGCAGTAATGTTGACTTTATGCAAAAATGTAAATCTCTTTGGGATTTTAAAATGGAAGTTTGGGGATGGGAAAGCTACAGTGTTACTGCACTTGCAGATGATATTCTTTAAAGCCAAATTTTAAGCAGTCATCTAGTGATAACCTTTGCGTAAGCCAAAATCTGCATGTGAACATGGAAAATGTAATTTTTTCTTCCTGGTGTTAATTTGGCGTCTACCTACTTGGAATATCCACATGAGCAGGCACTCAAATGAGCAGTTAACAAGGAGGAGAGAAAACAGTTTTTCTACCTTCCTTTAGTGCTAAACCCAGAGAAGATCCTACCAAACCTTTGTCTGCAGAGAGAGGTGGTGCCGATGCCCAGTGCAGAAAGGCAGAGCTGCCATGTGCTGCAGTGCCTTGTCTTGCCCTTTGAAATATGCTTTCTCTTTTGCACAGAGGAAAATACCTTACAGTTTCCCCCCCATTAAGACAATGAGAAAAGACCTTTATTTCTTATGTATTTTGAGAATCTGTGATCTTAAAGTGCATTTCCCTTGACCAGCTGGTCCTAGCCATACACCTCTTTTCTTCCTTCGTCACTGTTTTCCTCCTACTCCTTCAGCTAATGCCACCCTTCTCCACATTGTCCCAAAACCTTGCAGTGAGCTTGGATCCTTGTTCAGCCTCATGAAACACCCTGTAATTTCCATCTTCTCAGCCTCTTCTAAAGCCATTTTCCTCACCACCTCCGTGCCACTCTCCCTCACTTTATTTTTCAGCAGGTCACTGCTGGTTGTCTCTGGTTGTCTCTGCCTTTGGCATTGACCACCTATCCAGTCTACTAACCAGGCTCTGATTGCCTTTTAGTGCCTGTGTATATTTTAATTTTCTGCTGCAATCCTTCCTGTCTGCTCTCACCATTTCAACATTTCAGTGTCCCTTGGTCCATCCAGGCTCAGTGCTTCGCTGCTCTTGGGGACACAGTCTCGATCATACCTTCCTTACATACTCTTTCCTCTGCTTGAAACATCACTGTTGTCACCCTTGCTAAAACAGTTCAACCCTTACCAGAATGGGGCCCCACTGTGTCATCTCAGAAGCTGATTTTTCTTAAATTATCTCCCAAATTTGATGGCTCACGTTGTTGTGAAAAAGGCAACACCTTGGCTTCTATCCTTAAAACCTGTTCATTCCCACTGATGCAAGCAAAGCTGAATAAAACGTGTTTTAGACAGTAATAATAATGTCCTATTTTCACAGGTTTAAATAATTATTAGAAAATTGCAACTTTAACAGACGCTGTTGTGTGTGTAAAGAAATGCTCCTGGTTAGGGATTCAGCTCCGTGAGTGCAACTTGTTTGGTATTTGCATTCAAATACTTTTGTGCTTCTAGAGCATTTTTAAGACTTGACTATCTGCTCCCACCACCCATGACAACAATGCACAAGCAGAAGATGAAAATTCTGGTTTTCAGCCCCAGCATTCCTGAATAAAATTTAGCTGATTGCAACAGTATCATTTCGGGTGTGATTTTTAGCGGGTTCGAGTTTGAATGGGTTTAGAATAGGTGCTTGAGCGGCTTTTGTTCCCCATGCTAATGCCCCCAAAGCAGTGGGAGTCAGGAGGAGTGAAGTGATGACCTGAAATAGCAGACGGCTCCAAACAGAGCTGGATTAATGTGAAATGGGGCCCTTGTCCCATCCAGCCCAGGGGCAGCCGTGCTGTACCCGGTTTGGGATCCCCCCTCAAGTTGTCCACGTTAAACCACCCACTGCTGAGTCCCCGGTCCTTCCACAGCAACGAAATTCCCCAAAGTGGGTCTCCACGAGCCCTGACAGGACTCTGAGCTGTGTGCTGTGCCGAACATTAAACAGCGGAGGGCTTAAAACCCAATTTGCTCAATTCTGACAGGCTTTGTATAATATTTTTTTATGTGCGACAGATGCATTTGATGTGTTTGGAAAATTCAGCAGTAATGTTCTGCCTCCTGTGATATTGCCAGGCTCGCTCTGTAGTGTTGAAGAAGAAAAAAAGAAGCCTCAGTGTTGGGAATTATAAATAATTTGATGCAACAGGTTTAAGTTACCATTTCTGTGGTGAAAAGAAAAGCTTAGCATGATCCAGATTTTCCTTGGTTTCCTCCCATTCTGCTGAGAAGCAGAGGTATTCACATTTCTTTGTCTAACAGTTTTATAATGTCTTAAGAGATTAACAGTGAGCATGAATGAGGGGCTGAGGATTAGACGACAAAAAGCCTGGGCCGTCCACTACCTTGTTTGCACATTTTACATTTTTCAGCATTGCCGAGTGAGTATAGAAACTAAGGAAAGATAATAAGGACCAGAGTCCCAAAAGTGTTTAGTGATTCAAAAAAATTCAGATACCATGTCAGAACTGACAGAATGATGGAGCATTATGTGGCAGGACCCACTTTTTTGTCTTAGGGTAAGCTCTGGCCCTGAGTGAATGCAGATGTTATCGCAGGATCCCAGACAGACAGTCAAGGAAATGTGACAGGCTGTCAGCAAAGTTACACTATGTTGAGTTTGCTAAAATATCCCAAAGCTTTATACATGGCTTTTATATATATCTATATATAAACTCTTAATCTAGGAGAAAAAAAAAATAAGGTAAAAAAAAGGCTTTAAAAAACAATAAAATTATTACAGTAACCTTCACAGTTGGGAATCCTTTGAATGGTTCTGATGTTGCTATAAAAGATTTTGAAGAGTGGGAGAAAACTATCATCTGAAATATTTGGAAGACTGCATTGGCATCGATAAAGTTTCTGAAAGCACAGCGGATGCATGGTAAGGCTGTTAAGCACATGTCATAGTGTGTCAGTGATTCCCTGGATGATTTGGCTATTTACCCCTGTGAAATGTTTAGTCAAATCAGTAATAGCAGCCAGAAGAAGTGAATCCTACCAGTACTCAGCTTGGCTTTCTCTTTAGTGGGGTATCAGCTTCAAAATAAGGGGTTTACAAGCCATTTTAATTCCTTTACTATTTTTTTTTTTTTTTTAATTAAAAACGACCTCAGAAATAGACACAAATGAGCTGGTAAAACTGCAGACTGAATGACAAAAAGGATATAAAGTGAACCAGTTAAAACATAGTTAGAGAACAAAAATATATGTCAGGACAAATTGATGCAAATAGGCTGAATTCAGGTGCTCTGAAGTCACAGTGAGGCTCAGAAAATGACTTTTGTTTTGAATTTTGGGTCTGCAAGGGATATTTGATTGGTAAATGTTGTAACAAGATGTAAGCTTTTTACACTTTGAGTAGAAAAAAAAAAGGATTCTGCTCTATATAATCTTAAATATTTAAATCTCAAGGAATCTGCAGTGAAGTGGTGCTATTTGTATTCCAGCTCACTCCTAGGACTGTGATCAGTATTTTCTTGTTTTAATACTTTGTTACGTAGAAAACAAACATATACTGGAAGACCTGAATATTCTTTACACGTGCAACTGATTTTCACTTTTGAATTCAGGCTGCATCAGATTCAAGCTTTTACGTAATTAGAGGACAGGGAGCTTAAAATACTGATGTTTTCAATTTATTTCACAGATTTATTTTAAAGATATATTTTCTTATACAGGCAAGTAGATTTTGATTTGAAAGTGTCAAAGTAAATTGCATATCTGTTTTGTAAGTAATTATATATATCGTTCACAGGAACCCCTTTAATAGTCTGTATTCTTGTCTTATTCCCATTAGCTTAAGCCTAAATTTAATGAGAAGGCTGTTTATAGTGGCACAAGCTAATATATTTTGCTAGAATACGAGTTGCAATATGTTCACTCTCTTCTAAGCAGAGCAGAATAATGCTTGTGATTTATAATCAATTTAGGTCTCCTTTTGAAGAAGATGATCTTGTATTATTTGTTTCCATACGCTGAAAATATTAATTTATCTCTAGAAGCAGGGGAGAAACAGAAACATACCCAGCCACAATTTAGTGTAATTTGTATTATAACAAACTGTATTACCAGACAAGGCAACAACTTTCCCCGATTCTGCAAAATGCGATGCAAAGGTGCTTAGGAGATAACATCTCGCAGTGTTCTTTTTTGCACAAAACCCTGAAGTAAACAATCCAACTAAATTATGCATATGGAGGAAATGATTGAGAATGTGTTTAGCTGGTAATCGCACTCATGCTGAAGTTTTAAATTTCATCTGTCTGGTCAGATCTATTGTGATCCATTAAGTGGCTTCCTTTTTTTCCGACAAATTGAATGCTGCAACTGCAAGGAGCTCTTTTGTTCTTTTAATTCAGTCAGCATGGAAATGATTTTCTCATTTCAGGCCCTTTTCTGTCCTGTCTTCATTGTGTCAATAAAATAGAGTTGTGCAGAGCTGCTCTAATCAGCTTAGAGCGCTAATTCATTGCACTGGGATGCTATCTGGGTCTGGCTACAGGTGGGCACTATAAGGGGTCAGTCTCCAGGGGAGTCTAATTGTGTCTCTCTTGGGTCTTGTTTGCAGAATAACTGAAATCTCAAACCCCAGCTTAAGGAAGGAAAGGAAAATCCACAAACGCAGGAGTATAGGAGCATGTACAGTCTCTACATGCACCAGAGTTATTTCCATTTTGATACTATTTGGGAGGGGGAATGCTTTAATTCGGTGGCAAAAGATAAATAAAAAACTGCAGTTTTAAAAATTAAATTTAAATAAGAATTTGGCCCTTATGAGATATGGGTGTGCAAGAAGGAAGCGGATGTGGTGGTGTTGAGTGAGGGGTTTCAGGGCAGACTGGCTTGTAAATTTTTTAAGGCTTTCGAAAGACTGATGAAAAACAAGAAATTGCATTGTTTGGGTACCAAACCCTGTTTGCGTGTGCTGGGGTGGGTCCTTAGCAAGCTGTGCGTCAGGGCACCTTGAGCATGAGGGAATCTGTCCACTCCCATGGAGCCCAGAAAATCCTTGGGCAAGCAAAGATGTGACACCAGTGCCACCCTACTGCCTGCACCCTGGGGCAACCTTCTTCCCAATGTGGAGGGGCTGTGCTAATGCTGGGAGGTGATGCTTTCTGCTGGAGATTTTGGGTCTTATCCTTGGTTATCTCAGAGAATCACTTGAGGAAAAACTGAGAGAGGAGTGTGAGGGGAGTGGAAACCTCATGTTTGTCTTCTGCACCAGTATCGCATAGTTTAAGCTTAGTACTGTCCCTGAGACAAGAGCAAGTAGATTTCAGCTTTACTGATTAATTTATTTAGATATTTATTTTTTAATTGATGAATTTATATGTGCCACCAGCTATGAAAAAAACCAACCAACTAACTGAGAAAACAGGTGCTGGGGGGCAATGTCTCCTGTTGTCTCTTGCTACCTTGTCCCATGGTGAGGGGTGTGGGAGGGTCTGTCCCGGGATACATCCTTGTGTCTGCCAACCCTACACTCCCAGGGCAGCCTTGGCACCTCTTCCATCAGTGACTGAGCAGCAAGAGCACAAGTTTCCCAGACAGACATGATAGACACGTTCTAAGGTAATACCAGCACACACATGTCTGCTTCCAGGGCTTGCCATGCAAACCAACAGAGATGGGCATAGACAAAGTAGCAATTACGGGGCTCCAAGCAAAAATTTCTCAGCACCTTAGAGATGGCAGAGCAGCCGTGGCACAGCTCCTCGCTGGGGAGGATGAGCACTGCTTGTGGCAGAGCAGCCAGTAACTCTGCAGAAAGAAAAATGCAGTAGAAGTGGTAAAGAAAATTGTGAAAATCATACATTTCCTTAACAACATAGCAAAACATAAGAGACTTTATTTTGACAACAATTTGTTTTTAAATTAACATGAAGGTTTTCCCACAGAATGCATTTCCTGTGCCCGTAATTGCTCATGCAATAATTGGGCACTTTTATGGAATTACTTTTAAAATCCCAGTCCTGAAACAAAATACTGGGTCCCTCCCAGCCTCTTCTACCTCTGCGTGACTGAGGTTCTCCTTTGTTTATGTGTAGGAAAAGGGGAGAGGACATGGTCCTGGGGAAGGAGCAGCTCCTGTCCTGGAGCACAATGGGGTTTGGGGAATGGGGAAGTGACAGAGTCCCCCAAAAGCAGGTGCATTTTCTGCAGAGAAGCCAGTGCTGGCTGCAGAAAGGATTCAAGGCAACATGGGCTCTGCAGGACATCAAAGCCTCATCCTTAGCTCCTTCCAACACTGCAGCCCTCCTTCATTCCAAAGTGAACCTGATTGAATTTGGGCAGGACTGTTCCCCATCAGTGGGTTTCCTACAGGAGCAATAAGCTGTCGGTCTGTTGCGGTTTTGTGGCACAGCCGTCACTGTGGAAATTAATTAACATACCTGAAGACACTCCTGAGCAGGAAATCATAGTGCTGCTCTGTGATTCAGGGGTGAATAGGATCTCTCTATTATCAAAAACTCCATCAGGGAAGAGGAAATTAAGTTCCTAATTAGACAGTGTCCAAAGGAAGAAGTGAGGCATTGAAGAGATGAAGAAAATTGAGAGGTAGCTGATGCACGTATCAGGCTAATGATAGAAAAGGAAATAGTAGAGCTTGAAAGGTCGCTGACCTTATTAGGCTTGGAGAAAAGTAGTAGATCTTCAAAAGCTTTCACCTATGATAGGTTGACAATGTGTGAAGTTCTCTAGATGGTCAGAGAGGAAAACCAGCCCAGAAAGAGCATGGGAACAAATTAGGTAGATTACAGTGAACTGCATAAATGCAGCATGAAACACGTTATTTAGAAAACAGAGGAATTCAGAATAGAAATAGACAGAATTATTGCATTATTTGATGAGATCTCTTTTCAGTAAGATTATGGAATATTCTTTTCCACTTCGTAATTTATTTTTTTTAAACATTATCAATGAAACCGAATAATGATCCCTCACTGGATATGAGGTTTCCCTGATGAAGTATTTGTTTTCTACTAAACTGAAATATAGTGGTAGCCAGTTATGAATGTTAGCTTCAGTGAGATGAGGATAGCTGTGCTAATAATAGCTTCGATGTTAGGTTTTGAGTATAAAAAACACATTCTGTGTGAGTTTGTGAAGGCATTGCAACTCACTTAGTGGCAAGAGACTTTTACCTTGGAATCTCCTCCAATCTGGCCAACTGCAAGACTTTTAAAGGCTGTTATAGGCTATTTTCTCAGTAGGTAAAAAAAATCCCTGGCTTTTAAAATGAGATATTATGAGAAACAAGTCTACAGAAAGTCAAATGAAATACCCTAAAGCCTGTCTCCCCCCAGCCTCTCTTCCTGCAGCAGTTCTGGGCTGTATGTAGGTGATTTCTCAGGGCCAGAAAGGCCTGATTAAAATCCTCCCTGCTGGTTCATGTACAAGCATGGATTTGAGTTTAGAGGTAGAGAAGTTTCTCTGCCTCTCTGGTAAATGCTCAAGTTTTCTTGTTCTGACTGTTGATAGGAAAGAAGGGAGAAGGAATAAAAAGTAGACAGAAGAGGAAATTAAAAATACAGCACTGCCTATTTTTCATGCAACAGGACCACTCCATTTACAATATTATATAACAGCAGATTTTCAATCAAAATGAATGAGGACAAATTCTGTGCTGACAAAAAATGGATGTTGGACCATGACTTTCCTGTAACACAAACAGACCATGATCAATTCTAACAGCACCATTATAAACCCAATGTAAAGACAGACCATGAAAGAGCCTAATTTAAAAAAAAAAAAAAATTGAAATGAGAAAGTTTAATGGGGCTTTTTTTATGCTATAAGCAATGAGTCTGCTTTTAAGTAGATGCTGTTGTATTCTGAAATTTAAAAACTCTTTGCAGACAAACACTGCCATGTGGCATTTGACAAATAAAGCAAAGGTGTTTCCTAAATCTACCTAGAAGAGTGAAAAATTTCCTATCATTGCAAAGAGAAGAAAACACAATATACTTCATATCTTTTTCTGGTGGTTGTGAAGCAGAACCACTTTATGGGGGTCCAGTCTGGACTGATCCCCATTGGCAGAAGAGCAGCGTGGAGCGCGATCCCTAGGAGGGCTCCACAGAGAGGAGTTACGGGTGCTAAAGTTCCCTGAGCCGGAGAAGGGCTGCCATCCCTGATTAGATGTGGTTTGTAATAGTATCGTCCTGTTTTCACTCACCACAGTAGAACATTTCTAGTGGGCTAACAAGGCATAGGGTAATGAGAAACATGCCAAGTTTAAGGGAAAAGAGGAGTCGAATCTACGTACAGGAAACAAATGTGATCAATTACCCCAAGTGTAGAGCTCACAGATACCTTATCTTAAGGCTCCTTAAAATAAGGACTTGATTGTTTCCAAATGTGTCTAAGAAGCTAGTGATAGAAATGCATTAATACAAGAGACACGTGAAATTTTATTACCTCCAAAAATTGTCATTATTACTTGCTTCTGAAGATATGGGAGAATCAACATGACTGTCTAACACATGACCGTAGTAATAAATCTACAACTACCTATGTGTGTGCAGTCTGTAAATGCAAAAGCAGGATTTTAGCATTAGATGAATAAAGTTTTCTAAACAATACTTCAAAAAGCCACCAGAATTCATCAAAATGTAAAAAAGTTTTTTTGCAGTTTATTTTTATTACTTTGTTTTATTTTGTTACCATTGGGTTTGTTTCTTTTCTTCAAAACAAATATTTTAGAGAGGTTTTCCTGGTGATTATTCTCCTTGTAGGTGCTACACTGTCTGTAGATGGCTACTGAACTTAGGTTGACACTGGAAATGGAGATCGTTAGCTGAAATTTCTGTGTGTTTTCTGAAGATACATTAGGAGCAGGGAGAAATGTGCAATGACAAACTCACACTAAGGTATGGCTTTGTCCTAAAGTTGTGTGACTCCACTAGGTGCTTAATGTAAATCTGTTATATTTAGGAAAAGAATTTTTTTGTGAAATTGCTACCGCCCATAGGAATGTCACCCATGGCTGAATTAGCAGGAGAAGGGAAGCCACTGTGGGAAATCTCACACGCTCTTTCCATGCATGCAAATCCCTTGGGCATCAGCAGGAGATGTGCGTGAGGTCTCATGGAGGTATGTGACCCAAAAGCTCATGGCTGCATTAGAGTAATTGCCTGAGATGCACATGGAACTTCTTATACCTCATGGGTGGATTTACACAGACTGAGACTGACTCAGGATAAAGTCAGAGTGTTGCTACTGGTTTTAGTGGTATTCAATAGGAAAGCAGTTTAAAAGTTGAGCATTCAGGACTGATGTGTCAGTAGAAGGAATCAAAATACAACGCTGATGTTTTTTGTCAGTGAAGACTCCAGTTTGGATCCCACAGGAGTCACTTTATAAACCCACATCTGATCCTCCTTTCATGATGCGAACTGAAATGAGGACTGGAACACTTAAATTTTGTTAGACTTCTCTTGTTACAGGTGTTGCTAAATGAAGGGAGTTGTTTTGTTCTGTAGGTGCAAGCTTGTTTCCTTTAAAATATATTTGCCTGTCTCATGAGATGACAAATTCAGCAGCATCTTTAATACACTTTTATTATTAATCATTGTTTTGTGTTTGAGATTGCAACTAAGTTTTTTTAACATTCATGTACGTTTGCTAATTCCAAATAATAGGATGTTTACTGTAAGTAGATGCAGCTTAAACTCTTCAGACATGTTTGTGATAGTGATGCGTGGGGTGGTCATTTCAGGCACAATGTTAAAAAATAATAAGTTTCAGGCATTTAGCTGGAATTATATTCAACACTGACCTGTTTTGGTTTATTAAAGTTCTGCACTTTAGCCTGGAGACATTTGCCAGTGCAAAAGTAATGGCTGCTTTAACATCCGTGTACAAAAGTGGAATTTAAGAGATTAACTTGCATTTGACCTACTTCAGCTCTACTGGTAATGAGGGGTGCAGGGGCACAGAATTAATTTCTCTCAATTTGTGGCTCTCGGGGGTGCTGCTAAGTTTGAGAGTGCTTGAATTTTAAGAGTCTCCTGGTGTGTTGAGAAGGTTTTGTTACCGCATGGAGCTCTGTTAGCGGCAGGGACTGAAGTGCCAGTTTTATCTATTTGATTAATAGACTGATTGAGTTCTAGTGTATCTTTGAAAGAAAAAAAAGCATATTTTCTTGCCCACTTGAACAACATTTTTTTCCCACATAAACCAATCCTCCTCTCCCACCCAGTAACAGCAACTCAGACCAGCCAATGGGCTGAGAAATGTCTGCTGGGCCTTTTAGTCTGCGGCTCTCAAACTGGGTTTTAGACACCAGGTCTGTCTCACCTTCACAATAATCTGGTATTTATTCAGCATCTGCTGTACATTTATGTGTGTGATATTAATGGGGAGCTTCTAGCAGGACATAACTCAGAGTGGTATTATTTGGACTGATGCAATTTTAAAAGCTAGCAAATGACTGTGCAATTATTACTCCAGTTCTGTGTCTTTACCACAGTATTAATGCACTAAAGAGATTTTTGGCAAAGCCATTTATACTCTTGTGCAATTGGCTGTAACTACTGAATGTACAGCCTTTCCCTTCCTCCCTGAGTTTAAAAAGGTCTGGTTTAGTTCCTTATAGATACACTTCATCCCTTCTCTTCCTTTTAAAATAATCACTGTTCAGTGGAATATTTTCCCTATGCAGAATCAGTATCGATAGGACATGATTTATCCCAAGCTCGCTGCAGTTTATCAAGCAAATAAACAGAGGAAGCAATAATGCATGTAGGTACTTTCCTGTGTCAGATATGCATAGTGGGAAATAGGATGATAAAGATAAAAGGTTTCTAAAGTTTTTAAAATGAATTTTTATTGATTTCTCACATTATCACATAGGAATATTGCCACTGAGAGTTTATCTTTAAGTAAAAGCTTCCTCTGCTTGTCTGAGTTATCCAAGTAAGTCATTAAACAGAAGAATCTGGAGACTGCATTTGTATACATGTTATTCTTTACTAATAAGCACAATACTAAGCATCTTTACTTAATTTCAAATAAATATATAAACTTTGTGTTTCACAACAAATATGAAACAAACCCAACTGTGCCAGAATACATATCAGCATGTGCAATGTGCTTCTACAGGAATGCAATTGTATTGTGTAACATTTACCTGTCAATTTAATAGAGACTAATTGTCCTTAGATTCTTTTCTGGAAGTTCACAAAGCCTTTGCCAGGTTTCGTTGTCAGCTCCTCCTTCCAAACCCCTGTGATTACAGGAAAACAGAGCTTTGCTTTGGATCTGTGATCTGTCAACAAAATCGTACTAGCTGCGTATTTTTAGCAAGCCTGGACTGACCAATGCTTTTACCTTAAGGAAATGACCGATCTTTTTGTTTTCAGGTTAAGGAAACTAAGATAGATTGCTAAAACAGGGAGGTGTTATACACAGAACTCTTCTATGGGGCTTCCTGCAATGGGATGCACACAGACATACCCCGATGATGTTGTTTTTGACTTGTAACTGCTGTTGGAATGTCATGAAGGATTTTCTTGTTTTTCTAGGGAAAAAATAATAAAAGAGGATAATTGACCATTATAAGGTTCCACTGTTAAAACCTAAAGCCATATCTCTATGATAAGTTCTTAAAAAAATATCAAGGCCACCCATTTCAACTCTGGAAAAGCAAATATCTCTATGATGCGCTTTCTTGATTTAGTGGAATTTCTAAAAGTTTGTTTATTAAGGTTTGCTAAAAAATCTTGAAAACTTTGATTTTAAATGTTTCTTATTCTTCTTTCACCCAGTAGAAAGCTTTAGTTGTTTCTATACATACTTCAGTGAAAAGAACCAGCACCGGTACCCAACCCACTGTACAGAGTTAATGTCCTGCAGCCTTTCCCTGCTCCTGAGAGTCAGAGAGAGTTTCCAGCTCCACTTTTCCTAACAGCTGCCAACGTTGTCAGCACTCATCTGTCAGAAAGGATTTTTCCTGGCAAAACTTTGAAGCTCCTTTCTGACATCCCCAACAAACTAATTGTTGTCTCCTGCCTCCGAAAGCCCTCTGAAGTCCCAACGAGTTAGTGTCTTCTCAAGAGATGAGAAAGAGGACTCACAAAATCAATTTATCAGGCTATTACGCATTGTCATCAGCCAAAACAAAAACCTGCTAAAGACAGGAGAAAAAGTAGAAGAAATGGGTCTCTGAGAAAAGGTTACAGAACATCCATCTTCTCTCCTCTTCTGATTGTTTCCTTTCTTTACCCATTTTCATACCCATTTCCCTCCACTAAAAGACACTTTATGACAAGCATTGTAATCTCTTTAGACCAGGGGGGAACCTCTTCTTTAGGACTGAATCTTTGCAAGGCGTGAGTGACAGCGGGAAGGGGTCCAATTGCCACCAAAGACACTAGGCAATAAATCATCCGCCCTGGCATCAAGTGGCTGGACTAGTCCCCACTTCCTGATGGCCACCAGTGCCTGGTGATGACAAAACAGCTATTGTCAGTGCCCAGCAGCCACATTCCCTACTTCTCCCTGCCGAGGTTTTGAGTTTACCTAAGGCATAAGAAACACTGAATATAGCATGATGGGGGGAGGGAAAAAAATGGAAAGTGCTTCATGGGTAGGAGAAAGGATATAGGAGGATGAAGCTATCACCATGTACTTTTTAAGTCCAAACAATAGTAGCAACTAGAGAAGAGCCATCAGGTTTTTATTGGTAATTACGAAAATGTCTTTTGAAACCCTCCAGCCCAGACAGTAATTTTGTTTGCGTGTTTTTAAGACTTTCCATTTCCAGGTGACCCCTGGTGCTGTGGTTACTCTTTAACCGAGGCAAGGCAGTGCTAGGAGGTGTGCGCTGTTATAAGCACAACAGCTCTTCACCAAACAGAACAATCTTAAGGAGGAAATACTGGATGGGAAAATAAGTTCTTGTCACCCAGATACAAAGATTGGAGCGTGTTTTGGATTCTTTCAGGCCAAACCCAAAGATCTTTGCATTGTCAAGTTATCACACCAAATACCATCACAAATTTTTTTATCACTCACAAGTAAGTTGCCATAAAGGAAGCTAAAAAGAATGCGTCAGGTTTGTTCCACCGAGAGGCTTGTGCACTGCTTCTGTATGAAAGACTTTTATAGATAAGCTGTAATCAGCTTGGAGTTACATATTAACTGATGAATTATGGTAAAGAGAGGAATAAAAGACTATAGTGAGATGAGTCTTTAAATCTGAAACCCCTCAGAAGGTCACCAAAGGATAAGAGTAGCAGAATATTTATCACTGCAGCATTTTTATCCTTATTGATTTTCTCTTTAGCGTCATTAGGGTGTTTCCTTTAGACAAATGAGCTAGACAACACTAACCATTTATTAATTATTGTTGGTGCTGGGAAAAATGACCTGTTCCCCCAGAATACCCCTCAACTTCAGTGCACTTGCTACATGTAATGCAAGAGGGGAACTTGACTCTGGAAATTCAAATAATGAATTAGTTAACGTGCCATTGACTCTTCTGTTGTGGTAAGTGGAAATCTATGTGCATTTGTTTCCCCATGTGCTGTCGTTCTGTCCACTACTCCAGTTCTCAATTATAGGAAGCATTTTGAAGTCTGAGAGTGATATATATATATATATATATATATATATATATATATATATATATATATATATATATATATATATATATATATATATATATATATATATATATATATAAAGATTGGAGCTCTGTAGTCAGGCAGACATGCCTCTCATTATCATAAGAAATATAGAGATTATATCAGCCTTCCAAATATTGACTAGCCTGGGGGGGGGAATAGTTTTTGAGTAAAACATCATTAGTTTTTTCATGATCACCATGGGAAAAGCTGACAAGCAGATTTTTCTGTTGGTTGGTATATTTTGTGACAATTTTGTAAGGCTATGTTATACAGTTCTGCATATAATGAAACTCCTTCGTGGTTTAGTAACAAGGAAAAATAGTATTCCTTTTCTTTTTAACTGTAAATTGATTAGGCTGCACAGAACTAGGAGAAGTAACCAGGGCTCTCTGTTTTAACATTTTGATTTATTTAATGAAAAGCCTTTAAGGTCTTTGGATTCACAGTCAAACTGCTACAGAGAGTAAATGAGATGAAGCTTTTTCTAGGCTCCATGACAATTCTATCCCATTTCATCATCTTAACTAAAAAATAAACCTATCTAACTTGAAATCCACAGCAGCTGTAAGTAGAAAATAAATCCAAACCGCAGCTCAGACTTGTAACCTAACAGCTATCATAAATAATCAGAACCTATTTGAAGGTGGAAGATGGGACATTAGAAGCTATTTACACTACTAGAGTGATGCCATTGATCAGTAACAGCAACCCGTAGATAAGACTCGTATGATGTCATGGTTATTTATGACGGGAATTGACAGTAAAGCTACTATAGAACTTTCTTCCCGACAGCTTCATTCATTTCTGTTTGTGATGCATTTTGCTGTTAAAGAAGCAATCAATAGCAAAATTGTGGTGATAAAAGTTATTACTGGTTAAATATATGAAAAATGTGCTTATGTACATATACATATATAATGCCAACTATGAGAACATTAAAAAATTAGGTCAGGAGAATTTACTTAATATTTTTTTATTACCAGTGTACAGTAAAGCCATTTTATGTTCTTTGATGGTGAACATGTACTACAGTCCGATTTATTTTCTAATCTCATCAAACTTATTGCAACCATGAGAAATGCAGCATTGAGAAGATTTACTGTAACGTTACAGGTTCTCTGCAGTAAGCCTTATGGCTCATAGTGTGCTGGTGCAGGTCAAAGAGGAGGGAAAAAACTCATTTCAGACCAGCAGCAGACTTGGGAGTCTGCTGTATGTGTCCAGCATTAACTGTTTGCATCCAGCAATTAAGAAGGTTTTAGCAGCCAGCAAAGACTCCTGAAATTCAGAAATACCCCTGGGCTTGGTACAGAGTGCATGCATGCAAATGTCAATTTTTTTGGCTGTTTAACATAAGAAAAAAAAGGCAGAACACCATTCTTTCCCTTCTATATGGTCTTGGTGGGAGATGTATACTAAAATAAAGGTGAGAACATAAGCAAGGGGCCATGTTACTTACCCCGCCAGCTGTCCTGGTAGGGCTGGTGTGAGCCAGGATGTGCACAGGTGTGGGGAGTTGGGGTTGTTCAGCCTGGAGAAGAGAAGGCTCCAGGGAGACCTTGTTGTGGTCTTTCAGTATTTAAAAGGAGCCTGTAAGAAAGATGGGGACAGACCTTTTATTATAGAAGGGCATGTTAATAGAGGACAAGGGGTGATGGTATTAAACTAGAAGAGTGGAGATTCAGGCCAGGCATAAGGAAGAAATTTTTTACAATGAGAGTGGTAAGAGCCTGGCCCAGGTTGGCCAGAGAGGTGGTGGATGAACCATCCCTGGAGACATCCCAGGCCAGGCTGGACGGGGCTCTGAGCAACCTGAGGTGGTGAAGATGTCCCTGCTCATGGCGGGGGTGGCACTGGGGGACCTTTGAAGGTCCCTTCAACCCAAACTGTTCTATGATTCTATGAGGGGATGTGGGAGAGATCTCCCAGAAGGACGGGGACAACCCAGCCATGGTTGGGTGATACCGTGTTGTCTGCAGTGTTGGGCTTGGCCCAGCTGCGGGATGTGTGGGAATTAAGATTGTTTCTATTACTTCAGTGAAACTATGGGTTAACTAACATTTTGGTCGCTAACTTTTTACAAGCTTTTTGTATGATGTTAAAATAATATGTTGATTAAAAAGCTAGCAAAAAACCACAAACAAACAAAACAAAAACAAAACACACAAAAAACCCCCAAATATCCCAAATTGAAACCAATCACCCAAAAACCCCACAAAAACAAAACAGAGAAGAAATATGGAAGGATAGTTTCTATGTTATATGAAGGATCACATCAGCCTACTGCTTGCTTAAGCTCTCTAATTCTTTTGTGTATTTTTCTTTTTATAATAGGTGGTTTATACCCCAAATGAATGTTTCATTCTGTTTTGTAACACAAGATTTATGCAAAAAAATGTTGATCAGGTTGTCTTCATTAAATCAAAAAGATGTGAAGATGATGGATATGTGTGTAGGAAAGCAATATGCCCTGTAATATTCATTTGGAATTACTAACCCCAGACAAGAGAGAAACCGGCACCAGAGACTGAAAACTAAACCTGATAGTACACGGAAACTGTACCAAAATTTATGTGAATCATCAAAAATTTAAAAAGTAGCATAAAGGGAGAGAGAATGAGTGAAACTTGTTTTACTGTAGGGTCCACGCAGTCCATGAACTTATTACTAAACATATACTGATGTTTTTAGGCCAGCATTGGTCTGGTACTGCATTGGCAGCATCAGTGTGGTTCGCAGGCTAAGGCTGTTATTTGTTTAAGTTAACTTTCTCTACTGAAAAGTTGATAGAAAATGCATGCAATGTAATTATCCTAATCCCGGCTAATTTATAAAATTCTTCAGTAAATTTGTGCGTATTTAATCTCCCATGATATGAACTCCCATCCTCAGAGGAACTGGTTTATCTTTCAAACAATCCAGGGTCTATTTTGTATAGTTACTTTATGTATATGATTGTATGTACGTAGCAGGTCAAAGGCAGTGCTTCCCAAGACCATTGTTAGCCTGGAACAATAAATATTAGGCTTCATTTAGATGGGTCAGAGTTCATTCTCATCCGCTGACCATCTATGTGGCAAAACCATCTGGTCAGTCATCTATTCGGGACAGAAATAGTCAATGTCAACAAACTGCTAATGAAAAAATGTATGTTTGCTGAAGCTGCTTCTAAGCCATGTCTGATGGATGTGTGATGCTGTATCCACATATATGTGTCCTTCTGCTGATTTATTGAAAACAGTAGATTTCAACAAAGTTAGTTTTGCATTGTAGCATCTGGTGGGTTTTTTTGAGATATAGCTTGTAACTAGGAATGTGATTATCCAGTTAGTGATGTACCTTTTGGTGGGATTTTTTTTATGTGATGAAGAAATACTGCCCTTATTAATATTTCACACATTTTATAGGTAATATTACCTCTGACTTCACGCTGGTCTTCCCAAATGGTCCCCAGGCTGTACTCAGGAAATGTTATTACAAGACTTTGTGTCGTATTTTGTGACAGGATAGGTTCCTGCGCCTGGCTGAGCACAGGGGTGACTGCACTGGAATTTCAGCTGCCCTTCCAAGAGCCGGGAGGCTGCTCCCTTATAGCCGCTAATTATCATCCACAGCGTAACAGCAAACTGTGCTAAAATAACGTGGGACAGCTGGGTGGGTCACAGACTTTATATAGGAAACAAGGCAAACCTCAATTTCATGGTAGCTTATGACTGGTCTTGTGTTAAAAACATTGTGGGGAAACCTGATTTGCGATGGCACAAAATGTTTTCCAGTGGCAATTTGCCTAGAAGGTTGTGATTGGGCAAACTGCCTAGAATTGAGAATTTTCTCCTTGGAAAATGAGGGCAGCGCTTTGCTCTCTTCCAACATCTTCCAGCTGACAGTTCCAAGACCCTTTACAGATATTACATCTTTCAACATCAAAATGTGATTAGCATTTGCTGTATTTAACTGTATAGGTGAGTTGGTCTTTTACAGGGAGAGAAACAGAATTGTAGGGAAATTAAATTCACTGTTTTCAAACTCATTACTTAAGGGTTAGGCTTATAAAGTCTATTTTTCTGTGTCTAAGCGGGCAGCCCAATTCTCAGTGTTGCTCAGCAGTCTCCATTGACTGCAGAAGTTATGGGGTGGATAAGTTTGCCTCTTTTGTTTTCAGTGTCTCAGAATGTGCTCAGCTCCAGCTGTGTTAGGTATTTTTTGAGTTATTTATGCCCAGCAACAGTCATATGTTAATGACCCATCTGTGCTTTGAAGCTGACATGTCACTGAGGTGAACTGGATGAAGAAGGAGGCTGCTTGTTGCTATTTGGGATTTTATGAGGTTTAATGTTCTCTGATTGTGTCAGAAAAAAATGAAGGGATACACCTTCACCCAGGGGCTGTTGTCACTCGAGTGGACCAAGGTCCCTCTGGGAAGCATCCGCAGAGAACTGACTGTTGCGTGAGTATATGGCCAAATCTGCAACACCAAAAGATCCTGGTCCCAGAGACTTAGGTTTATATCCAGGAGGTACTAATTATTTAATTATTACTTGGATATTCTTTAGTTGCTAACAAGGGAGTTCTGTTAAGTGAAACCAAAACTGGTAGAAAATTGCTTAGTTATTTCAAGTGGGTTGAACAGACAAGAACTACCTAAATGTTAAGGACAAAAAGAAAAAAAAATTCCCCAAACTTATTTAGATTTATATAAAATTGAGTATAGTTTATGCAAGATCATCCTTATTAGCTGAACACTGAAATCCTCCATTGGCCAGAATAATGACCTCCAAATGAGCTGCTCCTGTGAGCTTATAAATGGATTTTACAAGACTTTTTAGAAGAACCTGTCCCATAGCTCTTTTGCATGCTATCACACAAGTCCCTTGAACTCAAGTTTTCAGAAGTGACCACCAAGATTTTCCATGCGATCCGTTTTCTAGCGGAGCCGAGCATCTGACTCCTGCAGGGACGGTAACCGAGAGCTGCTGGGGTCAGATCACTGGCAAAGTCAGCTCCTGCTGGCTGGAGAGGCAGAAAGCTCACAAAAGGAAGGTACTTCTATAAATGTGGCTCTTGTACATATGTTTTTTCATCTGTAATCAAGGGATGCATTGGGTGCTTGTGATGTTTCTATGACTGACTGACTTAATAATGTAGAAATTGATTTAAATTGAAATTCTTAGAGAGGAAGTGCCATGTAAGAACAGGGTCTATTCCTCCCTTTGAAGAAACTCATCTTGGTGATCACTTCAGTTTAAATGAATGTGTTTTTCATCATTTGCTCCAAATTTCCAATGAAAGCAAGTTTACTGTGCTAGGGCTGAGCTCAGGAGATGCCACTGGTGTGAGCACCACTGAATGCAGGACACATCTTGCACAGCATTGGCAGGTTCTGGATCCAGGCATGTGTTAACTGCTCTGTTCCTGTCACTGAAAAACACTATCTTTAAAAGAGAGCAAAGCCCTGAAGCTCCCAATGTGGATTTAAAAAGTTACTTTTGTTGGTGTTTGCTAGTAGACCGTGTTGTCTGTTTTATTGTAGCATATAGATTGTGACCTATATTGAGCTTATATCCCATCTTCATTCTTGGATAAGACCTCTACAAATTAAAATATCTCTAAATTATTAGCCCAATTCTGAGTAATGGGTTTTACGGGAGCATCTCTTCTTTTTTATTCTGTTTAGTTTGCCCTCAGGTTTATTGTGTTCTCTTGCTTTCTTAATTACATGTATCTTCGATTAAGAGGAATGCCAGTAGGACACATACAAACTGAGAACAAAGATTTCTGCACTTGGAGGTATTTGACCCAGAAACTTATTTATCTGTGGATGTATCTTTTCATATCTGCTGCTTCTACGGTCTGGAATTTACCCTGGCAAATTGGTGCTAACAAATGCAGTTGCCCAGGATGCCCCCTTTGCACACACACATGCATTTATCCAGATGTTTGAAACACATTTTTCTTTTAACAGCGTGTCAATGAATTATTATGTGAATTTTGACATACCAGGAGAGGGGAATTGTTTCATATGTGAAACAATTGGGAGGGAAAACCAAACCTGCTGCCTTCAGGATTTTTGCCGTCAGCCAGCTACTGCTGAACTTGGGATTGTTCCACCAATTCAGCAGGACTCCCTGCAGAAAGGGATTTATGCATTTGCTCTCCATTTCTGGATATACTGTCAGTGCAGCCCAGGTGGAGATTCAGACCCTCCTTTGCCCCAACAGATCCTGCAAAACCCTCAACAGCAGAACTCAGCCCACACTGCGCTGAAAGGATACTGAGTGTGTAAACAGAGCAGAAAGAAGTTAGACACAAAACTGAGGCCAAACCCCAGATTATTTGGACTTTTGTTTTCATTTGATAAATGGGAAAAGAAATTACAAAGAACTGAGCAGCACCTGCTGTGAATGCTGACAACTGAGCACACACCTGGATAAAGTGATGATAGGTAAATGCTGGAAAAAATAGCTACAGGAGATTGGTTTGGAGCTGTTCCTTGCTCTGAAAATGAAAAAAGGTGTTGTGAAGGCAGGAGCTGGCTTGCAGAACGCTCCTCCTAGGGGCTGCCGGAGCTTCTGCACCGGCCACCTCCAGCGCCCGTCGGAGCATCATCACCTTCCCTTCTGCAGGAGCTGCTGCAGCTGCATGGAAACCCCCCTTGGAGACTGTAAAGGTGTTAATGAATACACAGGCTTTGGTTGATGCAATATACTTTTTTTCCCCGTTTTACTCTCTCTACAAGCCTTGGCTGCAAGTGGTGTGTGGTCAGCAAGAGCAGGTTGCCAAACACCAGGTCTGTGTCTGAGCTCAGCAAAACGAAGGTGTGTAAAGGAACTTGAAGCAATTTTTAACGCTGCTTGTTCTATTCTTGGGGACTAAACACTAATATTGTTCCCTAACAGCATTTCCCTCACCCTTTCTCCTTTGCCTCAGACTGCAGGAACTTCATGTTTGGGAAGTTTCTCACAAGGCTACACTTCCAACACTTTTCTAATTTTCCCTTCCTTATTTGCCCTAAATTGCAGAAATTTAGACATTAGAAAGAATGCAAAAATCTTCCTATAGGAGATTCAACGATAATAAAAATGTAAGTTAAGTTGGAGTCCTACTAACCTTGATTGTGTCATTTTTAGATGCATTTTAAGTCATCTCTACAGTTTGTGTAAATTACACACACAATATGGGCGTGCTAATACATTAAACATTCTTTCGTAGGTTTTCTTGTCATATCATAAAAGCAGCAATAAAATACTGAGAGTATATTATACTTATTAATGTACATTGGTAATATACAATCATTAATCACAAAGTACTAATAACAGAATTTTTTATCACGTTGAGGCAAAACTCGCCAGCTTTGACTGTTATGACTGACTTTACAACTACCTGCCTGTCAGCTTTAAACACGGTGGAGGGAATATATCACGTGGAAAATGCAAGGTCCCTAAAACATCTGGTTGTAAACCTGCAGTAGGGTCTGAAGCAATAATAAAGCTTGTGATGGATGAGTCACGTGAAGCTTCCTTCACCAAAAAGCTGTTGCATTTCAGGCTCCTTCTTCTCCAATAATAGATTTTTCAGGATACGGACAATAGCTGGTGCTGTGCCATTATTCTCGGGTGAACGACTGCTGAGTGGGCCATGGCTCTGCCATGGGGCACAGCAGTCCCACTTTCCCAGTCCTGTGGCATCAGACCTGTCCTTGGCTCCATACTTAGTGCTGGGCTCAGAGCTTGGTGAGACAGACTTGTACAGGAGCAGAAAGCCCTTCTCCAGCTCCTCCCCTGCCTGCCCTTTGCATCTGCTGAAAGGTTCCCCCATTGTAAAAAGACACAGACCTGCCCTACAACTTGGTGGCTGCTGCCGAGGCAACACATTTTGCCTCTTTTTTAATCCGCAAGGACAACCATGAGGCTGGGAGGTGGATAAGGATTTTCTCTTGGGTGCCACAAAGTCCATACTGACTCTGGTGGGGTCAGTCCCCAGAGCTGTGGCTTTGGAATTGCCTCTGGGATGCCGTAGTTAAGCTGCTGATGGACTGTCTTATTAGCTCAGATGCTATTTCCCCCTTGGTTGGCCTTTGATTAGTAGGATTTTTATCTGTTTGAGGATCTGATTCTGTGAAAACACCTCAAGAACCCATTTACGGCCAAGTAGAAAGTTTTCCCATAGCCATATGTTTCCTATGTAAATGTATGTGGTGACCTTGGAGCCATCTAAATCCCTGTGCACATCTCACTTGCTCACTGGCACTTTTTTTTTTTTGGTGAATCAGAAGTAAAATCAAAAGCCTCTTTGAGGATTACTGAAAAGGAATTCCACATGTGTTAGCGTGTGTGCGCACAGGCCATTTATTTTAGAGCACAATGTCACTAAAATCAAATGAGCATAATCTGAACGTGCTTTTAAAAGATTAAAACCCACAAAGATGAAACTGGAAAGCCTTTTGAGTTTTTATAGGAGACAAACAATTTATGTGGTCTATCACGTGCATTTTCAGACCAGCTTCGTTAGAGCAGATTTTTCAGCATAGTAGGAGAGATATGAAATTTCATCACGGACTGTGGACCTCAAGAGGCTATTGCAGTTGAAACATATTTTCTTTAAAAACCTGTTCTCAATGCCACCTTTCTGGAAGGAAAACAATCTCTTCTTGCCCAAGTCTTCTGTCAACCAACTTTTAACCTTTTATCCTCTTTCTGGGAAGGTGCACAGCATCCTTGAGATCCACTACTGACTGGATACTGGAGGCTCAATTCCACCAGTTTCTCCTCAGAAGAAGTGTTTTGGCCTCAAAACTCCTTAGGAAGTCCAAAAATGATCTTGTTGATACAAATTCTTCCCCAGATATTCTGTACAAAGAGAGCAGCTAGAAAAATGTTTTCACTTCTTTTATTAGGGAAAAAAGTGCTGCCTCTCACAATGTTCTCTGTCCTTATCTTAACAACTCCCCAGTAAATTTAGAGATTGTGGGAAGTATTTTAGTGACAGACTTAGACTGAATCTTCTGTCCTCAGAATAGGTACAAATCAAGGTTACGCCCTTTTTTTGTGCTTTTCTTAAGGTGCTTAAAATTGTATTTCTTCTTGCTTGCTTGAAGTTGGATCTTCTCTAAGAAGGGATAGACTTCATTCAATGCAGATCTGTCACCAAAGAGAATTAAATGGGACTGGCACAGAAAAATTAGCAGGGTTTCACCCAAAGATAATATTAATCGTTCCCCCTATAGAACATAAATTCAATTTCCAGAAATTCAGGTCCACAGTTTCAGATTATAGTATGTATAATGCATATGCTACGCATCTTACCTGTAGGACAAGAGGAACATTAACATTCTGTATCTGTCTCTCTTTTTTGTGTATTTAGGTAAATATAATGATTTTTACAACCCGAAATGAGTAATATGGCAGAGGAAAAGGTTGAAAACGGTTGTGAACCATCCCACAGCAGATAGAAGTATCCAATGCATCACGAAGGCTGTAGTTATTTCTTCCTCTGTATTTATTTTCATATACGCATGAATGCCTAAATACATAGTATATGTTTAACAAACCCATTTGTGTGTGGCTGGAAGTGCTGTCATTCATGCCCATGGATTTCCCTGTGGTGATTGAGCAGATCAGGGTCTGTTCTCTGCAGAAGGACCGGCTGTGGCAGATCCAGACAGAGTTACCTGGGGTTTTTGAGGGTGGCTTTAGGCCCATTTTCATGTTCTGAACTTCTGTTTTGCAGGCTCATTAGCTTTCATGGCTTGATTTTGGTGGTGTGTCTGCATGACATTTATTTGCTTTATGAATTGAGGTTTTAATTCACTTATTTTGCTTTTAGTGAGTGAGTGGATCTATGCAGTAAAGTTTTAAGACTTGCTCTTGAAACACTATCTTCTGGGCTAATAAACTGAGACGATGACAAGATCTGTAGTGAATATTCAAATAAATGTGATTACTTCATTTCATGTCAACAGAGGAGGTGAAAAGTGCAGCTCAACTGGCTCTGTAAGATTGGAAGGAGGGGCTGGGAGAAAGCAAGAGACAACAAAGAGATAGTATATAAGATTTAGTGGCTTTTTTCAGCAGGGGTGTTGAGAAGTCAGTGTTGCAAAGTTCAGTAGGGTCAAACAAAGTGCAGAAACTTATATTCATTGAGAAAAGCTTGATGCATGCTTCCAGAATTCAAATGGTAGGAAAAATGTAGATGAACAGATGATGTGTTACTTTTACCTAGTGTAAACAGGCTAAAGTTTGCACTGAATAGATACTATCCTTTTTTATATCAGAAAGTAGAAAGTCCACTGTCTTTAACAAACTATAACTGTGATAAGACAGTCTCTCAGGAAATCATAAAAGACCATTACACCAGTGATGGTGTTTCCTGTCTTGAAGACTGACCCAGAAAGGCATACTTATTTAAACAAACTTATTGACCTGCACGTTTCTTAAGAATAAAATAATAATTTTCAAAGGCAAATTGGATAAAACTTGGTCAGAATTACTTGCATGCAGGCAACCAGCTGTGCAGCGGGTGTGCTCAATTTGCTCTTGTGGCACAGCAAATGCAGTTGCCTCCGGGAAGGTGATGTTCCTGGAAAAGGTAGGCCAATATTTGGTTTATCTTTAAACGGTATACAACGTTTTCCAAATAAAATGGCTATGCTGTTGATGTGGAGCAATAAGATGTTGTTTACACAGATAAAATCTTTGTCTCAAGTGAAGATGACAATATGCATCTGTTCCATTGACCTTTGCTTTGATTCTGAGGTGTCCTTGGGAGTGTCTCTAGGCTCACTTCCATGTGCTGACTCATCCTGGGTCATAATCTTGCTTCAACACTTAGAAAAGTATATTCTCTGTAAGTAACAATGGTTGTGGTGTTGCTATGTATATGAGACCATCCCAGCCATATGGAATTTTCTGTGTATAATAATTTCACAGCATGTTTAGAGAGGTGGATATCCCATCTGCAGAACAACTGGGTTGTCACCACCCATATCTGCCATTGACAATCTGCCATTGCACATGAAGGTAGTGATGGTTAAAGTGCATTAGATGTTTTCTACCAACAAAGATGTCTTGCTCCTGCTGCGGACGGAAGAGATATTCTCAATGATATCAGAAAGATGGAAAGGTATGACTAGGTAGAGGGAAGAAAAAAACATTAATTATCAAAAAAGAGTATGATGTCTATAGACAATACTGTAGCCAGTTCAATAGATCAGTACTGATAATGGATTGTTGCATGTTTTACCCTCAGTAATTTTGAATGGGGAGAGCTGTAGCTTAATCAGGGGCACTCCTGGAGCTGTAGCGCATTGTAATGCATAAAAAACCACTTCTAAATACACTCTTCCCCACCCCTCCCCATTTCGGACCTTTATTGATTCCTTGGACTGTACAGACAGCCCATCTGGATGGGTCCTTGAAAGGTCACACGTGCTGGACCTTACACTGCAGATGTTCCTGTGGGACACTGGGTTTACGTATTCCTGAATGCATTTTTCTTCATGATTTTGGAGGATCAGGAAAGCTGAAAGGACATTGAGTGTGAGCTGATTCAAAGGACTAAGTTTCCTCCTTCCTGCAGGTTCCTTTAGTCACGGATCTTCTGTGTTTGTGTGTGCTCTAGTGTCTCGTAGAGGATCATAATGCTTACCTGTCTTACTGGATGCTGCATTGCTAAAGTCATTAGTATCTCTACAGAGTTCTGAAATTTTCATGTTCACTGTCCCACTCATGCAAAATCTCAATTTCCCTGGACTTCCATTGTAGGAATGTACACAACCTCACCTTCCAAACCTTAAATTTAGATCAGTTGTTCCAGACACTTGATGTAAAGCAGTTTTAAAATACTTGACCAATCTGCAAATCAGCTGATGAGATTTGTGATCAAATTTATTTGGGAAAATATTTCTCTGGCTTCAGGCTACACATGGAAGGTGTTAGGCTAGAGAGAGGCAGTCAGAAAGTCAAAAGCAAGAGCATATAAAAGGCTACTATTAATAAAAGCTGCCATGAAATTCTGGCAATGGTGGTTGATGACCAATGTAGTAAACTCCTCTCCCCTTTCTCACACAAGGAAATGCCAATTTGTGATATCAGTGCTGCTGTGTTGTGCTGTTATTCTCCAAGGAACCATGATGCCCTGGAGAGGGGCACCGCACAGAGGTAGTTAGGCAGTGTTGAGGCATTAAAGAGAATATAGGCTGTTCTAATGGCAGGTGATAGAGGATTTACTCTTAAAAGTATTTTATACCATGGTGATTATGCTTCAGACTTGCCAAGTGGATTTAGAGATGAGATGATATTAAGTGGATTGAGAAAAGAATGCAAGAAAACATTATAATCCAGAAATCAGATAGCTACCTCCAGCAGCAGAAAGGCTTGTAATGACAAATGAGAGCTTCACGTGGAAATAAGACTGGTGTTTGGTTTACAAAATCTTCCAAACAACACTTGAAGATTCAGGGTAGCCACTTTTTTTTGTTGTTGTTGTTGTTCCAGTCTGTTAATTCCACTTAAAGAATGAGAGGCACTGATAAGAACGCACTAAATGCCAGAGAGAGGCATTTGCAGTTGCTTCATCTTTTTTTTGAGAGTAATAGTTATGTTTTCTCTTGCAAAACAAAATTTATCTCAATACATTAAGATGAGAAGCAAACATTCTATTCTTTAATATATATTTTGACTGAATACAACCATTTTATTTTTTATTTATGCTTGATAAATTTAATCTTTCATTTTTATTATTATTTTTTCCTACAAAAATAAGCTTTCCTCAAGATCCTTGTAGTTTGACTGGAGTGCATCTGTTTGCTTTGCATCCTCATTTCTGAAGCCACTCATGGGAAGTCTGTGACTGGGAAACTTCTCAAGGCGATGAATAAGCTTCAGCAGTTCAGTTTGAGTTCTCTTCTGGTGAACCACTAAGAGTATGAGGGTCTACCCTTAAATAACCTGCTGAATCTGCAAAATTGCATTGTGAATTGATTCATTTAGAGAAAGAATTTAATGAATTAATTTGCAACTGGGTCTATTTAGAGGAATAAGAAAGTTTTCCTTAGTTAAATTCATCCCTTTGATTTTTGCAGTATTTCAGGGCTTTTGTACCTGATAAGTCCAGTTCAGCACTGTGATATTGAAGCATAAGATGACCAGCAACAGGCTTCCTCATGAGATTTTGGGACTTTCTGGCCCTGTCAGGAATGCTGATACAACTTGTTTTATAGCTTTCTATCACTTTCTGTCCAAATCCAGGCTGGAGCTGGGGATGCAAAGCCTCTTACTCCACCAGCTGGAATGATGCAGACCCCCAGTTCAATGGATCAAAAAGCTGATGAAGCTTCATGCTCATAGGAGAACACTTCTCACTTGAGACAGATTCTCTGGGACCTGGCATGGGCTGGTCAGGATGATTATTTTTTGGTAGTTTTGCACAAAAAATATTGCTGAAACTGGATTGAGAGTAGATGTGCTCTGGAGTGCCAAAGCAAATGTAAACAGTTTAAATTCAGAATATCGATTATTTCGCCGAAGTGTCTGTGAGAGATCTATGGACCCCAGAGTGGCTGCAGAAAATGGCTGTGAGGAAATACTGAATAATGGAGAGGACTGGGAAAGTTTCAGCCTTCTTGGAATGGTTCAGAGAAGAGGTTGCAGGATGGACTCTGTCATCTGGTGGGAACAATTTTCTCTGCAGATTGTTCCAAAACTATTTCTAAAAAGGTTGCATGGGGGTCGTTTGTGCCCAATATAAAGTGTCGTTGAATAGTTAATATGATAGTACTGCAATACAACAGTAGTAATGATACTGTAATAATAATAATAGTTGAGTGGGTCATCCCATTTCCTCTGACAGGTAACAGCTACTATAGGACTGACTCTAAAATTGCACTTATCACGTAAAGTTACCAGTCTGACTTGGCCTTTTTTTACGAACTCAATGTGATCGAATCGCACAGCTGCTGCTGAGTGTTTAGGCTGCTTAATATAATCCCTTTTGCTTTTGACTTTGAAAAATTGAAAGGGAAGTTTTGAAATGCTGTGCCTTGCTCCAAGACAGCAATTCCAGGGCAATTTTTTCCTGGGTAATGTACAGGATAAATACTTTTGAAGCATGGTCTTGTTTTTCCCATTTACAAACAAGCAAAATGAATGATACTCTTAACAGTATTGAGTAATTCTAAACATGAGGTGTTTATTTCTGAGGTTTATTTTTTCACTTCATGGATGTTAAGGGTTAACAGTTCCACAGCATATAACTGACAGTGGTAATATTCTCTTTGGTCCAAAGCGGAAGAAGAGGGGAGTTGCTTGTTGTTATAAAAGCAGTGAATTTCTGGATCTTAGTAAAATAAACCAGAACTTTGTTTCTTGAAGTAATTATTCTCTGGAGAGAGAATAGGAAAGATGGAGGCAATTAGGAGTGACCTTGCATCACTGAATTGTTGAGAACTTCTGGATCAGTGGCTGGTATTTTCATAACTACGTTTAAGCAAAGCTTTTTTTAAGCCATTCTTGCCACCACTAGAGAAAACAGCATTTAATGGCTGGTTCAAAGCCCATCGATGTTAAGGATTTCACCATGAACTTGTGCTTGGGTGGACTGAAGTGGGGAGCTGAGAGGAGCATGGGGAAGTCGGTATGAGCCAAGGAACAGCTCATAGGGCACAGGGGACACAGTCACCCCACAAGGATGGGGAGACCAAGCTCTTGCATGGCCCTATCCCACATGGGACACGTACTTTTAGATGCTTATCCCCTCCAGGCTCTGCAAAGGGAAAGCTGTGCAGGTCGCTGTGTCCCTCTGATGGCCAGGGTCACCACATTTACTGGAACAACGAGGAGAAACAAACCTGGGAACGTTTTTCAGTAACCTCCACCTAACCCCTTTTAAGTAGAGTTTCACATTCTGGTGGGTTTTTTTTTTTTCTTCTGAAAACTGTCTTTTGAGTGTTATCATTTAAAAAGCGTGTTTAACTTTTACGTGTGAAGTTGGCAATGAATTACTATAAAGCAAATAAAACTGTCCTAGCAGCCTGAAAGTGGTGATATAGCAGATAGCATTCACACCCTCATCTTTGTATTCCCTTCCTTCAAGGATATCAGTACGCAAACAAGGCTGAGTCTCTAATATGTTTAATAAAGGAGCAATTTCTTAAGTTTCCTGACCCAGCTGTGGGAAAGGTAACGCGCTCGTCCCATTGCTTTGCTGCGGAGGGACAGTGTCCCCTGGGTGCGGGGGGATGTAGCCACTGGGAGCTGAGTTTTGGCTCAGATCTTCTCCCTGCACTACTAATTTGGGGAGCATTTTCTCTGGGAACTGATGAATAAAGAGTCTCCAAAATAATTAGCAAGCTGTAGCCTGGTAGTTAGTGCAAGCAGCTTCAGCAACGCAAACACACTTTTCTTCAACATGTTTCTCAACTACTGTCTCTTTTGTAATCTGATATTATCGGAGCCCTGCAGAGTCACATGAAAATAGTTTCCCTGGATGGCAGTTGCATGTAAGGACCTATGTCTGTGTCCCGTGCTGCTGCAGAAGAGATTACTTGTTGTTTTTTTTTTCCCCCTATATATTTTATGTTGTTTGGTTTGTTTGATGTTCTCGTAGCTCTGGCAAACTGCCGAAAATTGTTTTCTCTCATAGAGGCCATCCCCTTTTGAAATGGTATGAAGGAACTGATCTGTTCTTCTTAGTTGTTTTTCTGTGATATATTTACTTAACAATTTCATTTTCTGAGTAGTTGTTGAAAGAACAGGAGTTTGTAAATTATACAACACTAAGCAGTGAATACTGTCCATGGCTTTAAGCCCAGACACTGTCAAATGCTTCTCCAGATTCTGGCTGGTTTGAGAAAATCATTGTGAATTACAGAAGTATCAACATTTTTTTAATTTAAATATTTTGTTTCTTTGTTTTTGCTTGGTATACTCTTACTTGCCTCCATAGCTGGCAAACAGTTTTCAGAAGGAGTTGGAACTGGGTTGTTGCACATATGGAATTGAACATCTGTGGTCTCAATTACTGAAAATTAGAAAGTTCAAAAATAAAAATAAAATGAATGTTAGATCTTCAAACCTTACTTTCTTGCTATTTGTTTTCTTTGTGCATTAGAAGTAAAAATATCTTCTGTTATAATAATTCTTTGCACCATTATCTCAGGATCTCAAATTACTGGATATGCATTAAAGTGTTATGTTTTCTAACATGCTTGTAAAGTTAAATCTTACCCCCCCTTCCCGTTTTCCAGATGGGAAAATTACACTATAGATGCAAACTTAATGCCATGCAGACACTTCCAGAGAAAACGGAAAGAAAACCATCACCCCCCACTCCTCCCAGTTAACCACAGGACATGGTTTCTTCCCCCCAGCCCCTGATGTGAGCAGAATGACACGTTTGGGCTGGGCTGCAGTGTTGTGGGGAGCAGTGGGTCATGGCCTTGTGGCTCTAACATCGAGCTGGGTGACAGGATCCGGCCCCGCCGGGGGCTGAGCTGGCACGGGGACACGTCTGGGGTTGTGTGTGTCATGTTTCCCTCCTGCGTTTCTTCCCCCTTGGGCAGCCCTGCGGTCTTGGCCACAGCGCGTGCCATCTGAAGCATCTTCTAAAATCGCTTTGGACATCTTGTTATGAATCATACCTATCTCCTATTACTGCAAACGGAAATCACAAACACGGGAATTAGTTTGTGTCTTAGTTGTTATAACTGGGAAAGAGCAGGAGCTGGTCTGAGCTATGTGCTCGGGGCTGCTCAAAGCACGTCTGAGGCACAAGGGCTGCACAAACACATGCTTTTGTTCTCATCCAGCAGATCCAACCTGAATTATCAGTCTGTGCATCTTTGCACTGTCATTTATGAGAATTAATGGTGTTTCTTTCTGTTTAGGTAAACAATTTATCCATCTAAGACGGAAGGTTTCTCAGCTTTCCATTTGGTTTACGCATATATAACTTTAAAGTTCCATTATTGAGCTTGTTGCTGCAGACTCTTTTGAACTGAAGCCATTGTATACATATCCCAAGCTCTTCTTTCATTGTATAACATTATAACCATCCATCATTTGCCTGACAAAGAGTGTGTTGGCTCTTTTTTTCTACTTTCCTGGGGCAAAGCTGGGACATTTGCTTGCACTAACCACCATAACTAAGTGTAATGTCCCTCTGCTGAAGCTTGCTGATGCACTGAGCACACATTTCTGTCTATAGCCATTTAATTATACAGTAATCTTTACAACCAAACCACTCCAAGTGAAGAGCAGTAGTAACATATACAGCAGTGGCAATGACTGTCATCATTGATAAAGAGATATATTTTTTTTTTTTAGGATAAATTATTTGTGTTTGTAGTTGTTACTTTTATAGATCATAAATTAATTCACATGTTGGCAGAAAAAAAAATCCTTACCAGTCAGATGCTTATAAATATGCTTCACTCAAACAGGGTATATTTAGCCTTCTTCCAGTAAAATTTTTAAGCACGTGCCTTAACAACCTGCTCCAGTCACTGAATTCAGTGCTGAGCCCAAGCTCACCCTCGCTATTCCCATTGAGTCGAACTGCCACAAGCACAATTTCTCTCCAGACTACTATGTTTCCCTCCAGAAAAGTATTAATAAAATCCCTTCCTTTAGGACTATGCTGGGTGCTGGACCAGCCTGATGGTGTGAGCTCCTGGTAACGCCAATCTCGACTCCCTCCTCCATAGCGATGCTGTCCACTCATCTGCAAACTGTCATCCATGAAAAGACTTGCATTTTTTTAATGGAAACTGCCCACTGACAGACACAGGTCCACTCGACACGTGATGGGGACTCGGTCCCAGTTAATGTATCTGGGTGTGACAGTGAGGACAGATCCCTGGTCCAGAGCTGGAGAGAAACAGGGGCAAGTGCAGAGCTCTGATTAACATTCAGGGTTGGGACCTGATTAATCTGCCCCTGATTAATGACATCCTGTGTGTGTCTGAGTCACGCAGCTCCACTGTGTCTCAGCTCCTCACTCGTGACACTGAGGATAAACACCTGCCCCATTGAGCAACCCTGTAATCTCAGAGAAATGGCTTAGAGACACTCAGGAGGAAATAATCTCACAGACGTGAAGTGTCTTTACTGGTAGCAATAAAACCATTTTATCATTTCCTCTTGCCAAGTTTGAAGCAGATGGTGCTCAAAGTCACACTGGTATTTTTCTAATGACTACATGGTGCAATTTATAATAAACTCATAAAGCTATTCTTCCTCATCCACATTAAAGTATTTGCGGAGTAATCATAAAGATACTTGTAGCCGATCCCACTTCACTGTCAGGTGGTGGTGGTGTAGTAACCTTCTATCTCACTTTCTGTGTTTTAATGCAATTACAGGTAGCAACGCAGAAGTTAAGCTCAGGTTTCACTGCATTTTCCAGCTCACACCTAAAGCTCTGCAGCTCTAGTACCCTCCCTACTTCATTTAAAACATCCTTGGTCCTGTATTTGGTGTGCAGTGAGGAGATAGTATAAGTTGGTTTAAACAATATTTGGTATTTTGTTTAGTTAATCAAATTTTGTCTCTAATGCTTGCAGACCAGTGTTTCAAGCGGATTGCTTTTGTACCTGCTGTTATGAAAGTCAGCAGAAAAATATTGTTCTTGGCCACTGTCCTGATTAACCCAGACATTTTAATGTGTGTTATGATAGGTCATTTGATGGATAGTCACCTGTACCCTGTGATCAACTCTGACTTGGCCACCGGGGCTGAACTTTAGCAGCTGGGTCTCATAATTTCCTATATTTTGCTTGATTAATGTTTCCTTTTGTCATCTGAAGGGAAAGCCTCTGGAGTGATCCTTCTCCATATTCCAGCCAGCCCAGATTATTGGGAAGGGTCTGCAGGGGCTTTTCAGCAAAGAGATCTTGTGAAAAACATAATGTGGAAATTCTCTCCATGTTGGGAACTTTCCTCTTGGTTTGGAGAAATTAAGCTTTTCATAGTTTGTGTGCACATAATAGCTCCAGCATGTACCTTGGCTTTCTTTGTGCATCCAGATAAAAGCCCCATTAATATCTACATGAGAGTTTCAAAATTCATAGAAAGGGTATTTGTTGTCTTCTACATTCCCCTATATTATTTTCTGTTATTTTAGAGGTTCCAGACATTTTTCATGGACCTTTGCTAAGTAACTTCTTCCTGACTTCATTCCTGTTGAATTGTGAAGAACTTTTCCATTCATTTAGCTCATCTCCTGGGGAAGGAATACAGCGTCCTTGGGGCACTTTGGCTTAGACCAATGGACACTGATGCCACCATCTTCAGCAGCGGATTCAGACACATCTGTTCCTCACTACATCTTACCTTTAATATTTTCTTAATTTGCACATTATAATAAAAACTTTTCATAGTTACAAACTCTCAGTGATCACCACTTGGTAGCATAGTACTGAACATCTCCACAAATATAGTTACTGCTGAGTTACGTGTGGAAGTCAGAGCCTTTTGGAACTGCTCCTGCTGATAACAGCAGGTCTTTGAGCATTCATATAAAACCCAAACATTCAAACACTGATCTTTGCAGATCTTGGATTAGTTGTTGAGGTTTTCATCCATTTTCACCAGTAATGAAACAAGTGGGATAACATAGACAGGGAACATCAAGGTTATGAAAAAATGCTAATTCTAGCTTACAATATGTATACAAACCCATTGAGCTTTAAACAATCTGCCTGGAGGGTTTAATTTTAGATGGTTGAAACAGAGTTAAAATTCGGAGTCTTAAGTGTTGGGTCATTAAAATGGGGGGGAAAAAAAAAGCCCTCTTGTAACAGGTGAGTTGAAACAAGAACAAAGGGTCCATAAAAAGAGCCAGGTGAAGCACTGAAGAGATAAGGAATGATCTTCCTGTGAACTTACTGCCATAACTGAAAGGATACCTTCTTTTTTTTTTCGATAGGTAGGGCAAGAAATGATACTAAAACCTCTTCCACAAGTACAGTGCTAATTATTTCTTCCTGACCCTGGGAGAATCATCTCCTGTGTTCAGTAGGTTTGACTTGAGACTTGAATTACTCTTCTAAATCCTTTTAATTTGTTCATGAGTTTATAGCTGTGCCATAAACATTGCTCCCAAGCTGCTGTTGACCCAGCAAGGTCCTTTACAATATTCCTTAAAAAAGCTGCTGGTATCTTCTTCCTTTGTGAAGACTGGAGGTATTTCATGTGTTTGCATGGTGGAACTGATGCACGGAGCTGGAATCTGTCCCGCTCTCTGATTGCACAGTGACAAGTTGAGTTTCCAGGTCTGAGGTGTCCAGTGCTGCAGGTAAGAAAACACCTGTTTTTAATTAAAAAATACACCTTTTCAGGTAGGAATACTTGGAAGTGTGTGGAAAAAGGCCCTTCCAAAGGCCGTTTTCATAGATTGCATAGAAACTGACATTAAGTGGTTTGATCTCTAGGGGAGTTTTTATCTCCCATTTATTCCAACCTTGGAGAATCGGGTCCCACCAGTGGTGTGTGGTTGATGGTGAAGGGTCTTGCTGGGCACATGGCAGTGCCGGGTCTTGCCACAGCAACCAGAAGGAAGCAGGGAAGAAACTCAGGGAGGCAGTTGCTAGAAGGAGAGACAGGATGGAAAAACAGTCAAAACTTTATCGGTAACAAAACAGGGTTGTTTGGGAAGGGGGTTGAAACGATTCATAGGGCTTAAATGCAGTTGTCTGTTTATCTGGTTGTATTATCTGTGCCTTCATCTGGCCATGGGAAGAGGTGTGCTGCAGAATGCAGGGCAGGCTGTGTGCCACCATCTCTGAGCTATTTCATATCCTTTTCTGCAAGATCTTGTGACAGTTTGTATTACCGTGAGTCATTGTTTCTTTAAAGCTCATTACTGGCAAGGGCTTGTAGCGAGACACCAAAGAGGCATTGTGTTATCTATGCTTAACGGGGCTGTTAAAGTGTGTCGCCACTAAAGTGTCATCCAGCAGAAATGTAATTCTGGATTTTGCAGAGGTATGTTCATCCTTTGTGTCCAGCCAGGCTGAAACTCACCACTGTCAAGTGGTGTCTCAGCTTACCACATTGGTATTGAAAGGTTTTGGTTTCACTCTAACTTATGTGTGTAATTGTGTCAAGGGGGAGGGCCAGGAAGAGGAGGGGAAGAAAGGATAGAGGAATGTTCCACAGAAATCAGTTCTTAGGTCACGTGAACACCATATATTTTCTTTTCTTGCATAAATTCACCACGGTCATCTCTGTTCTCATCTTCTTTGTTTGAAGTTTTATTTCAAAGTTCTGGATTACTGAAAAAATATGAATGTCATAAAGCCTGGGACTTCACAGACTTCTCTTTCATGGGTACAGTGGGAGAAGGGGTCTCTCAACATGGCATTGTCAAATAGATGCCATCAAAACTGCTTCTCAGCCCTTGCAGAAACAAGGCCCATCTTCTTTAGCCCATTGCTAACTTTTGTCTCATGCTCTCCTACCAACACTTTCTGACACCAGGTCACTGTGTAACAAATTACTCATGGGTTATTGTGTTACAATGCTCTGCCTGAATTGGGATTTTCTTAGGCTCCATCCATCAAGCATTTGATTCCTTTAGAGTATAGACAGAATAAAATTAGTCTGCCATTGCAGAAGAAGGAGTGACTTGCACGGTAGTTTTAATAGACCCATATAGCTCCATCCCTCCTGCTGGAGAGCCCCATGAAAGGAGAATGTGGCACTTGAGGAGCTTTAGCTTCCCAGAACGACCTCAGCAGAAGTTCTTGCACAAAGCAATTGCAGAGCTGGGCAGCTGCAGCTTGGGGAAGTTTCTGCATTTTTACCTCTTTTTAATGAACTATAAACTATGTTCACACCTCTGCCTAGACTTCTTTCACACTTCTGCCTACATATTTCTCTGCATTTTACTATCGTTTTTGACACATGCCTCTGAAAACCTCTTGGACTTGTCATAATTCTAGAACACGATCCTAATCACCATAATATTTATTTTTTACAATCTTCTTTGAAATCAGAGTCAACTTTCTTTTCTTTTTTCTTCTTTTTTTTAAAAAAAATAGTCTGGTGTATGGCTAGAGACAATAAACTTCTCTGAATATTTGCTGTCAGAAATGATACTTCTGGCACGGACTGCCCCTTTTCGTGTTCTCAAAACAATGTTAAAAAAGTTAGAGAGTAGATAACAAACAATAATACAGCAGTGACCTTTGTATTTACCCTCAACATTATTTTTTTTTTTAATGTATAGGTATTCTGTCTTCTAAAAGAATTAAAAGCAGGAAAACATGATAAGGTGGTTTTTTTTTGTCACCAGTAATGTGATATTTTTCTAGCAGAAACTTGGGGCCTTTTGCTAAATCCTGTAGGCAATTGTTCTGGTGGATTTAGAGGTTTTCTTGGTTTCATATGTGGTTAGGATATCGAAGTCCTGTCTACAATAACTTCCTTGTTCTTCTGTAATTTTCCTTTGGCGTGTGTGTGATACCAGCAGGCTTGTCCATTCCCGTCTGCTCTGTATTGGTTTTATGCAAATTCTCTCTCATCCTTCTACAAGTTCTTTCAGGTTAAAATATTGCTTCCTCATGCCCGCTTATATTACTTGTAATTCCTGCACAGTGACCTGCTAGCCACCCATATACTGGGCACAAAAGACATAATCTTCATGAATCAGATATCTCTTATCTCATCCCTGTTTGTGTTATATGTTCCCTTCACAATACACTTTTCCACAATGCTCATCCATTGAATGCCCAAATACTTGAGGTCTCTTACTTTTGTCCAACATGCTCATCATATTACTCATGGCAAGCTGATGAGCAGAGAGATAACAAGACTTGCTGTAGGTGGGTGCATAGAATCTACAGTGTAGCCAGAAGTAAACACAGGCTGTTTGAGCCTCATCTCTGTGGTTTAACAGGGGTTTAACAGTCAAACTCTCCCTCTCAATGAAGTTACGCAAAGGCTTGTTTCATGTTCTGATTTTACTGTGTCCATAAATTTGCAATGGTTTAAGGTGAAACAACTTTTATCATGTGTGAGACTGTCCCACCAGGCATGATCACAGGGTGGTTTCATACTGAGGCTACACTTGTATATGAGTGCAAAACCAAGGTCAAGAAAGCTGTACAAAACTAGTATACGTACAGCTGTACACTGGGAAGGATGAAAGGAAGTAGAAACAATAGCTCTATATCTGTGCAACTGAAACTGTCGTTTAAGACTTTAAATGTTGATGTCTCTTGAACTGGTGGTGAAGACTTATTCCTCAGAAGATACACCAACACCTCCCTGCAGCAGCTGTTTTGAATATAAACTCAGCCTTTCATTGGCAGGGGGAGCAGGTGAACATCTTTCTGTATGAAGTTCTACTTTTTATCTCATATAGGATTCTTAAAGTATTTTTTATTTTTTTTTTTGGTGGTAGAAAGAATATGTCCTGAGACTTGTTTCAGGTTTCAATAGCATAATGCTCTTTTGCTTTGAAAAAGTTTAGGTGGCCTTGAAAGATTTGTGTTAAAAATGGTGGTATTCTGGTCTGCACAGCAGTCTAGTAAGCAGCGGAGGCACCAAGGGGAGCAGGGTTTGCTGTCCAGCTAATTTACCGAGTGTTGATGGTGTTCTCCATTCTGCAAAATCTATTCTCTTCCTAGGCTTGGTGTGGGAAAGAATTTCATCAGCGCCATAAAATATTAATAATGTGAATACCTGTAACATATTAAATCAATATTTTTTCTACTTACATTTCAGAGAAATATACTTGTCAGGTTTTGTTACATTCTTTTTTTTTTTTTGTTGGGTGGTTTTATAAATGTGATTCCTTCTAAGATCATTACTGTTGATGTCAAAAGAAAAGCCATAGGCAGTCCAGACTTGACATCAACACTACTAATGCTTAAATTACCAGAAAGAGAGATATGAATTTATATAACTACTGTGGTGCACAGTGAAGGCAGTCTGCTACTATTTCAAACACACTGTGTACTCTTCAGAGCTCTGGATGTTCATAAAGGAATTTAATTAGGTCTCAAAGAGAGGCCTTTGTACCTGGGCAGTGAAAATGCACAATTTGGTTTTTTGGTCACTTTCAGAGTTTCGCTTCCACTTTTGTTAATTATCAAGGGATATGGATGTACACAAGAGCTTATTCCAAACATCCTTCATAGGTATAATGGTTCTGAAGTGAATGGCTTTGATTCTTTTTCTTGTGATGATGTAAATTTGAAGTATAGTTGCTGAGCAGAAAAGCAAAAATCACAAAAATTATATGATACTAAGCAGAATGTCAGGTAAAATTATAATGGTCCCTTCTGGCCTTGACCTATGTGCATCTAAGAGTTCCAGCACTGTAATATAAGAGTGAGTAAGGCATGGATGAGTCTGATTTAAGGTGTGGTGTTTTTGTTTAGGTTTGGTTTTTTGTGTCCCAATTCTGTAACAAGGTTGTAGAGTTGCACTTCTCTGCTATCTCCAGATACATGGAGCATTCAGTAAATATGTTCAAGATATATGGACTGCAATTAAAACAGCCTGTAAGACTGTAAGAGCCTAATGGCCTAATTTTTCAATTATGTCAATGTCTGTGGGAATGGAAGTTGTGGTTATTGTCTTCCAGAAGGCACCTTTCAGACAGCATGGCCCGAGTCCGATAGAAGTCTGTGATTGTGAGAAGCACAGGCTTGATTCCAGAGCCACATTGAGACCAGCACTTTAACTGAGCGCTTTAGTGGTGATGAGCTGTGTCCCACAGTGAAGGTTGGCATGGATTATGCTCACAGCGCACGCAAAACTCAACCTCTTCTGCAATAATGAAGAACACACTGATGCATCTCAGTAGTCAGCCCTTAGGTTAGAAGCTTTTGGCTATTTGTTCCAACAGAAGGTAGAATACATATTAACCTGCTTAAATTTGTGAGACTCCATGGAACTGTAAAAAGAGAGGGTGATTTTTGGACACAGCATAAGGCAGGAGTACACTGGCCATGCTCAAAGGGTCCCCCACCACTTTGCTTCCCACCAGACCCCAGCTCTGCTCAGCTGCAAGTTCTCCTCCATCCCAGCTCCACGTGTCTCCTCCTTCCCTGCAAACCTCCCTCTGCGTGCCATGGGGCGTCAGCCCCAGGGCAGCACCAACCATGTGGAAACCACTCCAGTGCATGTTTTGGACGGTGCACAAAGCACAGAATTCTTGTGTCACTGGTTTGCACGCATGGTTGTTGTACATCTCCAAGGGGCAGAGTAGTGTGGAGAGAGAAACATTTCTCTTGTCCTCATATAGCCTAACTTTTCCAAGACTGTTTCCACTAAAGCTGGTCATACAGGATAAATGTCAAGGGAGTGTTCAGATGTTCAGGACTGATAAAAAGTGGTTTGCCAGCATTTGGAGCCCTCAAATCCATGTTAGAATTAAAAAAAAAAGAGACCAGCAACATTAAAACAGTTGAGGTACAAAAAAGAAAAAGGAAAAACCTCCTCAGTTATCTATGATAACACTATTGTTTTCATTTTTTATTATCTTACTTGTTACACGCCAATGAAAAACAACCACAGATCGTCAATAAGGTTTTTAATTGCAAAGATTTCCTGTGACGTGAGTGTTAATGAATGTCAAGGCAATAACACAAAAGACATTACTTGTTTAATGATTGATAGAACAAGAAAAGCACGAGGTCTTTTGCAGGATAAATGACTACTGTTCTGTGTTCCTTTACATTAGCAGTATCAACACTTAGATCACATGGCAGGAGATAATGGTCCGGGAGATAAAGTACAGAATCAGTCTGTTATACAATAACAGACATAGTAATGATAATTAATGTGCATTTCGTTGGCCATTCTCATACTTGTCAGCGCTGAGCCATGGGGACCAGTGCTTTGCTGTTGACTTAAATGGGGGCAGGATGGAGCATTTGGTTGATCTGAGACTTTTTGACTTTTGCTCTACTGCAAAGATATCGGACCTTGAAAGCTTTCCTCGTCAGTTGTTTTAGGTGGATGTTCATGTATGCAGATTTCGCGTGTTGTAATAGCAATATACTTCAGTTGCTCAGAGAAGTTTGACCAGAAAAAAAGGGCATATAAATACATAATGTGGTGGCACACTTCAAACCTTTGGGCTTTGGCCGGGAAGGTTCAACATCATGATGCCTACTAAGAGCTCATCACTTTTCCTTAATATACATGTAATAGCTGGGGGCTTTTCCAAACAAACAATAAACAACCAAACAAAAAAACCAAATTAAAATAAAATAAAAAAAAAAGGTAAATACCCTGGGCAAGCCACCCATTCACACAGAAAAGGCAACTCAAGACTGATCAAAATCTACAGTCTGCAAATACCCCCTTGTAGCTGCAAACTGAAGAACTCTTCACAGCCTGGGCAACTGGCCCAAACCGCACCCTCGCATGACTTTGGGTATGAAGTCCATGGAAAAGTTGTACAACTTTGGTTTGGTTTATATGGTTTCTGACAAACCAGATTTCATTGGACAATATGCACTTGGCAACTTTTGACCAGTTTGCACAGCAAGGTTTCAAGTGCCCCTGGAGCTCTGCCGAGTGAGCAACTGTCTCCAAAAATGTGCTAAATATGAGAAAGCCTTCGCGGTGAAAATTAGTTCACGGTTTGGCAAAATGTTCGGGGAGTCAGAAAAATGTTTGGATGAAACCTAGATGGTTTAATTATTGGCCTTGAACCACAAATTAATGGAGCTGCACATGGCCTTTGGTTTCAATGTGTAGCACTGGATAATGTTTCCTCCTTTTTGGAAGTCAAACTGGTTTGCAGCTATCTGCATTGGCATGGATGTTGCTGCCAGAAAGCTGTACTGGTAAAATTGTACATGTTTCCTCTAAAATAAGAATCTTATACATATTAATAATATAGTTTAAAATCTTGCAAAATATTTTATTGAACTAGAGCATCTCAGCTTACTGCGGGTTAAAAATTCCAGAAGTTTTAAAAATCCTTTTGTAGATATTGTGAGTTGCCTGATAGGATCATGTTTGTCAACATTGAATTAAATTGTGGGGTTTTGTCCTGTGAAAGCTTGCCAAAGTTGTGTTTGAGCTTTGCACAAGTAAAGTATGTGCAGCCTTGTGCCATTTGTCTTCCTTTAGAAAAAGCAGCTTCCAAAGAGTTTGTCAATAACCGCTTTGACCCAAGGGTGTGCATTTCCAGCTGTACTTGCCCTGGGCAGTGTGACATGGACATAGAGAGGGGTCAGAAGCTCTTGGACAGTCTGAAGGGGACATGGGGCATCCTCAATGAGCTGGAGAACAAGAGAGGCTTCCTGCATCAAAAGAGAGTCATTAATGTGCTCCCTTCTGTGTACTTTGTTCCAACAAGTTCGTAGTCACTGAATAAATTCTGCTAGCCTCTTTGGTCTGCTCTACAGAGTCTACATGTATACAACAGCAAGTGCTTGCCTGGGATATGTGTGTTCAGCAAAAAATTGGAAGAGGGGGAATGTGAAAGGACTGAAATAAAAAGATGGTTTTAAAATAATCCATCAAGAATACTTTGGTTTAGACTTTGTTTTGGCTGTTCTATTATGAAATATTGCAGAGGCAACCCCTTCAAAACAAAGGGGTAGATAAAAATACTTCAGCTGAATTATAATAGAGTGTATACCCCAACACATAGCCCTGCATAAGATATTCAGAATGCCAGTTTTCCAAATTGCTTCATATTCAATTTAAACCCACCACACTTTGATCTCCATTCTGCAGACCAAGTAGCTTTGCATCTATGTTTCATTTGCAATTTCAGGGTGGGCTGTCAGGGGATAGCGGAACTTTTACCTGTCACTTCCAATTTTAGGATCAGGACCCAGATTTGGGAAATCACTTAAGCATGTGCCTGAGTTGAAGCAAAGGTTTCCTGGTGTGGTGGTGATCTTCCCCCAAAGAGATGTCCTCCTCAGTCTCCTCAAGTCCCTAATACTTGAAATTGGACCAGCCCAGGAAATTTGCTTCTTCCTCAACACCATGGAGGACCAAACCCCTGAGAGCCCAAATACTTGATCCTCTTGACCTCCCCGCTGCCAGGGAAAAAGGTCTGGGGAGCAGGTGGAGCCTCCTGGCATTTGTTACCCCCTCGCTGGATCAGCGCCTGCCACTCTCCTCGTGGGAGCATGTTAAGGCATTAATGAAATGCACAAAGCAAAGAGGCTCATCCATATAAATGGGTGATTTAAATAATGAGGAAGGAGGAAGGATGTGGTTCAGTGTCAGTACTGATTAATTAGGGCATAAAATAAATAACCCTTCTAACAACATTGGCTGCTTCCACTATAACTTACTCTATTAGCAGGTGATGGAGTTAATACAAATGACAGTGTAATTACAGGTTAGTTAAGTGGCCCGTTATGACGTTTGCTTAATTTCAGGGGATGGACCTATTTACATATTTTCCTATTGTAAAGAAACCAGCAAACTGATAAAAGTGGGTTGTTAATCCTGCAGTTTCACCATTCATCAGGCACAGTTTTTCTGCTCCCCTGCTTTGTGAAATTCAACCACACCAACGCCAAAACCATGGAATAATTCCCCTGTGTGCTTGTTTGATGTCATGGCTGAGGTCACAGTTAGGTATTGTGCTCTTATGAGTAAGCACATTTATCTCATGTGTGGCCGCACAATGAAATGATGAACAGATGTTAAAAGTGAGTTTTTAACATCTTAGCTCTTTTGTATGGAAGTTTTATTGAAGTTATTTGCCTGTTAACTCTATGAGTGTCAGGCAAAAGCAAGAAAATATATATATACCAGGATTTATAGGGGGTTTTGATTGGATTTTTTAAAACAGTGTTGCTGCACAGCAAATAACTGCCCATGTAACAAGCCATTTACATTTAATGCTTTTATGGCTGCTGGCCAATAGCTTCTGCATCTTGTGATAGGGATCACAAATTTCTTAATAGAAAGAGAACAAATGCAAAATTAAATGTCCTAAATTATAATCCATTGCAACCCAAACTTCACATTAATATAGATCTTCAAACATAACATCAAATCCTTCATTTGTTCAATGTCTCTATGGAAGTCCTGAAGCTATTCTGACATCTTCTGAGTGGTTGGTCACTGTTTTCTCATGATTTTTTCCTATTTTATTTCTTCCTATTTCTTTTTATTTGGGAGCAAAGGGGGAGGAGGAAATTGGACAATTTTCCTATGTTGTGACTATGTGACGGTGGCATTGATATGATATTCTTAAGGGCTCTTTAGGTCAACACAGCTGAAAACTGGATCTGTAAATAGGAATTTGTACAAGCTTTACTATAGATGGTGCTGCCAAAGCCATATACTATATATTATTGTACAGGACTTCTGTAAGGTCTAGTACTTAAACAACTACAAGGTCATTGTGATTTTTTTGTTTTGTTTTGATTTTGTAGATCATCTAAAATAGCTTGCAACCTTAGAGTGCCTCAGTTTCTCTAATTCCTATGTATGGGAGAAGACTTTGAGTTTGAATTACTTATTGTCTCCAAAATATTTTAGGATTTTTGATAAAACATGCAAATGCTATAAATCGTCATTAAAAGCACAAGAAAGCTTGATTCTTCAGAATTCAAGGCAGGTATTCATCTTTCTATTTCAATGCAAGTTATAGCATTATACTATTTTTTTTTAGTAAGTCACTTTTTTACATGCTATAGTCACTTTGAATTCAAATATAAAATAAGGCCATCCATCATGTTAGCAATTTAATTACCTCGGTATATATTTTTGCAGCTAAAAAAACCCCTCAAACACAACAAACCACCTCTATTATTTGTTGTGTGTATATATCTTATTACAGATTCATTGCCCGAGGACAGGTAGGGCTGTCAGCAGGGCAGTTCTTGTGGTTAGAAATGCCGAGATGGGGAGCAGATAAGACATGAAGTCCTTGTGCCTCCTGTTTGGGTCCACTCCGCACCGTGTTTGCTCGGGGCCTTACCTGTTAGATTCCCTGTAATCTTTGTTGCAACAGTGAAATGGTGCCTTGTAAAGCAATGAAGCGTGACAGGGATATTGAAAGGGTCGAATGAGGTAGAAATGTGATATTTTCTATCTTCTACGGGCCCAGGAAACAGGAGTCCAGCTACTGAACTGGGATTTGGCGTTCACCGTTGCATTCGCGGCAAGAAAGTTCTGAGATTTATTGTTCAGTGCTTACAGAAGAGACAAAGTAAGCAATGCCTGCAATTTATCTAATTGTTTAACCATCTGGTTTCACAACGACTGAAGATTAAGTGTTGAGGAAACCGGGAAACTACAAATGGCAAGACAGGGGAGGGAAAAGGGCTTTTATTTATTAAAGTTTTGCTAATAATATTCACAAAATACCTAGATGTCTTTCAGAGATTGTGACAAATTTCATGATTTGCATTTTTTATTTAAGAGCTGGATAATTTCATGGCCAATAAAATGTGTAGTAATAAAAGCTGAGATAATATAAATAAAAGCTGATATAATGAGAAGCGTAATGAAGTGACTTGTTTTAGAGCATGAGTGGATTCAATAGTTGACGTGGAAAAGGAAATCTCGCTGCCATGCCCACATCTCATGGCACACAAGCTTTTTCTAAATCCTTAGGTATTAGCCAGGGTAGATATGGGACACCAGATTTAATTATACATGTGATATTCAGAAGGACTCTGGTCCCATGATGTGCTGTTTTAAGCACTCAGCTGGTTTTCTTATTTTTAACACACTCTTCACAACCAAAACCAGTGGGTATTTGTCACTGCAGAGGAATGATGCTTTTCCTTCAGGAGTTTGAGTGGGAGATGAACTTGTCTATGCAGGCATGTAGATGGGTATATAGATGAGACTTGGCTGGGTTTGCCAGGTCATCAAAGGTAGACCTTTGAAGCTAGTTAGCAATAAATAACTGGTTTTGAGCAAGAATAGAGACTAATTCCCTAATTTTCCAGTATAGTTCATGAAGCAAACAAGCAAAAGCATCTTTTGTAGGACTTGAAAGAAGCAGAAAAAAGAACATGGGTGGGATGACTTAAATGGAAGAGATAGGACAATATTTAAAAAGGACACATCTCAATCCTTCTTATTCTCTTGGGTAAAAATCTACCCAGTGGAGCAGACAAGACCAGATACTGTTTCATTTCCTCTGTTGTCTTACATCCATCTTCATTAGGAGTTTTGCCCTACCAGTGTCCAAAGGTCTCAGACTTTTCATTAGTTTCAGCTGGACTTCAGTATCAAACCTGAAAAACAGTTATTTTGTCTGCACATGTTACTTTACCACAAGCAAAGGCACGTCCTACAAATAAAGTCTTCAGGGAGGTTTAAAATTGGCCTGCAACAGCAAGAAGAGAGAAACAAGCTGGCTTGCTTTATATAAAAGACTATGCAGGTATTGACCCCAGAAAATTTGTCAAGTCAACACCTAATGATGGCTTAACTGCTGTCTTGGCCATGCGATATTTAAATCAGGCACTGTTTTTTTTACACCTTGGTTTTTAACATATGTGGCCTGAATGAGTGAGGAGAAACAGAAGTGTCGTGTGAGCATTTCTCCCCAGGAGCTGGAGTAGCTCTGCTGAAGTTTGGCCATAAACTCTTTAACCTCCCAAATCTCTGGGGAAGGAAGGGGTGGGCAAGCCTTTCCACATCTGCCAGCAGCTGTGTTTAAAACCCAATCTCCAGGAGCTTGTAAACCACCACGGGTGATGGGAGAAGACTTTTTCCAGAAGCGGGATGCTTATCCCATGCAGCAAATGAGGTGCAGAGCCTGGGGAGAGTGGTCCCAGCAGTGGGATGGTTGCTCTGAGCCCAGGGCACTGGGAGCAGCTGATAAATAGCTGGTTCTTAAGCTGGAGGATCAGGACTCTACACAAAAGCAGTGTCCAACCTGGAGGTGTTGGTGATTCTCCTACTTAAGAAGAAAAATAATTTTCTATCAAAAAATATGGATTCATTAAAACCAAGAGGTTTTAATGAAAGTCTTCCCCCTATGCTGAGGCTTCCCATTGGAAACATTTCTCAAGGTTGAGTGAAGTGGATATTGTCACGGAAAATGAGTCTACACTGAGTGGTGGGCATGTCTGCATCATGTCAGACCCCGGCCAGGCTGGTATTGAAAGCCAAATGAGCCAACTTCTGCTTGGTTAGGTGTTTGGTCCAGAGTAGGGTGTTAAATCTGGCTCTTACACATCCCAGGACATGTGCTGACCACCATCATGTGAAGACACCGAATCTATCCTTGCAGTGTTGGTCTCATCTAGAAAAGAAATCACGAATAATAGAAAATTTTGAAAATAGAGGGATACCCAAGAAAATGAGCATGAGGGTTTTGCCTTTGCAACATGTGGCTTCACAGACACCCAGATCACTGAAGACATGAAAAGACAAGGTGGTTTCATCCACCTGGCAGGCCTTTCCATTAATGAGAAACAAAATACATAGCAGTGTACTATTTATCAGTCATATTATGAATGGAGGTGAATATGCAGATACCAAGGGACATCTGGTGTCTTCATCCACAGAGCATCTGATAACAGTATTGTTTAGCTGTTGGGAACATCACTGAGAGGTCTTCCATCACAAAATCAGTGTTTTGGGGAAGATTGTCTACATATACATACTTTTTATGGGAAAAGTTGCAACAACTTACTGAAAATATATCCTTTTTTTTTTTCCTTTGGTTTCAGCATTTTTCCTTTCTTTGAGAGACAGATGTACTTGAATAATTTGTTTATATTAAATGCAACTTTGTAATACAACACCTTTTCTCTCCACATTTTTCAGGTTTTTAAACAAAAACTAAAAATTAATTGAATTAACCTAGGCAAGTTGAAAGATTAAATGAAATATTGACATATGTGCTTAAGTGACTCTGAAACCAAGATTTTTTTACCTATTTGTTTCAAGGGTAGTATTGGCCCTTTATTTTTCAGTCCTGATTTAGATTTTTTTTTCCCTTCGCTTATATTTTAGAATTCCTGGAAAGTTTCCTATTTCTAGGCAGCTCTGGCAACTATATAAACCAAAATTTCCAGGTATGAAAGGGTCACGTCGGCATCTGAGGCACACAGAGATATTGTGGTATAGCTAAAAACTGAACCTAAATATATCTTAATCTCAGTCCAGTGACTTAAACAGAGGGGTTTTAACATTTCTTTGTGCTCGAAGATAGTGCCAAGAGCTGGATGAAAGCTTTTACTGAGTGTAAGAATAGATGCTCCTGCACACTGTAAAGTGTTACTAATGTTGCTTTAATACAACATAAATTCTGGAATGCCAGCTTGACGTGGGTAGGCTCTATTAAGCATTTTTCGGTCGTGCTTTCAGGCTGGGAGGTTGTGATGGGGAACCCGCGCCGGCTGGATGGGATCCAGGGAGGAACTCCGCAGAGCACAGCCAAGGCTGGATGATTTCTTCCAGGTCCTTTAAAGTCAGAGCAGGCAAGAGCTCAAATGCTCAATGGGAAATGCCAAGGCACCACGAGGCAGATTTTGGAGAGGGTTCCCCAGCTGTTTAGGGGGCCCTGGGTGCACAGAGCTGTCTTCAGAGGCTCATGGTAAATGAAGGTGATGAAGCACCACAGTAAACCTGCTGGGTAATGAGCAAATTCCTCATCCCTCTGCATCTGTGTGGTTTTGGGGTATGTTCGGTTGAGCCAAATCCAGGTTTTCAGCTGCTTTCAAAGGGGGTCTGGGTAAAATGTAATAGGCTGAGTTATGCAGTCAAACAGGATAGCTGCTTCTGCCCTTTTGTCTTCTGAACGTAATAATAAATCTGATTTAGTGTAAGTGGTTATTTCAGTTACATATTTGTGTATCCAATAGTAGTTTTTAAACTGGGCTGTTTTTCAGCATCTCTGCCTGAAGGGAATGCTCCAGTATTAAAACTGGGCAATTTTGGTAGTTGCGCAAAATGTATGGGTGCAGTTACAAACGCTGTCATTTTTTTAATGATAGCCCTTTTAAATGTAATGTGGAGGGAGGATCTATCATTTGTTTTTCTTTTGGATAACAGCAAAGAGAAAGAAACATACTACTGCTTTAAACCAACAGCTCACAGGTTTAGCATTTGAATCAGGCAAATTTGTATGGTGTGTTTTTGAAACCAAGGAGGTATTAATCTTGACCGATTTATGGAGTGATCCAAAAACAAATACAGCTTTTCTAGCCAAAAGTTAAGACAGGCTTTTCCAACTCTGAGTTATCACTCTGCTTTTGATTTAGTGTCAGACAAACATACCATCCCATTATTTTGTACAAATTAAAAATGAGGAGGAAAAAATAGTGAATGGGAATGAGAATGTAGCACTCCTCCATTTCCTTTCTCTTGTAAACAGCAGAGACACGCACTGTCTGCCTCATAACCCTGGGCTGAAATCCCATCAGAAAGAATGCCAGTTACCGTTGTTAGCAAAACGAAGAGTATTTGCTATTTAAGTTTAATAAAAACTACTTGAAAAACGAGTTTGGGTTCAAAGCGGGAAGTTCACTAATAGGTTTGAAGCAAACGTGTCCCCGATTACACCCCATTAAGAAGGTGGAATGCAGCAAGCGCTGCTTCCCCCGAGGAAGCCCCAGCGTGCAGGATTTGAAGTGTGCAGCCAGCCCAGCAGCCGATGCCAGACCTGCTGACCCTGTGAATTTTGCAGTATATTTTCAAAGATAATGTGTCTTTTGGGGTTCAGTGGCAAGGAGGGGAACAGATACTTCACTGCGCAGATTTCGAAAGGGTCTGGAATAAGATCAGTTTATTGTACGTCTTGTTCTCATATGTGTTTGCTCATCTCTAATAACGTTGTAAAAACTCAAAAGTGTCTTAAGCTTTGCTATATTTTGGTGTGCTCATTTGTTCCACTGCCAGCTGCGTGCGTCCAAAGCAACGGCGCCTGTTCCAAGTGGTTTCTGGTGAGGCAGAGCCGTACAATTCATTTGAATCATAATGTGGATCTTGTGTGAGTCTTGTCATGATGTGTCCCTGTCTGTGGGATATGAGAAATTTCTTCATTATTTTTCATCAGACAATCCCATAGAAAATAAAGTTCACATTGTAAAACTGCAGAGGCAGAGAGATATGATATTCCAGGGACTATTGTATATGTAGTGCGTGCTGGACTGGTCCACGTGCCCAGGGACAGAAAAGCATCACTAGTTTCTCTATGATTAACCATCACTGGAGGTGGCTGGGAAACCCGCGTATGCTGGTTCAGAGGTAGGATGAAGGCAAGGCTTGGGGACCTGATCAGAAATCACACTAGTAATGTCATCAGCATTTCTTGGGAGGAGAGCTACGTTATAACTCAACTTTATAACGGGGAATTTGTACATACGCCAGCTATCCCAGGGGGTGCGGATTTTAAATGTACACACATTTCATTCTGAATGACAACACCTTGAAAATGTAGGTTAGTTAAGACAAACCACCATCAATTAAGTTTATTGGATGATGTCAGTGATGTAGGTGATGTATATATGTATATAGATATATAATCATGGATTTAGAAAAAGGCCCACTCTTCTTTGGATCTGCAAACAGTTTGTCAATAATGGGATATAGTTTACAGTGACTGTCAGTGTGGTTTTGCAATATGCAAAATGGACTTAATTATCAGTACGAGCAATCGCTGCATCAGGTGTAAGATTTTTGATTTGCGGTTTTGTTCTTTGTTTTCAAAAAATAGCATCTGCAAATGGCAGTATTACTTTCACAGCATAATCCTATGGATTTACTAGAAAGAGACTCCCCCCCATCACCCTTCAGCTGGAGCTGGATGTGATCCCCGGCAAGGTGCACACAGAAGTGGCCTTGACTGGTTTGATAGACTTTTATAATCAGAGATTAGTTGGTTTAATTTTCCCTGATGCTTTTTTTGCCCCTGTTAGATGACATTGCTAACCGTTGACACTGAACTGTGATAGCTTCTCAATTTATTTAGTTGCAAGCTATGAGCAGTGACAACTAAAAGTAAAAGAATGAACCCTTCGGAAACAATCGCCAAATTAAGTGTATCTGCTGGTTTTGGTAACCTCATTTTTGTATTTTAGGAGGAAATCATTAAGTTGTCCTTGTGATTTACATTGTCATCAATTATGGGTGAACTACCTTGCAGATTCCAGGAGATGGAAATTTGTGACAGATTTCTATTTAAATTCTAAAAATTATTCCTCTTAACTGTCATGTGTGAATTCCTTCTACTCTGGATTACAAATATACTTCTGACTTTGTCACCTCAGGTGTCTTCAGTACCACAGGTGTTCAGTCAGCTCAAATGGAAGCCAAAAATCTTGTGCTGCAATTCTTGTCTTCCCCAACCTCTCAGTGGGACCAAACGGTTCTCAAGAAGAATTAGATTCAGACTCCTTCCAAACTCATATGGGGTTGAATAGAATTGAATGTGGCTGAAATGTGTCTTAAATAATATAAGGAGTATGTAATAATTTTAATGAATTTGTAATTTAGAATATTTATTATGGTTACTACTGGTAATCAAATTGTTAAAAGCCAGAACAATGAACTCAGTCCGAGTACGGGGATTTAGAGTGCAAGGCATTGAGTATCCTGAAGGGTGTCCCATGTACTTGCATACTTGGAATTTAGGTATCTGGTTTGCTGAATCGATTGGCATGTTTAGGGTGCAGGATTTAACCCTTTGGGTTTCTCTTCTTCACTTCTTCTTTCCCTTGAGAGGGGGAAAAAAGGCAACCTCAACATGTTGGGGATCAGCCAAGAGTTCAGGCATTGTGCTTAAGTGTGCTCTCTAGGACTGATTTCGTATTTGATCAATCTCTCCAGGTGGTTTTCAAATCCAATATTGATGCATTTTTTTCTCAGGACTGTAAGTTGTTTGATGATTCCTAGGAGCTACTCTTGTAAAGGCTTAACCCACTATTTGCTTATACAAAGTAAACAGTTCTAATAACAGCTTCAGTAATTTCCAAATCCCTAGTGCTTAGTTTATTAAGTTAATACAAACTGAGGACTGCCCCATTCTCCTGCAGGCTGATACCACTGTCATTATTGAACACACTAGTGATTTGTGCGTTAGATTTTGATGCAGCATCCTTGTTGCTATAATAGTAAGCCTGACCACTTCCTTTTCAGTCTATTATGATTCCTTTGCTATTTGTTTGAATGTCCTCTCCCTCAGCTCCATTTGCTTAAGTCTATGCTTGCGATTGGCTAATGGTAAATTGATCCAAATGAAATTATACGGGATAAAACCCATTGCTCATGAAGAAACAACTGTGTGATTTCAGCTGGACTGATGAGTTTTCAAATCCTCGACTTTTCTTACAACCTCTATTTTTATGATCAGATCTTAACTTATCTCCTTTACTTCTGACCCAATGAGTTTTGAGGGGTTTTTTTCTCCAGTTGTTTTTATTCCTGCTTAGTAGTCATGTTCCAGTTGTATTCTCGCTTCATGGGGCAGAGGTGGTTAGTATTACATGTACTACACATTTCTTCCATTGGAGCAACTGTAATCTGTACTGAACATGGTGGGGTTTTTTGCACAAAGTAATTTTTATTCTTGTGTTGACTTATTTTTTTCAATACTGATGAATAAAGGAGCTTCAGCATCTCAGATGTGTGTTTTGACATATGTTTTCTTATGAAGTGATCTGTGTTTCAGAAATAGGTTATACTTGTAGGTCAAGAGCTGTTGCTTTAGCAAGTACTTATGCCTTGTGTTCATGAAAGGATGTAATTGATTCCCATCTCTTTTATGGAATAGTCTTATTTTCTCACTGAATAGATGCTTCTGGTTCTTTTAAAGGTAGCATTCATCTCAGTCAGCTTACTGTTGCTTTTTCACTACTGTCACCCAAGAAAGAGCCCCATCGGTGCCCTCTGCCTTCCAATCATTGCATTCAAAATCATTAATTTTTCATTCTGATTAGATCTCTAGACTCACTGGGGAGCTTCTCCTCAACAGCAAGCAAAATACCAAATGTTTTGAGATTTAAGATGTGATATTAAAAGTTGGTATCTCTGCTTTCAAGTGTCTTTGTTGTAGGTGTAATTTTGGGAGAGGAAGCTGAAGATTAAGTGAGCTGAGGGATTTCCAGAGTCTGTACCTAATAACATGGGCTTGTGTGGCTACGTCAGCTTATTGTAAAACTGCAGAATTAAAGGCCTAATAGAAAAAAGTTAAGTGCAAATCAGGTAAAATAAGAGAAGATCAATGTTGGTAACCATGAAGAGAGACCATTCAGTCTATCTGTTCTCCTGTTGCATTTTGGAAATCTAGTTACCCAGGTTTCACACCTGAAGGATCTATAGGTGAATAAAGCTGCATGTGGGGAATAAACATATTCAGTTCACATGGAGGGTGTGTGGATTCTCCCTCACTGCAGCATGTCTAAATACTGCGAAAAAAATTAGCTTGATATTGCTTATTTTTTTATGCATGATGTGTTCCAGTTTAAACTGTTTCCTACCAAAAACAATAAATGTTCCTTTGACCACCTCTGTTCTCAGTCACCTATTTCACAGGCACCTTCTTTGAAGCTTATGGGACAATTTCTTGCAAAATTTTTACTCCGTGAGAATAAATATGGCGCAATCTGGCATTAAAACAAGTCGCTTCCAGCAACATTTGAAAAAGAATGAGAATGTCTCAAGGTTTCAACTTTCTCTCATCATGACATGTGACTCCATAACAGAGAAGGCCAGGAGCAAAAGGAATGAGAAACCAAAGCCCTGCAAAATATTTGCCAGGAAATCTGAAGTTCCATGGAAAGGGCTGTCAGTTGAGGTTTGCAAACTTTTTGCACAAATCTAAGCTCAGTTTCATGTAAAACCTGGCCTGATTTATCGCTTTAAATCAAAGCCAGATGGGATTTCATGTGATTGCAGGTGAGATCCGGTGGCCTCTCAAGGATTTCGCTCCCTGAGCTGGGCAATCAAACCCTTTGCGATACAATGCTGATTTATTTTTTCCATGGGCTCCTGCAAACCAACACCAGCACAGTTTATACAAGGGCAAGGTTTTGGAGTGACTGGAGGGCAAATTTCACTAGAGCAATGTTGTGTGACAATAGATTTGATGTTCTCCCACGGTGTGGGACCTCAGCCTCAAAGCCAGTGTGATATCCAGGGCTTGTGTTATATCCCAGGATGATACAATCTGTGAAAGGGCCATACATCTGATATAACTGCAATTAAATCCTAAGATTTTTAAAATAGTGTGCATGCCATAATTGCTATTATAATTACCAGCACTGTTTAATACCACTCTTCATATAGAAACAGCAGAAAATGAATATTCTAATGGATTTTTCTTTTTTCCATTCATGTGGGCCTGATAGGGGAATAAATGATTAAGAGTAGCTGGAAATTTCTTTGGAATTTTCCAGTTAATTAAGATATCCCAATCAAATAGTTGCAGCCCGCCAGCAGACACACTGAATTCTCAGGCTCTCACCTGCTCCCCTTCCCAAGTTCCCCCACTTTTTTAGAGTTTGGCTGAAATTTTGGGCACTGGTGACTTCAAGCTTTGTCTTTGAGACGTTTTCAAAGGTTTTATGGCATTGTGTGGTGCTGGTTGTAGTGCAGAGGTAAACAATTGAGTCATATACTTCTGCGTTAAAACAAATCGATGTCCTATATCATACTATTTACTTTATCATTGGGGCGGAAGGGTGGAGAGGTAGAAATGGTTTTTATCTGGTTAGGAAGCAGAAGAGGGAACAGAGAGAGAGGTGTTGAAGATTCAGGTGAGTTGCTTTTTCCAAAGGGTGAAAATACTTCCCTGACCTGATGGCACAATCTCATCTTCAGAATGATTAATTCATGAAGGACCCATTCCAGCTTCATTTTACTTACAAGTCTCACTGATGTCATTAAAACATACCTTTAAAGGAACAGCTAGGATATATGGGCCAGGCTTTAAAAATCTATAAGGATCATTAAAGAGCAGATTTAAAATATTCATTTACCTATGAATGGCACACAAAGACATTAAGCCTTCGGTAGCTTTAGGCTTCTTAACAGAGAAACAAGAATTAAAATAGATTTCATAAATAAACAAATAAATAATCTCAGTAATGCCTCCACTCTAGCATGTCGAGACTCAGCTAAACTGCTCTCCATTAGAAATATCTGTCCCAAAAGAGGCTGATGCTCCAGCAGAAGCTGAGTCAGGGTAGACACTTTTTTCAAAGTTCAAGTTTTATAGAAGAAGGAATGTAAGAAATAAATGCCAAATTAAAACACAGCTGCTTTATCGGAGTGGGCCAGTTACTGTGGGTTTCCAACCGCCCCAGCTCCTGGCAGTGGGAAGCAGCCTGTGCCGGTGTGTTTGCCCACGGTTTTATGGGCCTGATTGTCACAAACCTTCCAAACACTTCAAAAGATACGACTTTACCTTGGTACTATTTGTCCCAGAGAAGGATTGCAAGCTAACTTTAGAAAGCTCATGCTATTTCTAATACGCTGAGCTCCTCAGACATAATTCAGAGCTGGGTAATTGTTTTATGGGTTACTTAGCAAATCCAGATATATTTATTTAGCACAAATACACCGATAAGTGAGTACTACTGAGAAGGTACCAGCATTCTGTGCATGTCCCCAGTTCAGTGATTTACTACGTAATCTTTGCTATAATAAGGATCTTTGACATCATACTGTTTGTTTAAACTAGTATCCTACGTCAGTCATTGCATCTCTTGAAAGAATTACTTGGGGTTAATTAAGTATTTTAATACATGCTCCTGAAATGCCAGTTAATCTGTAAACACCACAAAATGGTGTGATAGAAAACGTAGCTGTTCCATTGAGACAGGGCGTGTGTCTGCTCTTGATTTTTGCTTGGTAGGTAAAGCCGGAAAATTGGATGTAACTTTTCTAGACTTTGATAATTCATAGATCTGTCGAGCAAGGTAAGTTCCATCATTAAACTTTAATCTTTTAGAAGCAAGCTGGCTGGAATCTATTTACCTTCACTAGCTTGTTCACTGATAATGCATGATTTTTAAATTTCCTTTTGTGCATTCCTTAGCTGAAGAAAAACACAGCTGTGTGTGAGACAAATTCTATTTATTTTCTCATTAAGAAAAGTACAAGAAGATAGTATCATTGGAAAACTAATAATAAAGAACTACTAAAGAACGCCCTTCATCTGTTTGCTCTGCCACTTTACGAAGGCTTTCCAAACAATCTTTTCAGATGTATTAGTAAGGAAAGATATCTTAAAAGTCAAAGGAAGACAAAGTTAATGCATTTATAGAAGTCCCATTTCAGATAACATTTTACCTGAGTGTTTAGATTAGTTAAATATTAGAAAGGTAGAGATAATAGCGTTGTTTGTATTCATAAATGTGGAAAGTTGCATTTTCAGGGCAGTGAAGTGTAAGGCATATCAAAGGTTTATCATCCTGGAATGCGCAGGGAGCTGCGTGCCTGTCCGCGGGCAGGCTGCAGGGTGCTCCCTCCTGCGCTCGCTCACTGAAGCCCAGGGAAGAACACGGAAGCTTTGGCTTACAGTTTTAAACCCCTTTCTCCCCATTTTTCTATCCATAATTAAATAATGGGAATTAGGAAAATCAGGTGGTGTCACTTGGCCAGCTGCCTGGACCCAGTGAAACTGTGCAAGCAGTGGAGCTCTTGGCTGAGGGAGATTCACTGATGCATGGGGAAAAATGAGATTAGACAAAAGTCTAGTCATTTTTAGGGCTTTTGCAAGCCCCATTTATAGGATAACCTCTTCTGTAAAAAAAATAATTATATATATATATTAAAAAAATGAACATTCACCCTCCTCCAGGTATGGACAGTTACAGAAATGTGCAGACATGATGCTGACAGCCCAGCCACAAATACAGAGGTGTAGATGGTAGCGTGAGATAGAGAGAGCCTGGCCAGCACCCACTTGCTTCCGCATGTGCACACAAATAAAGTTGTGCACTCTGCATTACCAGCTCCTCTGTGCTCACTGAAATCTGAAGATGAGCCTGTACCCTTGTACCCTTGCAGGACTCACCAGCAGAAACAGCCTCTATGTGAAATTCTTACCAAATCCTGCCAGCAATCCCAGCCAGTCCTTTCAGTCTCATTACCATCCTCAGAGTCAAATCTTTAAATACATGTGCTGAAATGATCTGACAATAATGGCCCAGGCTAAAATATTATGTTGTTTTGACTGAATGTGGTTTAAACTGCCATCTGCTGGCTTGTACTTCTCAGGGCCAATATTAAAAACAATGTTCCCTCTTACAGTAAACCTCATTCATATGAAAATAAAGAAGGTTGAGTAATACCTTCCCTCCTGCGATGTACAGCTGAAATTTGCACCGAGGAATACAAATGTGGCCAAGTGCAAAGGTAAAAATCCTGGTGCTTATAGGTAGATTCTTCAGGGATGTTTTTGTTCCATTTACACCTAGAAGAGAAGTTCAGTTGCAAATGCACACGTGCAGCTTCCCCTGAAGCCAATGAGATACGCACGTACACATGGCTAGCTGAGACAGTTACTTACATGTTTTTTGCTTATAAAGACGCTTTCCTGGAATATTACCTGGGATCTTTGCCAGAGCAAGGACTATAGATGGCCTGGCCTGTTCTGTTCAAAGTTACTTAAAAATAATTAAGCTTTTCTTTTTTTTCCTTTCCCAAACCATGAGAGGAAACTTCAGCTATTTGGCTTGAAATCTGGTAGTTACTTGGGGAGGAGGATATTAATACTAATAGCTACTTTGAATTATTTTCTCGTTAGTTGTCTTTTAAAGCTTTTGAAATATCAGGGCATTGCTGTCACTTGTTGCTGCGAGGCATTGGCAGGATCTCTGGAGGACATGACTAGTGATGGAGCGACGTGCAGGACCGTGACATGAGCTCAGGCTGCGTGTCCCTACTGGGAAAGGAACAGGATGCTCAGCTGGAGGGTGGAAGCAGTCAGCAACGGGAATGTTGCTGCCTTGTGTCTCTTTGCTCTCCAGAAATGGAAAAATAAAATTTCCTAAGCAGAGGGAAAATTCTAGTATTTCTTGTGTTAAAACCAACTGAACTTTCTTCGGCAGTTTTAGGCAAAACTGTGTATGCTTGAGTGAAATAGCCAGGAGATTAATGAGCACTGGGCTCAGAGGCAGGATGGGACAGATCCCCAAATGCCACTCAGAATCTCATTTGCAGAGTCTTGCACCAAGCCCACAAGTCTCCCAAAGGCCTTGTTCTGTTTATTTGTGGTGGCAGAAGGATCTTCCAGCATGGTGGGCCAGTGCAGGTGTGCCAGCATCCCACAGCTTGGTTAATGTTTGACCTTGGCTCCCATCTGTGAGTGCACATTGTCTCACACCCCAACATGCCAGAACATGCTATGCGGGCACCTCTGAGGAGCTGGGGCTTTGAGAAACCCCCTCCAGGTCCAGCATCCCTGGCTTCTTGCACTTCTTGGTTGACACAGGCTGGGCAAGCCAAGAGGGAATTATAAAACACCTTTCATCTGGGGGGTCTCAAGGTGCTTTGCAAACATTGAGTCATTAATTCCCCCGAGTGCCCCTTTGAAGTTGGCAGGTATTATTGGGGGAGCAAAAGGGAGAGTGACGGTGGCTGCACAGCGGCCGTGGCAGAGGAATGCAGTGACGACATTGATGACATGACTAATTTATTTAGCAAACTGAGTTTAGCATGGTAATGAGGATGTATTTGCCATCATCCCATCATTCATCAGATTTATGAGGCTCTCTAGGCAATGAGCGCTGCTGTGACTAAGTTTAGTTTGATTTGTTCAATTAATTCCTCTAATTCATTTTGACTGAAGAAAACCCCGTAAGATTGTTTGGCAGGTCAGGGGGAACCCAGTGTTACAAATGCATGTGTGTGCTTATATGCATCTATTTATCTATAGAGAGACCTATGGCTCGGAGCATCTATGACTATGAGGTGCATTAAAGTTTTATTTTTCACTTTAAATAATTTTTTAAATTTCTTTTGACTGCATAAATCTTAGTTTATATGGTCTAATCTAGACTGTTTCAAGTCAAGGTAGAATCTTTTGGGTTTATTTGGAATAAACGGATATTATGGCAAGTGTTTGGTAGCATTCCTGTTCTTGCTTTGGGTATAATTCACCATCCAGGATGCTCAGGACAGCAATATATTTTATGTTCTATGAAGAGCAAATGACATCACCATTCCTGGCACCAGAGATATCACGCGGCAAAGTTGTAGCATCACCACGTAGCTGAGGCCAAAGGGACATCTGGAGCCCTTCGGACCGACCCTCACTCAAAGCAGATGCAACACAGATTGGGTTGCTCAGGGCTTTCTCTAGCCGAGGCTGGATTATCTCCAAGGATTGAAGGTTGACCCAGGGTCTCACCACTCTTGTTTTGAAAACATTTCTCCAAATATCTAATTGATGGTGAGGCAACATGTATCTGTGACCTCTTTCCCATTACTGGGCAGCTCAGAGGAGCATCCTGGGTCCCCTCTGGACCATCCCAGGAGGTAACTGGAAGAAGCAATGTGCCTCTTGTCTGGCTGGGCATTGAGGACATGACACATTATAGTAATAGAAAACAACAAAAGCAGTGTCAGGTGGATGATGCAGACATGGCCTTCCTCCTGAACCCTTGACACTGATGTCTTTTTCCATCCTTTCTCTGCTTGTTGATGTTTTGGACTGCTGATGCAGTAGGGAGCATCGATTTCCCAGCGTGACCACAGCTCCCAGCAGCCTTTTCCTTCAGCTTTGAGTAGTTAATTGGGTGTAAGATTAAATTGAAACAAATGGATTTTGAACATATTTTGGTATTCAAAGCCTGAATGCACACCTGCAGTTGCTTCAGATATTTAGCCAATAGGAAGTTGCTTTTCCAGTTTGTGTTCAGGATTGATTTTTCTTTTTCTTTTCTTTTCTTTTCTTTTTTTTTTTTTTTTTTTTTTTTTTCCCCTTCTCCCTTATTTTTCAGCTCAGTATATCCCTAAATACAAAATCTGATACTCAGGAGCACCATGTGAACTTACAACAAGCTTCAGATGTTGTGGAATCTAGAACCAATGAGTAGATTATGCCAATCCATAAATGTCATTTTATTTCAGCTGTGACTAATGCTGCTAATACTCTGTCTTTGTCTCTGGGGCTTTAGGACACTGCCTGGGAGAGAGCAGGACTCAGTGGTACCAACTCCAAGCCAGGTACCAGCAGCCTGAGTTTGTGTGGCTGCTTGTGCAGTGGAAACATTTGCACACCCCAGGCAGAAATGAAGGCTCAGCTTGTTGGTTACTGTAGAAAATCCAGTGCCTTTAGAATTTACCAACTCTGCCATACCTCTTATTAAAGTAAGTTTAAACATATTTGTATGTAGAATATTATTGACTTCATCCCTAGGAAAGGTGTAACACGGGAAAATCAAATGAATTGTGGTGAAAAAGCATTACCTTGACTTTCCTCTGATGCTGAATTTTGAACAGAGACAGAAAGAAAAATTTTCAGCTCTGGTAACAAAGGCAACAAAGGGCAACAAAGATGCTGAAGGGAGTGGAGCATCTCCTGTGTGAGGAAAGGCTGAGGGAGCTGGGGCTCTGGAGCTGGAGAAGAGGAGACTGAGGGGTGACCTCATTAATGTTTACAGATATATAAAGGGTGAGTGTCAGGAGGATGGAGCCAGGCTCTTCTCGGTGACAACCAATGATAGGACAAGGGATAATGGGTACAAACTGGAACACAAAAGGTTCCACTTAAATTTGAGAAGAAACTTCTTCTCAGTGAGGGTAACAGAGCCTGGCCCAGGCTGCCCAGGGGGGTTGTGGCATCTCCTACTCTGGAGACATTCAAACCTGCCTGGACACCTTCCTGTGTAACCTCATCTGGGTGTTCCTGCTCCATGAGGGGATTGCACTGGATGAGCTTTTGAGGTTCCTTCCAATCCCTGACATTCTGTGGTCTCAGTCTCTTGTGCTGGTTTAAAGCAATTGTGTGCTTATATACCTTTTGGGTTTGTCCTCTCACACACCAGCCTGCAGTGTGAAATGTTTCACCTGTTCCAAATCAGCCAAATGTGATTGGAGAAGCAATAGCCAAAATGTGTGCCAAGACCTGTTCACAGCTGTGGATTCTCCCAGCTGCTGCCTGTAGCAGCAATGCAGACACACAATGCTGGTTTGACAGGCAAATCTGTTCAGGGAGATTCAAGGGAACTCAAAAAACAGATTCTGGTTGGGGCTCTCACTATGTAGCTCAGTATGGATAGTCAGCAGCTCCTTAAACAGCACATTTCTGCCCTGCTTGTAGCCTTTAGCTAAGGAAGCATATGGAGCTTGATAAAGAAATTGGTCTCCAAGCCATGCAGGATGCTCTAGCAGGCGGCCAGCAGTGAGGAGGGGAGGTATAATTTTAACAGATTTAACCAAGAACAATGACACTATTTGCAACCAAGAGGCACAGCCAAAAATTATTTGCTGAAGTGCCAATGCACATTCCCTAGTGGGTAATTGGAAAATGAGAACAACCTGTCAAAGTTCAGTCCAATTTCTAAAGCGAGCACAAGACAGTCTGATTTTGTTTATGTAAAAAGTGGCATCTAATTAAAACTCAGATTTGGGTTTCAAAGTTGGTTATTTAGAGCTTTTGACTTGTATGTACACACTCATTATCGGTGTGGGCTTACAAAGTACAGCTAAATTCCAGTCAAGGTGGGTTAACCCTGCAAGAGCTGAGTACAGCATCTCCCAGGCAATGTCTGTCTCCCCCTAATATCAACACCAGCTTTACAGAAAGCAGCTGCTAATGCTCATAGGTTTGAGTGCTATGGTAAAAACGGTTTTCATTACCATGTTTATTTTATGAGATACATAGTATATTCTGATGAGGGCTTCTGGTAGTAAATCTTAAAGTTTTGGCTTGGCTTATTTTTCCATGTGCTGTGATAAGACCTAAGGAGAACGCGTGCCCTTGGATCTTGCGGAGGGATGGGGAAAGAGGAGACAGTGAGGAGAGGGAGGGCTTGGCCCTTAGCAACATTAGCAACCCAAATCTGACCCCTCCCTGAGATGTTAGCATGGATTTATGTCCATAAACCATGTCAATGATGGAGCTGTGTGGTTAGGAGCCAAGGGAAAATACAATCCTGCCCGGGCAAACCCCGTCACCTGCTGTTGAGTGTTGCACATGTCCTTGGGCAGCACAAGCTCGCTCTGCTGGGCATCACTTGCCATCACATTGATTTCAGTGGCTGATGGCACATGGCTTCCCATAGTGTACCAGCAGTGAAGGATAATGCCTTTAGACTCCAGAGAATGAAAACACATTATTTTTGTGTTAAGAAAGGGATGTTGAAATAGCCATGGAGAACACCTCCATTGCCCTGGATGTGTTTCTCAGCAGGGTGATAGCAGCAGTCCTCCTTCACGGCCCCAATCCTCCCAGGGTCCCAAAAGCTGGTAGCTTCTGGCCGCAGGATGGCTGTCCCCATCACTGGAGGTGGCTGTGGCTTTGGCTGGACTTGGCCATGTTGAAGTGATCTCAGCCTGGAAAAGGGGTGAAATGTGAGAGGAGAAGAGGTGAACACAAACTTCTGGCTCTCATCTTACTTATTTTATTGGTATTATTAAAGGCACCCAAGATGGAATACAATCCTGCCTTCTCAAATGCTAGTCCAGCACTGGGAGTGTTGTGCCCTCCACACGCTGCCCTTTGAATCATGTCAAAGTCCAATGCAAGATTCCACCTTTGCAGGACAGGCGACCTCCACAAATTTTACAGTGTGACAGTAGGAAAACGATTTTGCTTTTACTGCATGTTCTACTTCAGTCATGGCATTTGTGCCCTCAACTTGCCAAAGGGGGTTTCCTCTGCCTCTTCCAGAGTAGCTCTTGTCCCCACACTCACCCACCTTATCTTTGTGAGGAAAATGGCCAGCTCAGTCACATCTGTGGATGGGTGGGCGATACCTCCTCCAGCATCCCTGTGCTGTGCTGAGACAGCACTGCAGCCAGGCTACTCTTTGAAAAGCTAAACCCATGGTCTCGATGAAACATCTCCTCCTGCCAAAGCCAGCCCCGGCACTTTGAATCTATGTGCTTGTCACTGGGGCTTTTGCACATAACAATACGATGCATTGCAACTGCGTTATAAGAACCATAAAAAATCCTGGCATGCATAGTACATTCACTTCATATAAATATTTCCAAAAAATTCAGTGATTGAGGACTCAAATCATATTGCAGTGCAGTCTTGTTTATTCCATAACATTATTTTTATTGCAGGATGACTTATACATAACCTTGAATTTCAAGTTCAGTAGAACAAAGTATTTGTTTAGAGGGCAGGACGATTAAAACCATTTTTTTTTCCCTGTTTGAATTGGATAAAATTGTAATATATCCTTTACGTCACAGTAGCACCCTAGTGGTTATCATATTGCATTAGTTACATGAGTTTTCAGTGAACATTATACAGTACATACTGCTTTCAGTAAATAGACCAGTCATGCTTATAGTTACATGGAAAGCTCCAGGAAATTTGTGATGACATTCCCTGCAGGTTAGTAATTCTACCCATTATTTATTTTGGTTTGATTTGAGCTCTAAAATAATCTGGTGAAACTAGATAAGGCTCAAAATTCTGCAAAAACTTTATTTCACACAACTCTAGAAATACTTCATCTTAAATATTTGGGATTTACCAGATTCTAGCATGAAGAATTTTCTTATACTTTAGACAAAACTGATAAAAAACCAAACCAAAACAAACAAACCTGAGTAACATAATTCTGGATCGCTTTTTACATCCTTGTGCATCACTAAAAATAACGTGAACTTTAGTTTGGAGCAAAATTTGTTTTTCAAGTGGGTTGGATGGTGCAGTTCCTCTCTGGTACCAAATTGTGACTAATCGTGCACCGTGTACTCCCTGCATCACCAGCATAACGTACAGCAACATTTGTGCTACAGCCCATCTTCAGTAAGCGACCACCTGCCCCCAGTAACCATTACAAATGGTATTAAATAACCACCTCTCCAGCATGACCAGGGACCACCCAGGATTTGGGCAGCAAATTCTCAGCATCGGGTTTTATTGCCCACACGACGTGTGCACACAGCTCCCTATGCTCCCAGTGGACCCACCTGCATGCACCCACGGGTATCAGCCAAAATCCATCCAGGTCAGAGTTTGTGCACAGGATATGGGCACTTTTCATTTTTCAGCATATTCCCTAGAGATTTTACATGAGGCAACAGTTAAACAACACCGTGCACTTAACACATGTCTGAGCATGTCCATCCTGATTTTGCAGAGCTCTTAAGTATCTGCTTAAATTGGTGCATATGCTTAAGCTTATCCCTGTAGAGTTTAGCATGAAAAGTATGTATTTAACCTTAAACATATGCTTAAATGCTTTGCTGAATGGAGACCATAAGGCCTAATCCAGTGATCATTTAAACCAATATCGCATTATTTCAGTGGCTGTTGTGTGTGTCCACTCATGGTATAAGTAGTGCAGATGAAAAAAAGGAGCAGATGTATCCGTGTTCTGTTGACGTGAAACCCTTTATATGCAAAATCCTTTTAATTTTAAATATTCCATTCAAGTCATTTTTAAATAGACAGACAGTGTCAAAATATTTTTTCCTATAGTGTTAATATCCTAACATCGTTTTTCAGTTTTTCCGGTCTGTCTTACTCTGTGTGGCCTCTGCGTTCCTACACACAGCATCCGAGCTCCTGCTCAGCTCTGTTTAATGAAAAACCTGTCTCTCTGTGGAAGAAACTATTTGTTAGCCCTGCGGATGTCTCATGGTGTGTGGTTTACTGACAACTCTAGCTGAAGCAGGTGACTTTTCAACTGGAAAAGAAAAAGGAGAAAAAAGCCCTGACGGTCACCTCCACTTCCATGCAAAGCCGAGCTCCTCCGCCTGCCTTGGGAGCTGCAGTGGGCACATGTGGGGATTTCAGTTTGCCAGGGCAGTTCTTGAGTGGTTTGTTTGGTTTTTTTTTTGGTGACCTGTGGATTTTTTTTAGCTGATACATGGAGCTTTTCCTTTCTGGTGGCCACCTTTTTCTCCCCCATCCCTGCTGCTGTGCGCCCTTAACCCTGTCAACAGCCCTGAGCCTGGGGAGCGATGCTGCCCACTGAGTGCTTCTGCACCTCCCAGCCAGGCTGCTTTGCAACCCCGGGCAGCTGTGGGGAACAAGGGTCTCCTCATCAGCACCAGCATAAATGCATAAGAAAAGGCTCAACTCATGCCCAGCTAAAAAAAAATCCATTTCCTTATCTCAGGTAATACCAGTAACAGATACTGAGGAAAATGTCTTGGGCATCAGGTGAGGATGGAGTGACCCTTCCTTTGAGATACTCTTTCAGTTTCCAGTGATCCAACGCAGAGGTGATATCTTTCATTTACAGCCCTGGATGGACTTTGTGTCCATTAAATTGTCTAATTGTGCCTCTTTATTGATTTCTACTGAAACCTCCCATTGTGCCCTTCTACATCCCAGAGCTGCAAATGCTTATCCTGATTTATTTGCTGCCAGTGGTGCCAGGTCCATTGCTGTGCCAGAGCGGTGAGCAACACACCAGAAACTGGGATAGCCACACTTGGCCCTTCTTCTAAACCTCCTCTCATCCCACTGAGCAGGGGGTAGAGCAGCCTCAAGAGACCTGGGTCTTCTTGTAAAACAAAGATACTTCCAGACATGCTCCTTCTCGAGTGCTTTGGGATTTAGGATTGAAAGGAAGCTACTGTGTGTTATTGTTTGTTTATTGAACTGATCAGTCAATATTTGGCTGCCAACACCCTGTGATTCACAGAACTTGGCTGGAATGGGTAGACTATAAAAGAAATAGGCTTTTTTGGCTTTTCCTTCCCTTGTAATTGTCACTAACAGCTGAGTTCCTAACTGAGGGAAGTTGGCAAAATTTCTCTGATTCATCCAAAATAGCTAGAGAAGGATCACAATAATGTATAGCTTAAATAACAAAATATCTTCAGCAATGTATAGTATGTTAAATCTGTAGAAAACAGGATAAGAAGGTACAGCTTTGTATAAGAAGCAGCTCCTGCTAATTTTGCAAACCTCCCAGGCTTTCTTTTGCTAGGACATAAAGGGAGATAACCCACATTTTACTTGGTTTGACAAAGACGCTCACTCCCAGACTGGGAAGCTGTGTGCCAGCTTTTGGTCTGAAGTGGCTTTTTGTGGCTGAGTTATAAACCCTTTAAAAATGTTTGCAATGGAAATGCTGACAAATGGCACCAAAAGTGGCACTAAATGAGCAGTGCTATAACATTTTGCAACTTTCTAGGAAGTTTATAGATAGTGAGCAGTGAGTTAGAATGACTGGAAATAGACTTTCAGCGACTCTGGTTCTTGTATCCCTTCGGTGCATGCGTGTAATTTTAAGTTCAAAGGTAGGAACAGGAGCTGTGATTCCCAACCTGGTGCAATCACTGCTGGGGCGATTCTGCTGGTGGCTGGAACCAGGAGCTCTGGGACACACACCAATGCTCTGGCTCACTCCCCTGACCTATAAAATCAGGTTAAGATTTCTGTTTCTCTCACTGGGTTATTGTAAACATGAACAGGCTTACCATAGTATTCTAGCTTTTACACCAGATATCTAAAACTTTCTGATGATGTCGTTTAATATATTACTTTCTTTCTTGAGATTTCTTTCCATGGCAAGGAGCACCTTCATGCTTTCTATTTTCCTAGATTCAATACTCCCTTTTATGCTGGATATATTTTAGCAAGTGACATACCCATTAATTATTTTGTATATGGATTGCCACTGAACACAGCATTTTATAAACCAAAGAGTGTGTCTAGGTGAGTAATGGGGATGATCTACTTACACATGTAACTCAATATTTAGAGAGGGAGGATACTGGATTGTATGATATGGACATCGCTGGCTAGGGACATGCACAGGGGGATGCTTTTGCTCCCACTAAAATCAATAGTAGGTCTCACGGGTTTCAGTGGGAAGCGATACAAATTTTTAAAATGCTTCATTAAGAGCCCAATCCTGCCACCCTGCTCACATGAGAAATCCCGTTGATATCAGGGAGTCTATTTGCCTGATTAAGGACTAATTCTGTGAATAAGGATTTGCAGGAAATGGTCTTATCTCTTCTGCATACCACAGATCCCGCTCTCTAAAAGCGTTTGCTGTAAGCGCTTATCGTTTATGTAAGTGCCCTTCAATGGACATTTATATAATGGGGTAAATATTTAAAAAGTTGTGCAGTGCTTTAGCTATGCAGGGCTAAAGGACGTGAATGGTGCTGGCTGGAGCATCAGGCACCTTATCCCCAGGTGCCAGGATTTATAAAGGGAAGTCGTGTCACTGCAGCAAGGTTTGGGAAACACAGGGACATGCAAGAGGGATCTGAATATGAGCTTTTCTTAAGTGGTATTCACTAGGGCATAAAATACACCTTTGCTGAAAATGCAAGTAAAACCAGTTCAGAAATAATGTGGTTGCTTAATAATAAAAGGTTTGTTGTAAGTTGCTTTCTGGTGAGCTGTCAAGTGAAACTTCAACCTTATAAATAATGGTGTTTCAAAAGCAAATCAAGAGGGTAAAATGCTTTGAGGAGATGGCGAAACCCTGAAGAGCACGTCTTTCCGCAGAATACAGATATACTGTTATTTATGAGCATTACTGGAAATACATATGCAGTGACTAGGAGGAGTTGGAGTTTGTTTTTTCATTTGAATAAACTCTTTTGCATTGTTTGTTATTCAGCAGCAGAAGATACAGTTAACAAATTAATGAAAACCAAGTGATGCCTTTGAAGAATTTTTAAATGAACCTTAACTGCTGCCTACGGCGACTTACTTAAAGTGAAAAAAAAAAATTAAGGTGAACTAGCCACTGTTACTAAGAGTCAATTGACAGAAGGCATGGGTCATTAATTTTGTGTCCTTTGTTTTGTCAGTTTGTTTTTGCGAGGCCTGGTAGAGAAAGTAAAACCAGTCAAGCTGAAAATTGTCTGCTCTGTAGCTTATTTCCCCTCCCAGCACGCCCTGACCCAGGGGAGCGGCTGCGGGGCCGCGGCCCTCCTGCCCCTCCGCGCTCCCCCCGAACACACAGGGGTTTGTTAGCCGAACGCTTAATTCTGCCCCAGCTCGGCTTTAATCATCTGCAGGTTGTGTATGTCAGGAGGAATGAGATGGCTTCCCTCATGCGATAGTTTTAGTAAGGGTAAAAAACAAACAAACAAACCAACCCATAGTGCTTTGAGTGTTCTAGTAAACCCCGACTGAAAGTCAGAAGGAAAAAAATAGCTGTGACCAAAGGGAAAAATAGATATATTGTTAATTTTCAAACATTCTCACAATTGTTCCTTGGCCTTTTTCTTCTCACCTGTGCGTCCTTCCCCAGGTTGCCAGTGTGAGGCGGAGATGCTGCAGGGTGAGGATCCTGGTGCTCAGCCGCTGTGCCCCAGCACCCAGGTGGGATTGTTTCTCCCACCATGCAATGCCCATGAGCCTGATTTCTTCTCTATGTACATAAATCCTGCATATCTCCTCAGAAATAATCACGGCCAGCCCAGTTATATGCAGACAGGAGTGTTTTAGCCCTCTGATTGCAGTGGGATCTGGCACAAACCATGGCCCGCGGGCAGAGGAATGCATTGCTCTGCAGATAACTTTCTTCTTAAAACACAAGTACGGTCTGTGGGATTCAAAGAAAGCAAATATTACACAATTGCATCCAAATCACGTAAAATTAGCAAGGTAAACTCTTTTTCTGTACTGGTGATACAGTAGGTGGTAGGTACTCATTGGATGTACAGGGCAGATGCTCATTGTTTTACTTTCCTATTCCAAGTGCAACCCGGCAGTCACTTCTGCAGCCACCGAGCTGAATCCACGTAAATTCTCCCTGAGATTTAAAAGATAAATGCGAACCCTTGGTACATCGTTATACCAAATTAACTTGTTTCTCCGTGCCTGTAAGGTTTAGGTGGATAATTGAATTCCTTCTCGTTTTTGGTTCAAAACAATCTTTTTCATCATTAGGCCGGTTGCCAGAAGTGGGTGTTTGTGGCAGGGTGTTATTGCTGGGGCTGAGGGCCAGCGTGCTCATAAACAGAAAAGTGACATAATGTCTTTGGTATAATGAGACAGCCTAATGCAAAGCACTGCAGGAATTATGGGGCACGCTTCAAGAATGGAAGTAATGCGTGTGGAAAATGTGCATTTAGTGCTCTGTCAAAAAGACACTAGAAAAAAACCTGACCTATTTGATTAAATACTCTTGGAATGTAGTTGTATTATGAAAAATGATTACTTTAGCTCCATTATCTTAACGTTCATTGGAAATAAATTGCAATTAATTGAGTAGCCTTTAAACCAATGGTTAAAATTGATTTTGACACGTGTCAAAACCTTGCAGTTCTGGCATTATCTCTTCTAGATGCTGGATGTTGGTGGGAATGTGCTAAAAAGGTCTTTTTTCCTGTTGAGAGATCACTAACATTTTTTTTGTTGTATAATTTAATGTTGCTTAATATTTGTTTTTAAGAGACCAAAACAGCTTGCTGAATCACTTTCATGGTTCATTAAAGCAAAAGCTGCAGCTTCTGTTCTGACTGCCTAGATAACATTTTCAGATAAACACAGTTTCCTGGAGTTTGTGCTTTTTGTGTTTTTGTTTTGTTTTCTCCTAGGTCAAGCCCAGAACCTTTACCTTATGAAACAGATTACGCTTTCAAAATATTATATGTTAAATGTGTGTTGTTGCTTGTTATCTATAAATCAGATGCAGAGTCTTAATGCCCAAGAATGTTCAGTTAACTCTAAAGAGAAATGTTCACTTTTATATAGGAAAGAAAGTCTTGGCAGACAAGTTGGAAGTACCAGATGGAAAAGGTTGTGCCACACGGATTATAAGATTTACCCCCCTCCTCCCTTCTTATTGATGTCTTAAATTGAACATGTTCCATCTGTCTGCTCTCAATAATGAATAGTTACTTTTTTTTTTTTTATTGTAAAGGTAACAAATTCCATATAGAATAAATTAATTCAAGCATGTAATGAAACGTGCTAGGAGTATGTGTGTGTGTGTGTTGGAATTATGTGTAGAAATACTAGTGGCAGAACTGACAGCTACTCAGGGAAGGGCAGCTAAAAATTACTATTAAAAATGGTGCTAGGAGAGATTTGCAGCAAGAACCTCAGGATCTCATAGGAAGAGAAATTCAGTTATGTCACAAGCGTTTATTCTGTTTAATAGTACTTGGATGTAGGGCTTTCAGTCATGTCAGATCCCTTTCCAGCATAAAGAGGCTGTAAGTAGGTAGAAATGTGGGGTTTTTAACCTATATCAAGGCCTCTTCAGGCTGCTGGAAGGAAATGGACCATAATGTCCATTAGGATTCAGTTCCTTCTACATCTCCTGAAGAGGATGAACATTGTGTTAGACAAAAAGCATTTTTAATTTCTTCTTGCTGAAATAAGTCCAAAGGCTACAAACTTAAAGCAAACTCAAGTGCTTCATACACTGAAGCAAAACCAATATAACCTTTTAATGCAGTGATGAGCTGTTGGGTTTTAGAGGCTGATATGTTTAGTTTCAGATGATATCCTGCTCAAGAGCGCATTTTACTTTCCCTTGTTTACCCTGTAGTGGCTTCAGATAAAGGCATCGTGTCTTTTTTGCACACGTTGCTATAAATAGAGAATTAAACACAGAGCTTTAAATGCTAAAACAGGCACATTTTGCTGGTGAAAGTTGATTTTACTTTTGTATGAACACACAAATATATGTATTTTTGTTCTTGTATCAATGAATTTTGAAAGGCTGGCTCTTTAAACTTTTCGGAACAGTTGGTTTTGATTTTGAATGTAATAATCTTTTCTTTCTGTGACAAGGGTTTTTATCTGGAATTGGAAATTACTCTTTCTTTACTTACAGATAATTGATGCAGACCGAACTTGTTAAAGTTAAAACAAACAACTCTGTTCTTTATTACATGCTTATGTGCTTAGTCACCGACTTTATATTAGATTCTGCAAATGGTACAATTTATGCAGTGACATGTCGGAGACTTAATGTTGTAATTTTCCTGTTCCTAATGGAGAATTAAGAACCAAGAGAAGCTCGGAGGTTCACATGCGCAGAATCCCTACTGCTTGAGTGCAGAGGTCTCACAAAAATTTAGTAAGTGAGAAGGAGAACAAAGATCCTTAGTTGGGCAAAAAAAAATTGGATAGCCTGTGGCTGAGAAGCTGATTGGGACAGGTAGGCACAGTGGGGTGCGGGATAATGAGGCACATGGCAAATGTGATGCACAGATGTGAAGCCAACTGTAGCTTTGGTTCCAGGAGCCGCGCATGCCACGGCGCTGCGCCTCGGGGCTATGTCTACACCAGAACATTTGGAGCAGTAAACGACGGGCAACATTAGGTTCAAATTAATCTATTACTCCAGAGCTGTGAAATGTTGGTTGCTTGTTGCGGAATTACATTGCCTCTGGGTGAAATGTTTTAGGGAGTTTTTAATGCATGCTCATGGCTCGCAGAGCAGATTAAGAGGAGAAAGGGAAATTAGAAGGGTTAGGAGGGCTGTTGAGGTGCACATTTCTGGTTAAAGTATATGAAAAGAGTATTACATATTTCACAAACAGGCCTGCTCTCCTGTTGCCCACCTGCTGGGACTGAAATATCCTACGCCGTAATGAAGGCAGGTTTGCAAAGGCCTTGTAAATAGTTTAGAAAGCAGATAAAGGCGATGTTGGCCTTTCCGGAAAATTTGGGAACATTTCTTTTGTCCCATTCAGGGCTCCCTAAAGCCCCAACCGAGACAAAGCCAAACTTTGACTCTCAGCTATTTACCACTTCAATTTTGAACATGCCGCAAAATGACAGGTAGTCTCCTAAAGTTTCACAATGCGTTATTAGGATTAAGTAATCAGATCCAAGCTGTTTTCCCCTGGTAACTAAGTGGTCCTGGCAGGTCCCTTTAAACAGATCCACGGTCCAAACGGACATGTATTCTAAGCTGTAGCGTAAGATATTCTAAATCCTCATCAATTAAATAAACTTTATTTGTTCAGCACAAACTGTTTGGAACTATCTATAAAGAATATATTTCTTTTACTATATTGTTGCTTTTCTTATAAAAACACTTAATTGAAATGCCTAAGAGCTGCTCAGTACAAAAGTCAATAAAAAGCCTAGAATAGAGTTTATAGGGGTTGTCTATGTACATAATTAAATCCTTCAGGCACTTTAAAACTCTGCAAAATAAATGGTTATGCAAGAATGGCCTGCTGAGAGAAGAAATGCTTGTATCAGCTTTAAGCAGCTGCTCTCTGCTCGGTGTTTCTGGACTGGAATGAGAAAGCTATTAGAAGAGGGGATGGCTGCAAGTCCCATACAAATCATCTTTGTTACTGACACTTCAGGGTGTGCTTTATGGTGGCTGTCAAGCCCAATGCAGAACTTGGGCTGCGCCTGCAAAAGTCAACTGGCATTTTTTAAAAAGGAGACGGTAGTGACAAAACTCTGTCACTACTATCTATGCCCAAATAACGTTGGGGGCCGGGATGGAGGGAGCTGAGCCGGGAGTTAATGCGAGTCGTGGCGAGGCGCTGCCGGGTGAGCGTGCGGCTGAGCCCCAGGTCTGATGGAATAACAGAGGTTAATTGCTTGCAATGCTCTATTGCTGTAATAGGAGTAAAAAGGGAGGACTGTGCTTAGATTTGATTTCACTGTTCTTTAGGGAATACAGATCGAGGGGGTGGGATTGTTATTAGGGGCAAAGGAAGTAGTGCTAAAAAAAGAAGAGTTTAATGAATGTAACCAATAGAAAAATTGTAGGTTTGTTTCTCCCTCTGGCCCTCAAAGTTATGATAAATGATAGCACAAGGAAAAGATAACCTACCATGAGAGTAGGATCACCAAGGCCAAATACTAAAACTCCCAGCTGACTGCCCCATACACTGCAGCCTCTGTTCGTGTTTATTTTTTCTGCTCACTCTTGGTTTCGTCAATCAGTATGATAGACGATAACTCCTGACTAGAGCAGCCTGTGTCCTGCTCTCTCACGGTGGGTAGCATGTTGTGGTTGGCGCCGTGCAGTCGGAGGATCACCCGCATCAGAAGCATCAGGGGATGAGGTAGGGAGCAGCCTTCCAGCAGCCCAGCTCCTGGGAGAATAGCAGGCAGCACTGTTATCAGCACGCAGCCGCGCTGCCAAGAAAATGACCACACATTAGTAGCTTTGTTTGGGTAGAGTCTAGGGGGGATGTCGCTCGCAAAAATTGAGACGCTCTCTTTCTGTTAAATCATCCCGGTTACGAGTGTTAAAAGATAGCTTGTTCAAAAAGAAACCATACGCGGCTTGCCCGAGGGGAGGCTGCGACAAGGCTGCAAGCAGCTCAGAATTTGTAATGCTTTATGTCTCAGGAGGCAGACGCACACCCGTCTGTCTCAAGAAAGCAACAGGTTTGTCACTTGTTTCTGTGCCAAACCGTCTTCTGCCATGCTGAAGGGCAGCCCTGCCTTCCCAGTGCTTTGCCTTTCCCAACACGTTGCCTTTCCCAATGTCTTGCCTTTCCCAACACGTTGCCTTTCCCAATGCCTTGCCTTGCTTTTCCTTTGCCCCCTGCCTTGCCTTTCCTCCTGCCTTTCCAGGAAATCTGTAAAAGAGAAAATGGGCTTTTGCCGCCGCTGACATGTGAAAGGCTGCTCATTAAGCCAACAGCTCATCAGATGGATGGAATTTCCTGTGCGCTATCCGCAGATCACTAATGTTGTTTATCTCCTCTCTCAGCACTGATATTCACTGTGTGTTGTTGTCGAAGGTTTTGCTCCCATTTCACTAATTAAGGAAAGCAGAAAGTGTGTTTACTATTGACAAAACATCAGCTTTTTTAGGGGGGTTTGGTTAAGACCTCTGGGGCCATTTCATTTTCAAGCTGAGCACACCCTACCTCCCCCAGCAAAGGAAGTAGCCAATGCAAAATTCTTCTGATATCTTGTGATGTAGCAGTGGTCAAACATTTCCTGTTCAACATTTTTTTCCAATGTATTTGTGGCTTTTTTCCAAAGAACAAATGTTTCAGGATTTTGGTGGACTGGGCTTTACCAGACACTCCAGGCAAAACTGATAAACACGTGCACCTCGGAGCAGGGCGGCCGATGCGACCACACTCGCTCGGAGCATCCAAATGGGCTTTTTAGGAAATAACCCCACTTGTGCTTTCCCACTCGGTGTGAATTTCTCAAATGAAACACATCTTTCCTCATTCTCACCAGTCTCTCCCTAATAACTGCCGCTCTGCGTTGAGGTGAAATTTAACACTAGAATATTAGTTTTATTCCAGCTAATTATGTTACTGCTCATGAACCCTTGGATTTAAGGTTGGTCTGTTTCTAGTTATCCTGCCAAGTTTTTTACTTGACGGAGGGGGTCTGTTTCATACTACTTGGCCTCCCAACCTTTGTAACCCCTGGTTTCCTCTCTTTTCTGAATCACAAGTTTATGTTCTCCCCTTCTGTGAAAAGATTGAAAGTTTGCTTGAGTACAAGCTGACCAAAAAGCAGTGGCAATTTTTAATAGATCTTTTCTTAGCAAAATATTTTTCCTGAAAAATAAGGTAAATGCAGTTATGACTGCTGATAGAAAGGAATCTGACTATTAATAAAAAGCAGAGAGGGGTTTTGAAACAGAGCTTCCACTGTTACAATGGAGACACTTTCTATTACTTTATTTAGTGCAACACCTGTGGCAGTTTACATTGCTCGTGACTGAAATAATCCAGGTCTACACAGAAAAAAAATACTGCAGTTTCATTAACTTATTTGTATTTTATGTCAGTGCTGTAGCGGAGGTTGGACTTACAGGGTCTGGGAGCAGAGCCGGTGTGTGATGGATGGGACCTGGTGAGCAGAGGTCCCGCGCTGGGACTGCTCGGAGGATGCAAGTGTGGCCCCAAGTCCCATGTGCGATGCGGGAGTGATCACTGGTGTGACCTACCTGCCATCAGTGGGGTCCATATGTGTGCCCACCCCGAGCATCCAGGCTGGTCCCAGCACTGTGGATGCTTTGCTGGATGTGCACACCCATGCCCAGGACCTCACCAGCTCCTGGCATGGCTCTGCCTACAGCTGGAGCTTAATCGAAGGGAACAGTGGAGTTGAAAGCACAGTAAATGATAGAAGAGAAAACTGCTAGGTATCTCTATAATCAGATTGCCCCAGGAAATATCCTTGAATGATTGAACTTTCCTAGTTGAATCACTTTGTATTCCTGCTTACTATAAAAGAGATGTTTGGTGTTTTCGAAGTCAGATATTGCTGCTTAAACTGAAAGGAGAACAAGTTACTTGTGTTTTGGCTGCTCCCTTCATGCCCAGACCTCTGGCCCACCCGGCTGCATTTCCTGCCTCAGAAAACCATCTGCTTTCTTCTGCTAATAGCCATGGAATTATGTTCACCTCCCTCCTAAAGACAACCACGTTACCTTTGTAGGGTGTAAGCAAATGGATGTATTTGCTAAATCGAATGGTTATTTTCTGCCAACCAAAATTCCCATTAGGTTTTAGCCTCCAGTTTCCCAGTGTTCATCTAGACTGTGACTTTGTGTACTGTGTCTGAAAGCTGTAATTGTTCATCCTACATGAAATACCTCTGGAAAGGATCTGAATGTGATATCTTCATAGTTGGGCTGAGAGAGTTGCATGGGAGCATTTATGCATCAGGAATTAATTCTTTCTTTTAAATACTGGGAGCAAGAGGAATTCAAATGTGTATCATTGCTGTTAGATTCTAATTGCTCTCAACCCAGGAGGATCAGCCAATTGTGCTTCATTTGGTTTTGGATGGAAGTGGATTTTAAGTATTTTCAAAAATTTTTAAAAAGGCAAAAAGGACTCGGGTGCTTACAGGCTTTAAATAGGCCTTTTTGGACTCTCCTCTTGGTTTCTATAAAAGTTAACTCCTGAGATTTATCTTGGAAATAGAATGACGTGTCTAACAAAATAATTTACTTTCTGCTTGATAAATATATAGACGGTAAGCCACTGCTTGTCATTGAAATCAGGGCCAAGGAAAGGGATTCGAGTATTTTGATACCATAGTGAAAGAGCTTCTGAATCCAAAGCGTGGGAAGAAGTTGTTTTGGCTCTTTGTTATTCTGTTTCTACAGGCAAGATGTTTTATAACAAACAGGTTTAATCACAAAATAAAAACAACATAGACTTATTTAAGCTAAATTAAAGCATGTTTAAAAATTATATATATCCAGCACTTAAACTCAATTAGTTGTCTTGACCAACATAAGTCAGCAATATGCACTTCTTTTAGCTCATATTTCAATATGAGTTTTATTGGCCTTTTATAGCCCTTCTCAATTTGAACCAGAACGTGCTGGGGCTTTCCCAGCCCTGACTCCTCTGGGTCCAATTCTGTTTTTCTTCTTCAAGATCCAATTCTCCTCCCATTGTATTCTAGGACAAAACCTCCAGTAATGTCAGGAAACCAACAGCCTTTATTCCCACTGAGGCTGGTGGGAAGCAGAGCTGGGTAAGAATTGGCAGGTTCTTCCGTTTTCTTAAACTAAACAATCCAGACTCCTTTGGTTCCCTCTCATAGACGGTCTGTCCAAGTAACACTATTGTGAACCTGTTCCAATTTGGATTTTAGTCAATGTGGGTGACGCAATTGTACATAGTGTCGCTGAGATCCCAGCAATGTGTTGTGTAATAGAATGAATAATCTCTTGGCTTAATTAATCTGAGAAACACTTTGGCCCTTGTCAAGGTGTGCCTCATTGATACCATGTAGTCATCCCTAATCGCCACTTCATGAACCTTTCTCAATCCTAAAGGGTGAAGGACAAGTTTCAGGTTTGTAACAGATAACTTGCTATTTGTATGATTAAATGTCAAACAATTTCTACCCTTTACGTTTACACATCCCTACTTTCTGTCATAAAATCACTAATGGAATCATTTAACAAGCGCAATGGGAAGATTGCCCTATAGCAAAATCCATTAATAAACTTCCTTCAGCTCACATCGCTTGCCTTTTCCTTCCAATAACAACTTCTTGACATTTTCTGACAAGCTAGAAGACATCTGAAAGATCATGTAAGAGAAGACCTGGAATAAATGCAAGTGTTGCATCATCTTTAACATCAATTTGCAGAGCCAAGTGTGCAGTAAACTTATACTACAAGCATTTGTAAACGAGAAAAGCCCCACCAGATCTGACAGTCTTCCTAAATAAAAAAGCCTTGAGGTTTCCCTGAAGAGGCTAATGAAGAAAGACTGCATTGCTGGAATTGTAACATGTATACTTTACTACTTTGCAGTGTGACTTGATATTAGAAAGTCACACAAAAACTGTTCACCTTCAAGTGAGGAGCACTTCTCCTTTTGTGCAATGAGACCTTTGTTCTATGTGACATGTGAAATTTCACCTTAAACTTTGAAATCTTTTACTATAACTGAAGGAACACAAAGATTTGACCATCCTCTCTATCCAGTGGCTTTCTCTACATAGGCCTTCCCATGAATTTAAAGTAGTTTGCTTCCAAAATGTAAAATCACACTGAATTCAAGTAAAGTGACAGCGTGCACTGGTTCATTACATTGTGTGTCAGAGTAAATCAGTGGTCCCCCAGCTCCTTTCGTTAGAGATCTTCTTTGCAATGGCTTGGCAGATTGGCACTGCTTCTGTCCATCTCCCATGTCACCTCTCTTCCTACTCATGTACAATTACAGTCTACATATGAGTTGTTTCTGCCACTTGCTCTGGTTTTGGTCCCTGCAATACCAAAGAGAAGCTGTTTTGCTGTCAGGGCACCAGCTGCAGACGTGTCCTTGAACGTCTTTTATAGCTTCCTTCTGATCTCCATCTTTCCCTCTACCAAGAAGAGGAGAAGAAAACACAGAGTTTGGGGTTTGGTCTGGGTTAGCATTGTTATGAGTTGTGAATATAATGTGATGATTGCTGAAAAGAATTGGGAGTGAGAAGCAAAAGAAATGACTAGACTATTAAAATATCTGCAGGCTTTTGGGTTACAGATGCATGAAGAGGGATGTGGTTGAAGTTTCTCTGAAGATCTTATCCTCATGCAAAACTTCTAGCTGCGAGATTTCACCTTTGCTGTGCCTTTTTATATGAAATTTATTTATTTTATAAAAAGTTGTTAACTCCCTTTGGCTGTATTCTTTGCCATAGTTTCTGCCATCCAGTGTGCAAACCCTGCTATGGATCCAGTACAGACCTGTTCACAGCTGAGAACATTATCTCACTCAACTGACTTACCATGAGTTTCCTTACCATATGCTGTGATACTGAGCTGAAGGATGAACGTTGTTTTTGCATTTGAATCCTTTAGGATTAGCATTGACAAGGAAGGGGAAAAAGGCTCGGGGGAGGTTTTTTTTGATTCCTCTCATGGTGAGGATCCAACATCTACAGCAATGGGCTCCTACTCGTTTTGATGATTTTTATTTGATAAGATCTTCTCAAGGCTTTAGAGGTCATCACCAACTTGTGTGCATTTGTGGATGAGGATCTGCTAAGAGGTATTTTTTGTTCACAGCAAAGTTGGAGGCTGTGGATCCCTTTCCCCTGCCCCAACATGACACACCAGTGCTGATGTATGGTAACAGCAGAGCACAATGTGCTGATTAGATGCTGGTCCTGGCTGGAACAAAGGGACATGTCCAGGCGGTGGGATGGGATGCCGGGGCTGGGCTCCTGTTCCCCAGCCCCTTGGGCTTCATTCAGCAGCAGTGTCTCGCGGCCGCTTTGTTTATTTGTTCCGCGATTACGTATATGAGCTTCCAGAATTTATGAGATCAGAGGTCAAGTGAAAGGCCACAGTTCACAGGTCAAGTGAGAGGCTAAAATTTGTGAAACCAAGGAAATGACAGGACAGTGCCAAGTGAAAGGTCAAAAGTCAAGTGAAAGGTTCAGCGTGGATGAAAGTGAGCAGCCTGAGCGCCGGCTGGACCACACACCCAAGCGGGCCCATGCCAAGGTCCTCAGCATCAAAATGCAGCTCAAAATTCATTCCCTGGCATCAGAGCCAGGAGAAGAGATGGTCTGAGCAGGCACTGCTCGTATCAGGCTCTAGCACTGGCTGTGGTCTAGCAGTTTGAGGATAATTGAGTCTGATTCTGTCTTGGGCTCAGATAGGTGTTTTCACGGTGATGGATTTTGAGCTTTTCTCACAAAATTTCAACCAGGATGGAACAAGCTAGAGTCAGATCATCTCCTCTTGCCAGAACTTCTAGTTTTATTTCTCTAGAATGAGACAATGTCGGTACATCATCTCCACCTCTTTCTTTGCATTTACATGCAAAATCAGTCTGGTATACATGAAAAACAGACCAATCAAGATGCCTGTTCTGCATTTGAACTCGGTTGCATCAGAGAACAATAATTTCCATTTGATTCTCATTTAACCATGCTTTCCTAACAGCAGCTTGTGCAGAAGAGCACATGCTCACTTCAGGCTCCTGGTTTGTCCCATAGGTCTCTGTAATTGGTTGCTAAAAGCTTTCTTACCCGTTTTGTGGGTTTTTGCATTTGTTTGGTTCTTGAGGTTTGTTTGTTTTGTGGGGTTTTTTTGTTTGTTTGTTTTAAAAAAACCAAACCAAACCAACCAACAACAACAACCACCAAAAAAACCCCCCAAAAACCAAAACAAACCCGCAACAAAAACAAACAAAAGAAAACCACAACAAAATTCAATGCTTGTCAAGACATCAGTTAATCTAAAATAGCTACTTTTAGACTTGATGCTGTTTTGAGGCGGCTTTTGTCCTGTTTGTTTCACTGAGTCCAGAAATTTGTAGGATCTTCATGAGCTGAGAGAAGAAAATACACAAAGAAAAAATGATGTCACCCTTCCTTTCCACCAGTCATCCCTTTCTTCAAAAGGACTTCGAACAAAACAATGTCTGTTTTTTAATGCAGCACATTAATTAATTAGCAGAACAAAGTCACTATTGGTACACCTTGTAGTGGTGTAAATGACAGTTTCGATAATTAGGCTCCATATTAAAAAAATGAGAGCCCTTCTTTCCTAATCTGCTTCCTTGGTCCCATTATAAGCCATGGTCCCTGGTGACATGACTCCTGGGATTTGTCTTCCAGTTGTCTTCTGTTGAGTTGAGCCCCTGAGAAGGGGACACATCTCTTGGTCAGGAAAAGAGGAAAAACAATTGTTAGTTGGGACAGTAAGGAAACACAAATCAGTGCATTCATTCCTAGAGCTGGTAGTCCTCAAAATGCTTTATCTTGCCCACCATTTGCATCCTTTCTAGATTAAACTTCAACCTCCTAGTGTTTGTCCAGCTTTCCAACCGCCTTCAGAAAAGGTGGAACATGGGATGTGTGCTTAATGAGAGAGATTGAATCATTATGCCAAACCATGGCTACTCACAGTCTTCCTAGAAAATTGACACTTATGGTGATTAAGAGCAAAAAGGAGGTTCAAAACTGTAAGCAGCTATCAGTTGGTCTTTGATTTAAACCCAGATCTGTAGAAGGATTTAGGTGCTACAGTGTTGAGGTCTTCAACATCTAATCATTAAGAACCTAGTTCCAGCAATGACTTTGCTGAGGCTATGTAGGACTAATCTACTCCTTTGAGCAGTGGCCCATCTTCCTCAGACCATTCAGGCACACCAAGTTGGGGTTGGCAAAGACAGTATGCTTTACCCATCTACATTCTTCATCAAGGACCACAATGACATGTACGACATCTTAAATCCTTCCTCTCTGCCTCCCAGTACAGAGGTATAGGATGAAATTAGTTTAAAATATTTAGATTGTATTAATTCTATGTTTGTTCAATGGGGAACACAGTCATCTGCTGGCTGGTATTCCCCTGCTCCAAATTACATGGAGTGTTACTTATTCTAAGAGTGGTTGTCTTGCTAGGAATGACAGTGAATTACATCACTGTTTTCATTTGCTGCACATTTGTTATCTGCCTTGCATGGTTCCCAGCAGTGTGGGGACAGTTTGTTGAGTGGCGTGTTAATACCATTTATTTTTTTTAGCCTAAGTAGAGGTATAAAATTCCTAGTCAAAATTCTGTCATGTTCTCTGAGCACTGGTAAATGAATATCTCCTTACAACTGTTTTCTTTCTAGCAGAAAAGTATAACTTGATGTATACATGTAGGAGTGTTCAGTGTTCTCTGGGAAATGGGAGCGACAAAGAAACCTCTGAAGTCATCTAAGGCCAAATTCTTTCCACAGAAATCTGTATGTATGGGACCCGCTGAACTTGCACATGTATATCTGAGGGCAGATTTTGACCCTAGGTAAGCAAACAGTTACGACCAAAGGGTTGTTTACTTTTCCTAAGTTTTTGCCTTTCCTGGGTATTAATATTACTCTCATAAATTTTGTTGAGCTACACTTTCAAAAGTTAAGACTCCAGGCCCCAGAGGATGAAATACAGCAGCCCAATTACACACAACCAGAGTCAGGGCTCTAAAAGACAGGAGTTTTTGAAAGACATGAACAATATTTAGAGAGCTGGTTAATATTAATTCCTTTGGGAACTATAAGTCTGGCCATTAATAGGCTTAGAGTGATAAAAATGGCAATATGGTGTGCACGTATAGATGACATTGTCAAAAAGAAGCAATTAGTAGCACAGAAAGCATGTGCACATATGGCAGGCAGGTTGAAATGAGAAATACTGCCAGCAATATGATAACAGAGTGAATGAAAAAAGCAGAATGAAACAGTAGCATGTTTTGTTCCTCACCTAAACAGAGCTGAGATTTTTTTTCATCCAAACAGATTTTCTTTCTCATTCTGTCTGGCTATCGCTAAGACTTTAAATAAGACATCAGGCAAATGCTTCTTGTCTTCCTTCCTACATGTATTTGACTGAGACTAGAAAATGCGATTATCTGCCAGAGGTTCTCTCAGAAATTGGGGTTGAAAGCCATGATCTGAGTCTCTCTGGATTCAATAGAAATACTGGCAACGGCATCCCAATCTGAAACATCTCCCCCACCCAGGTCTAACTTATCAAGTGTTTCAAATTGGCCAAATATTATGTTCCCTCCCAACTCTTTCTTCTCATCTTGGCAGAGAAGTATCTGAGCCCAGACTTGTAGACTAATGGGCTCTAAGATCATGATTTCAACATTGTTTCAAGCAGGTACCAAAAGACTGGAGGGTGCTGCTCATAGGTTGCATAAAGCCCATTCTGATGTTGCAGATAATCGACCAACTTATCTCCAAGTGCATTCAATGCCTCATACACTTTCATCTTTATCTCATTATACTCTTTCTAGGGATAAAAACTAGGACTTTGCAGGGCAGTTAAAATACTGTCTGTATCCTTGGGGTGAAAAAAGAGAGTTATCATAAACATAGCTCTGCCAGCCTTTGAGCTGAGTGAGAGCTTTTGCATTTTGGCTTTGGAAAGTTATACACCTGTCACTCTAAAATGGAGCAGATGGGTTATAATCTTATCTGCTCACTCTAGATTTGTTGTCAGAAGGATGTGAGGTAAGGGCAAGTGGTAAACCCAATGCAGTTTATCTAGGCTGTGGGCTACGCTTTTCCCTCAATGCGTTGAGCAAAGAAACTGGTGAACAGGAACATTTTGACTTCCCCAGAACAATTATGTTCTCAATTCTTATCTTACGTTGTTAAACAAATAATTGTTATTACAGGAACAAAAGATCCTGAAAGCAAGCTGGCCTGTCTTATGGTGTCTTGTAAGCTGAAATGTTGTTTTGATTACTTTTCTAATTTTTATCACTGCACTGGCTTCTAGTGAAAATCTCTAATGTTTCAAAAATATTTTGGCAAGGCTGTTGCCTAGGATAGTGCTATTCTCTTCTTTTGGACATGAGAAAAACCCGTGCAACCTGTGGTATTGCTGGTAAAGAATGACTTTTTATTAGCATTGACTGCTGCTATGTGCTGTTCCATTACTCTCTTTTCATCCTACTAATTATTTAGAGGGGTTTACACAGACAGCAGCAATTGAATAATATAGCTATAATATTAGAAAAACCTCTCTAGCAGATATCTGGAATTGTCTGATCATGCATATGCTGTGTGAAAACAACTTGTGCTTTCCTTAAGATTTTGTCTTCTAAAAGTTGCAGGCAACTTTAGAGATCCAGGTCTGATTATAGGGTCAGCAAAGAAAAGGGTAATCGCTCAAGCTTCAGTGGGCCTAATCACTCCCTGTGGAGTGATAATTATTGTCCTTCATGATGCTTGGACTGCAAGCAGTGCCTGCTCTGTCACATAGCTTTACTTGCTTCCTGCCCTCTATTAGGATATTAAATCCTCCAACTGGCAAACTACTTTGACTGTCTAGAACAAAGAAAAAGAAAAAGGAAAAGAGGGAAAAAAATGCTGTTCGTTGAAGCAGAACATTGAGATACTCACACAGTAAAACACAGCACCTTATATATCATGCACTGAGAAGCAGCATCAGGAAAGTTTCCATCATGAAAACTACTGAAAGCTATGTCAAATATGGGTATTTATCATTTGTATTTAGAAAACAGGAAATTATTTGGCCCATCTCATCCCAACTGGAATGTGGAAGACAAATCTGGGACCATAGAGCATAATTATTTGTAACTCGGAATATGAAAACTTGCACGCCACTACAGAAAGCAGGCCAGAAAATATCAAAATGATCTGAAAAGGAACAGAAGGTGCCAAAAGGTTGAGAGCTTGTTAAAAATTTACCTGCACTTACGGGCTTTTTAGAAAAGCTCAGAAGGATTGGAACCAGTTTGGGGGACTTAGAGGAAAATATAAAACCATATTCCAGCTTGGCAATTGTAAAAGACTGGAGTAAGTTGCAATTTGTATTTTTAATCTACTGGAAATATTAGATATCACATTGGTATGTTTATTTTCTAATTTCAGTAACATAAGAACAGCAGTAGCATTCCACAACCTGGGAATGTCTGCATGCCGGAGGTGATGCTGCTCATCTCCCAGGAATTTGCTGTCTCTTAGTTTTGGGACTTATCTGAGGGCCACTGGAGTCAACAAGAGTCTTTCGCTGGGATTTGGATCAAACTATCTAGTTCTATGTTTACATAATTATAAAAGTCTTATGTCAGGAGCAGTTCAATAGTGGCAGAGCACAAGCCAAGATTTTCATAAATCGTTTCTACTGCCTATTTACAGAAGATATTTCTCCTAGTCCCAGCTCCACTTTTGGCATTTTGCTCCATCCTACAATGTTTAGGTTGTCTCATGTCTCCAGGCCCTGCAGAATCAGTCTTCCAGCTGCTAAAACTGGCTCCCAAGAAAACGCTTGCTGTGGTTTGCTCCTAGCATGCTTCGGAAAGAGAGCAAATAGCAGCCTGGAGGACTGGAGCTGGTTTATTACAAAAATGTCAATTACGCTTTCCAAATATCTTACAGCTGTGAAACAATCTTGACATGGCACGATAGCAGAGGTGTCAACTCACTAGGATGCAGATATGGTTGCTGATGTGAGCAGGTGCTGGAGTAATCCTGGAGATTTTCATGCTTGAGTCAGGAACAGAAAACCTATGAAAAGGTTCAGCGTGGGATTCACTTTTGGGAGAAAGCAATAAGAACTTCTAGGAAATGCAACAAAAGTTTTAAAAATGGATGTCTAAAGTTAGACTCCTGCACTTATATTTAGGGTTCTGAATAAGTTTGGTCTCTTTGGGCCATGAAGATGATCAGAGGACTGTAGCACTCCTCATATGAAGAAAGGCTGAGAGAGCTGAGGTTTAGCCTGGAGAACTGAAGGCTGCAGGGAGACCTTATAGCAGACTTCTAGTACCTAAAAGAGACCTACAAGAAAGATGGAGAGGGACAATTTTCAAGGGTGTGTAGGGACAGGACAAGAGGTAATGGCTTTAAAGTGAAAAGAGAGTAGATTTAGATTAGAAATAAGCAAGAAATTCTTCACCACGAGGGCGGTAAAGCACCGGCACAGGCTGCCCAGAGAAGTTGTGGATGTCCCATCCTTAGAAATGTTCAAGATCAGGTTGGATGGGGCTTGGACCAACCTGGTCTAGTGGGAGGTATCCCTGCCCATGGCAGAGAGGTTGGAACTAGGTGATCTTTAAGGCCCCTTCCAACCCAAACCCTCCTATGATTCTACGGTTTAAAAAAATGCTGCTGCTGGGGATCAACATGCCTAATTAAAAGCTCTTCCCAATATATTTTAATGAAAAAGTAAGACTTAAAAACTAGTTGATGTCTTTCACAAAGAACCATCTGTAAGATCGAGACTTACTCAACAATGCAACTGCTAGAGCTGCAAAATGACCTTAGGAATTCACATACTGCAAGTAAATATTTATTGCCATTAAACAGTTGGCCCCCAAAGCAAGCATTCATATTCTGGTTAACCATGTGGAAACTGAGTTCATGCACATGTTGTCAGCCATGGGCCCTGCACCACATCATTAATCTGCGATAAGTATTTGAGAGGAAGAGACTGCGTGTGCAGGGAGGCTGCACGATCCGTCCTGTGGTGCGAAGGGGAAGATCATATAATAACAGAAAAGTAGAGTGGGTGTCACACAAACCAAGCTACTTGCTTCCAGCAGCAGTGAAATTTATGGCACTTTTTCCTCTTCTTTTTCTACCCTGCATCAAAGGAACACTGCAATAAAGATAAATATTATGTTCTGTATGAATACCGGCTTTCATGACGCCCGCTGTAACACTTTGACGGGTACATCCCCCTCTGAAGGACCAGAGCAACATCTGCTAAAACTTCAGTTATTTCCTCACCATCTTTTTCCTTAATATTCACGTATTTATGAGATATCCTTTCTGTTCCATCATTAACTGATAAGCTTCACTTACGTATTATCCTACATGTCTTTAATAGTGTAATAGAGGTTTTTGAAGTCATTTCATCTGTGAGATGGTTGATTACCACCTTTTCATGAGCAGCTGGAAGAACTGATTCTACTGACAAAATCAATGAGTGCAGATCTTTTCTTTTAATATATGCAAATGTATCCTACTAAAATCACCTTGAACTTTTGGAGTTTCTTTGTAACTTTTAGGAATTTGAAAACTGATTAAAACAGAGGTTATTATTGTGCAGAAACCAAAAATGTATCCCTGAGGTGTTAAATTATCTTTGTTCTGAGTTAAAGCCCTTTTTCTGTTATCCAGAAACAAATAAACAAACAAACAAAACCAAAACACTCCCCCAAAAACCAACCAACAAACAAACAAAAACACACACCCCCCCCCCCCCCATGTTATTTTGGCAGAATATTATCTAGAATATGCATTTATTGTTTAAAGGATTTTGAAGATGGTGACTATGGGCTGCAATCTGAGCAAAATGGAAGAGGACAGTTTTGTATCTCCCCATATGTATCCATACTAATCTATTTAGGAATTGCAACTTTTGTTTTATAGGAGTAAAGTCAAATCTACCAGTTCACTAAGAACTGTGCACATAAGCACCACTCTCTATATGCTCTCCAAAGCTCTTTGGCCTTTATGGTTGACTCAACTGGGTGAATGAGGGATACAATATGAAATTTAAAGTTGAGTTTTCCTGCACTGCTGCTACTTTTTCTTTTCTGGTTGGCATTATGAACATGTGCTAATTTCTGTGGGTATCTGTTCTCTGTTATTAGTAAATCCTTCTGGTGTTTTAAAACCTATTTCCCATGAATTCCTCATCTTAATGAATGCTTTAAAAAAATCAATTTTTTTTGGACCAAAGGTCGTTATTATTTGCTCATACAGAACCTATTAAGGAACCCTTATATGACAGACCACTGCTATGAGAAACAGGTTTTTTTTTCTGAGCTACCACAGCAGAAGTATTTTCACAATTGTTAATAAACTGTTGGTGTGTAATCTGCCATTTATAGCAGCTCTTTCCTCCATCAGCCTGAATTATTAACGCTGCCTGTTGGCCAAGGCAAACACTCTTCCAAACATATCTGGATGCTTAATTCAGGCTTTTCTAACCTCTGTGTTTCTGAGTTGAGAGTTTTAAGTGTTTTAATCCAACATAAAAGCAGTGAAAGGGTTTGCACTCATTTCTCTGAGAACTGACTCTGGCCCTAATCCCATACAATAATTATATTTCCTAGTTTTTTCTGGTGAGGGACTTGCAGATTGCCCCCCATGATCAATACGTGATATGAAGAACGAGTTCAGGGATGGAAAGTTGCAATCTGAGACAATGTATCTGTTGCCATTGCGATTGGTTAAGGATAAAAGCTGGTGGAATACAAAACCCTTCTGAGTCTTAACTACAGTGCTGAACTCTATAATTATTTAAAAAAATACATATCCTGACTCTGCTTAGGAGCCTGTTTGCTATAATTCACCCTTGTGTTAATAGCCTCCTAACATATATGAATGTATGCTAAAATGGGTTTTAAACTACTAGATTTATGGCTTGGCAGACTGGTAAATGCACAATTATAGTTCATAATAGGTAGGTATCTGCTGTCCATTGATTTTCTCTTGTTCTATTTCCTTCCAGAGTGATGTCATTAGACATTACGGGGATGACTAATAGTCGTAAGGAATGACATTCACGTGCCAGAATGCCACATGTTGGTGTTCCCGTGTGGGCCCCAGCACCGGCAGCCGTAAGATGGCAAAAACACCCTGAACATTTGTGCTACAGCAAATCCCCAGCCCTGCCAAATCTGTGGTGGATTGGCAGCACAGAGGCAACTCAGCTAGGAAAAACAAAAAAGATGAAACCACAAAAGCTATTTAGGAGCTCTGAATATCTTTCTAATCAGATTGCTGGGAGTGCGTTTGGACTTGTATCTATTCATTCTGCGGTGACGGAAGTAAAGGAACTATCCAGTGAGCTATCTGGTTTTCCCAGAATTGTTTGTACTGCTGACCTTTATATCTACTCATTTATCCTAATTGTTTTTAGCTGTTTGAGGAAGAATCTCAGATGAGAAAAGCAACCCAATACGTATCAGAGATCCTATCTGCTACAACTTTTGTTCTTATTTAAAGCAGACCCTGCATCATTTTGTGCACCGGTTGCACAGTACCAAAGGCAGGAATTTGTCATGGGAGTCTTTTAATAAAATTGTAGGCCCAAGACAAAGGTCTGGACACAGAGAGTGTGATCTGGGGGTGGGGTTGCTTAGACGCTTCTTGCCCAAATGCGTTTCCTGATGTTCTCTGGCTGGGGCAGCTTTTGATGTGGTACTTTCTTGTGGGAGAGTGGGGAGCACCATTGCAGGGTGGTGGCCAAGCTGGCTCCGTCAGCTTTGCTTGAGTCCAAGATAGGAGAAATCCACTGCCAGAGTGTTATAACAGGAAATCTGGCTCTCAACATCCATAAAACTCTCTCTCCAAGTGGAATTTCTCAGATTAAATGAGAATATTGATTTTTCTCAGTATCCCTTGTTTGGAATTGGAGTTGGGCAGGCTTCACTTCTTCCGGGGGATGTATTAAATCTATAATAGTCATGTTTTTCTCCCTCCTCCTATCAAAGCCCAGTCTCTTGGAAGGGAGCGGGAGGCTTATGACATATACAAAGTGTTTGCTGATGGTTAATAGAAAAAAAACCTGGTGTGTCCAAGAAACATGCCCCAAACTTTCAACTCATAGAGAGCTCAGCTTCAAACAGTAGCTCCAACTACTGCGAAACGGTTGTGGAGTAAAATAGCAAAGTGATATGCAAAAGCTCACACTAAGTATATCACTTTGCTTCAGAATTCCTGCATTTACTGCTAATGCAAGAAATAGCCTTTGAACTCTAATCTGGTGTCTCCGGAGTAGTTCATAACCAAAGGCACTTCTTTCATCGTAACAGGGTGACAGTGATCTAGGCTTGCAGAACATTTGGTTCAGTCCCAAAGCAAGATAATAAACAGGATAATGCTGTAAGCTTTGCATTTCTGAGCATACCAGACTTTTACAGAGACATTTCAGGGATCCTGCCTCGCAACTTCCATGTGACATAAAGAAGTATTAGTGTCATTGTCTTGCATGAAGAAATAGGAATATCATTGTTTCATGTACAAGGAAAAAGGAAACATGGCATTTTTGTGACTTACCCTCATTTTGTGCATTAAGTCACTGCCAGAACTATTACTTCAGTTTTTTTGAAAAGAGAGCAAGACCAGAGAGCAAAGTGTATTTTTTCTACATTGCTGCAAAACACTCACCTGTAGGGAATATGTTACCTGTTTAGACTACAGAGTTAACCAAAGGATATCGTCACCAGGGTGGTCATGAAGATGCTGGTCTTAAACATCTAAGATTTAGGAGAGCTGGATATTTCTAATTCTTAGTTGGGTTTGTCTTGAAGTATCATAAAATACCATAACGCAACCCAGTTTTTCTTTTTAGAACAAGTATATTACCGTCTTCACTTGTAAACCATTAGTTTGCCTTGGTTCAGGCAGCAGACCTCTCACTTTGCTCTTGGCAAGGGCTGCAATGTCCCCTGGAGCCCTGGGCCAGTGGTGACAAGGCTCTGCCACTCCCAACTAACCTCTGCAGAGCTCCCAAGAAGATGCTCAGCTGCACCCCAGCATGACCCTGTGCTGGAGACTAAGTAGCAATCCGCTTGGGAAAAATACTGAGATATTAAAGAATCATATGAGAGACCTCAGATTAGCTTTATACAACACCACAAACGTTTTTCTGGTCCTTTTAATGCGGCACATCCTTTCTGCTTTTATTAAAAAGATGTTGCAATCTCACGGTTTAGTTGAGTAAGACACAGTTCCTCCATAATAGCATTAATTTTTTATTTAGCTTTTATGTGTCCTCAACTTGATTATGAAGACAATAATGTAATTTGAAAAGCCTTCCCTTTTTTTCAGCTTCAGCAGTGCTACTAAATGTGGGTGTAGATAAATGACCACAGGAAAACTTCACAAAATTAGTGTTTACACATAATCTGGCAATGAACTATAATTTGATTGGTAAAAAAAATCATTATATGTACCTCTGCCCCTTTTCTGCTGGATAATGAAAATTTATATCTATGTTTCAGACATCTGGGGAGGATGTGACAGCTTTGGGGCTGAATGAAAGATTATGCCACAGTGACCCCTGTCAGCATTTCCTCACGGACTGGTTACCCAAAACCCAGTGGCAGCTAGACTGCTTTTTTATTATATCTTTCTTTCTTCTCTCTTTCTTTCTTCTCTCTTTCTTTCTTCTCTCTTTCTTTCTTCTCTCTTTCTTTCTTCTCTCTTTCTTTCTTCTCTCTTTCTTTCTTCTCTCTTTCTTCTTTTATCCTGATCTTTTTCTCTTTTTCTTTCCTCTTTTACTCACTTGTTCTCATTTTCCTTTTTTGTTTCTCTTGTTCTCCTTTTTCTCTCCTTCTCTTCTTCTTGTCTTTCATTTGCCAGAGCAGACTCTCATGTTATTTTGGAAGGTTAATGACACTCTAAATCTAATAGGCCATTTTAGTGCCATCATGTGGGTATTAAAAGTCATGTGAGTGGTCAGGATCCCATATGGAGTGTTTTGGGGTTGTCTCTCACAGGAATGGCAAGGCTTCTATATGGCTATAAGAGCTGGGTATGTTTCCAATTACTTTCTAGGACAGAGCTTCTTTGAAATTAATTTAAATTCTTTGCTTATGGTTGTGTTTGCCACCTCTCTGAGATTTTCTTTAGTAAATGCTTGTGTATCAAATTCACCTTTGATTCTCTCCAGAGATAATCTGTGCTGTTTAATTTATTTATGTCTTAGGACTATGAACAAATGTATCTTTGTGCTTGAGGCACAGAAATGGGTTAGAGAAGGAGAATTTTTCCAAAGTTGGTGTATTCCCCTGTCTGTCCCACTGCAGAGGTTTTTCCATGCTCCTTGTGCTCTGTTTTTGGCCCCTAGACCAGCATATGTCCCATGTACTTCTACAGTAACACCCCTTAAAAGCCTTGATGTTTGTCAGTTGCACTGGGAGAGGCATTTAAGATCTTCTGGAATGCATATGGGTTTTGGAGGCAAGAAGAAAATGAAACAAATAGGTGGGTAACAAGTAGGGAAATGGTATCTAGAGGGTACTGAGAGAAGAACATCCCATGGAGAGAGAGGAGGTCTGAAGATCCTGTTGAGAACCACCATGAGTCCTGGATTTGGTGCAGATAAACGCAGACTTTGGTTCACCCTTGTGTGCGTGGTTCAGTTGCATAAAATACATCCAGATGTTTTCAGGAACTGAGTTTTTAATGAAGGATTTGGGTGCCAAGGCTCACCTTCATAAATTGCATTTCCCTCCTGCCAATGACAAGATATTGAGGCCATAGAAATTTAAAATGTATTATGTTCATTTGATTGATGTGGGCTTGTTCCAAAGTCTAGATTTTTCTTCCCAAATATCCATTTTTTTTTAAATCACTTTGTCTGCCACAAAAGTTTTCCACTGAGCCCCACCAAAATTTGTTTACTTTGGGAGGAGAATCTCCTAAAGCATAAGGATGATATAGAGTTCAAAAATGCGAATGATGTCATAACAGAGAGAACTCTCTTGTGTGTCGTACATTTGGGCATTTTGAAGAACAGTGACTATATCATTTCCCATGGACACAGCTCCAGGAAATGAATAATGCTCAGGAATAGTCAGAGATGAGCCTGGAAAGATTCATCCACCTCCTTTGCTTCTCCTCCTCCTGCTCCACTTTGCATTTGTTCTTCTGAAATATACTTTTCTGAGGAGTTTGGAGCCTGGAGAACGAGATGGTTTCTGAGCCCCTCTGTGCCTTCCCACTCTTACTTCACTTTCTGTTGTTTCCTGTCTATAACATGTGGGTGAGCACACAACTGATGTAGCACAGGTCCACAGCTCAAACAGTCCTGACTTTTTGGGTTCTACACCGCCCTCCCCCAAAAGACACGCAAATTTGGGTGGTTATTTAGCAAACACAATGCTTGGAAGAGGGAAGTTGTTTTCAAAATGCCAAAGCTTCTCTTGGTCATTTGCAACCTTCTGTGTCCCCAACATCAATGAATGGCAAAGGTCCTTGTCCCGTGGTTATCAGGTCTCCCCATGGCTCCCAGGGGACCACGCAGCCAGATTTCCTTTCCAGAAAAAAAAACAAAGAGCGGAGACACGGGATATGTCCTGTGTCTTCCCTGATATACTGCAGGATCACCCACATTAGACACAGGCAAATAGCTGAACACACTCTGAAATAAGAGACCTGATGGTCTTTCAGTTGTTGTGGAATAAGGGGCAATGCTCCTTTCTCTGGCATCCTCTGGGGTGGATCTGGTTCAGCAGTACCATAGTGATCCCATCCCTTCGTCTCTTCTGTCTGCTGTCCCAGCAGTTCCTGTGCAGCTTTTAGCATCTACTTTTCATGTTTGCTCCTCATCATCTGCCTGGGGGCAGCTGTCTCTGCCTCCAGAAGGTCCAAGCGCTACAGAATGTGCTCTGGAAATGAACATCCCAGGGAGAGGTCCAGGTCATTGTGCTCTTTTACCATGATCCTACCCCCTACCTGCCTTGGTTCTGCCCACACCTGGCCCTAGAGTCATATTGCTGGGGTGGGTCTGCATTGCAAACAGTGCCAGCACTCCAGCCCATCTGTTTTCTGCAGTGTGTAATGCTTAAATCTTGATCTGTGAGTGATGTCCCAGACTTATTGAAATTAATCAGAATTTTGATAGTATTTATGCTAGAAATCCTTGAAATGTTGTTTTTTTTTCTATCTGGTATGCGATGTCTGTAGTTCTCCAGTAGCAAGAGCAATTGTATCTTTTCATTTAGGCGTTCCTGAAATCTTTTTAGTGCACAAAAGTTTTCAGGGAAAACCCCTCAAAGTCCACAACTGTGACCCCCCAAAAATAGCAGTATCTGTCATAAAACTGATATATTCAAATGTTCATTTGTCGTTTCGGTTTAAGCTTTTATTTCTGCAACCTCTTTTGGAATGAATATCCTTAACTTTCGCATTCACAGCCTGTGGCACCAAATTTCATCTTAGAGTGACTTAAAATATTCACGCTATCAGGTCTATAAGCATTGCATCCACATTTTTTTGTGAAAAAAAAAAATCGAAGTTATAAACCATAGAAAAATAGGGTTTGTAATGAAAATGCTGACAGCACCTTAACTGTCACTGGGCACCGCTATAAACAAGCATTATGTTTATGTGCATGAGAGCAGATCTGTGCAGTGCTGGGCTTTACCGACTTTGGGGACCAGCAGCACACACTTATACAACTTATTTACTAGTTTTTCATTAAAAGACCCTGGATTGCATTTCTGCATTGCAATATGTTGCTAATTACCTAGTGCTCCAATGATATGGAAACTGGCTCACTGTATGCAAGTTAGAGTTTGGAAAGCCATGGATGTGATTTAATTGCCCTCTTAAAGTACAGAACAATTAGTTGTTCTGTAAGCAGTGATCTATTCCCCGTCTTCATTTCTAAATCGGCTCTGGCGATATGTTTTGCACCAGGAACCTGGCATATTAGGCAGTACTTAATGTTTTAACAGTGCCTATAAATTTATATTTGTCATTTTAAACCATTCCCATAGCTAATTTTATGATTGGAAAAAGAGTTTCTGCTTCTCCACTAAGCATTTGAGCCTAAGATATCCTGGTGTGCTCTGAAGACACTTGAAATCAACCCCTGCCAAGGTCAGGTCCATAAACACCCCTTAGCTCCCAGGGAAATCTGCCCATTCACCAACAGGCTTCCCCCTCCTGTGGTGGTCGGCAAAAGAGGGGGCTGATGCTGGGCTGAGAGGTAATGTGAGGTTCTCCTGGTCCTCCAGCTGTTTCCACAGCTGGGGCTCTGCAGGATGTTTCCAGCATAGCCAGTACCAGCTCCGGAATGTGCATTTTGGGGCAAACATCTCCTGCTGGGAAAGCTGGGTGTTGTGTTTGCGTATGAGCCTGGCCTGGAAAGCAAAACCATTTACAAACAGGTCATTGTCATCCGGCATTGTTGGAACTGGCAGGAGGAGGAGAAGTTTTAAGGAATTAAACAACCACGCAGAGGAAAAGTTCATGTTAAACAACACAAAGTGCACGGGGCAGCTGAGTAATTCTGTATTTACATGTACATTGCAGCAAATGCCTCGTAATAACTTCTCGGTTTTTTTAGCTCTTTAGGTTTTGTGTTATGAGAAAGTATCAAACATAAATCACATGGAGCTACTTCTGGCCTTAAGCCTTCAGGATGCATTTGTTTGAAATCAAGAGCCAAATTCCCTGGATCGGAGTAAACTGTTAGGTGCCAACTGGGGCGAAATGCCAGCCTTTGAACTCCTGCACATTAGGGCTGATGTGATCCATATGCAAGACTTGCATCGTTCTCCAAAGTGGTTTATTTTAATTGATTTAGCAAATTAACAATATTAGGCCTTCTGTAGGATAGAAAGCACATTACTCACCTTGCCCTTATATTACCTTGAAAGTAAATCTATTGTTCTTTTGTAATGAAATGGTATCACAAGGAAAAAAAAAGGTAGCAGTAGCAGGTAAAAGGAATCACATTCAGCTGTCAAGCATGTTTAATGAGGAATTTTAATTATGAGCCTGGAAATCAATGAGCATAACTTTAGCAATGAAGTCTTAAAGGGAAACTAAATTGTGTTCTATTTTGCAAAGTTCACTGAAGCAGTTTGAGCAGCTGCCAAACATCATTGTTCTGAGAAAAGGAACTTGAGGAAATTGCAAGTCACACTGTAGCATTTATTGTAAGAATATTTAACAACAAAAAAAGGAGGATTTCCATGGATTCATGTTTAATGGGTTCTTCCTAACTGATTCATCTCTGCCTTAGTATTCGTAACAACTTTAGGTTTCATGTACCGTATAAAATCTGCTCTTAGGAGGCTGAGGCTGAAAGGTGATTAGTTGCACTGAAAATTGATAGTTGATGATTCATCGGGGATAAACATTATCTTATTTGTTCCTTATTCTTTGAGAAGCTGGGCTGTGAGGAAGAGCATGACATAAATATTCAACGCAGTGAGAACCTCCAAAACCAGAGCCAACGTAAAAAAAGGATCTTTGGGGCTCTGTAACCTGTGGCTGTGTTGCATGAGCACAAACTGTAACGGTGTCTTTGGGATGCTACTATAAAGTCACGCCGGTGTTTCCAGTGCTATTGAAACTTTTGTATGTTTGTAACTGTACCATAATATTTTGTTTAAACTATAGGACACTATGTAAGGCTAAATCCAGTGGCTGCTGGCAAATGGTCCCCACCGTACTCAGCAGCATCTGTGAGGCTGGGCTCAGGTGTTCCAGCACAAAATCAAGCTCAGCCTTTTCTTTAGCTTTTGCTGGAGAAACTATAGGGCAGACTTAAGCTGAAATGCTTTGCACTACCTACAGATGTGCCAACACGAGTGGTAGTTTTGGAAAGCCATGTTTCCATCTCCTTTTTAGGCATTTTTTGGTGCCTCATGAGAGGTGCAGTATCTCAGTGTTAAATGAGTCATTCTTTCCATTGCTGGTTGTTGCTGCTGTTGTTTGGGGCTGCTGCATTGTTCCCAGCTGTTGTTTAAATCCAGGCACATCTCTGACTCCCCCACTGTCCCTCGGAGCCCTACCACCACGCGGGCACCCTGATTTTCAGTGCCCATCCTTGGGGATCAAGAGTCTGAATTAGCATTTGGATATTGCAGCGATGGGTGTTTGACAAACCCTTAATGCAGGTAGGAGAGAAGTGGTTTTGAAACCAATCTAGTTGCCATTCCACAGGAAACCCAAGTCATAGATCACAGTTATTGGTATTTTAAAAGTGGCAGTGCCTGTTAAAGGCTGGCTATTCCCTAGAATATAGAGGTATTGGGGGCTGCAGTGGAGACACATTGGCAGTGGAATGGAAGCTCCGAACTCACCTGCCAATGCTCTGCCTAGCTTAACTGCTATCAGTCCCTCACTGTAGTGAGTCTGAAATTCATGTAGCCCCAAAAGAAAGATAAATAAGAACAAGTCGGTTTTCACCCTCCAGACACAGGCCGAGGAAATTATTTCAAATAAAATATATCATCTCAAGCAGGGGCAGATGAAATAGTTTCCTACTGAAGTTGTTCTCCCAGTTGACAAAACAAATTACTGAATTTCATCTACTGGATATATTAAGTATCTTTTCTAAAATCATAATTACATACAACTCCTTAGCAAAGATACCTAATTCTGTGTTTGCGGTAAGCTGTTTAGCAATGCCTGAAAATCTTTATGGTGAAAAATAAAGGTAGCTTGTGATCTCTCTGCTGTTAAATACTGTGAATCAGACCTTTACCAGATATATCATTGATTTAATAATGATTTTCATGGCCTCAGTAGAGCTATAGTTGTTGATACAGGATGAGGCTTTATCAGTGTAGCATAACCGCTTTGAGCTCAGTAGGAGAAGAGCCAAGCCCATTGTTTGTTCTTTACTACCGTCCACTGAAACCTAGGCCAGCTCTATTAAATAAGAAGTAATTTTAAAAGTCCTGTGTAGAACCCATTCCAGGATCATTCCAATCTGGTTTAAATAATTTCAGAGAAAAAAAGCTCCTATATCTACCCTTCATCAACTCTACAGGTAGCAGCAAAGCTGGGATTAAACAATAATGAAGATGACATATGAAACAGCATAAAGCGCTAAAATACTTCTGCAGAAATGAAAGACATTCCCCAAAATCAAGTATGTTATATAGACAATATTAGTGGTTTTGTGCACAGCTGAAAAGCTTTTAGGGTCATGTGTTTATAGCACACGTATTTGGCTTTCTGTGTCTCATGTGGGAACCACTCACCCTGACTGTCAGTATATTTTTGATAAAATTGAGGTAGAGATGAAGCAGTCTATATTCTATGAGAAATCTCACTCACTGTATCTATAAATTCTCTCTCTCATCTCCTGTGACTGTTGAATAAGCCTTCAGGTGTCGGGTGCTATTTCTCTTATGGTGCTCCAAGAGGCCACATGAGATTGAGCGGGGGCTGCAAAGCCCAGAAAATTTTACTATGGTCAAAAATAAAGAAAAACCTGCTTCCCTCTCCCTTGCCTTCACCCTTCAAAGGCAAGTGTGTTTTCTCATCACTGATGCATTTTATACTCCTGTATTTATAATGAATATAGAAATCCACGTTGCTTCAAAGCAAAGATTTTTCCTTTGAAAATGTTGAGATACATTGTTTTCAAGAATATGCTGCTTTTTTGTTTGTTTTGTTTTGTTTTTCTTGTTATATTGGGTAGGCAAATTGTTGATGTGTACATATCATATATCCAAGCAAGACCCAGCTGTCTACATGTGGAGTAGCTGGGGACCAAGTGAGGAAATGAAAAGTGACCTTGTGATAGAGATGTAACAGTGGAAATGTATTATAAGGGTATTTTTAATTGCTTGAAAGTGTACTTGTGGCTACAAAATCACTTGCTGAGTGATGTATAAGCCTGTAAGAAGCTCATTTTAATGTCAGCTGTCAGACCTGTTACTACATTTTGGCTGATCCTTCCATTCTTCTGTAATTGACAGCCCAGGCTACTGTCAAAATAAAGTGGTCATTGTGTGTCCACGTAACCAAATACTAAGTTATTGGGTTAATGACTGATTAGTCTAAGGATTTTGCAACTTTTCTATCTTTTCACAGTATTTCTGAACCTCCTTGTTACTTGTTCTCCTGTAGAAATAGGTATTTTCTGTGTATAGACTTAAATTTTCCGGTGTGTTCACTTGTTGATGAGTCACTTCTGTGTCTATTCTGCCCTTCTTGGCAATTTTGCTGAAAATCACAAAATTCATTCCAGCCCACGCCATCAACTGAAATCCTCATCAATTTTTCAATGAATTTCTAATGCTATCTGAGGGCTAATATATGAGATGATCCCAGTGTTGTGTCAGAGGAAAACCTTTTGAGCAGGGGATGGATGTACAGTATGGCACGTTATATAAATCATTTTCAAATTAGTATTCTGTACATCTGGAGAAGAGTACATTTGTGTGCCTGCATAAATTGCCTGTGAACACATTTCAAACCCCTACGCTTAATCTTAGCAATGAACATTTCAAAAAGTAAATTAATATCTTCAAGGAGAAGAAATACAGTATATTAAGCAGAAGCCCAGTGGAAACTGTATAGTTAAGAATCTGTCAGCCTTTCCATTATAAACCCTGTTTTTTGAGGGGTTTATAACTCAGTTATAAAATTTCACACTAGGCTAAAGGTTGGCATGTATCGTCTCAGTTTGGCAGGGTGACATTTTATTAGCTCTGAAGGAGTTTTGGATCCCACGTCAATGGGATATTATTTTAAACCACAGAAATGAAGTTTAAATAACTTGGGGTATGACTTTAGCTGTAGAAAGGTGAGACGAGTGAGATTGAAGCCCCAAGCGATGCTGGTGACTCACGGAGGGTGACACCAGAGGTGCCATGGGGCTGAGGTCGGGATCAATGCTGAATTTCTTTGCTTTTGTCTGTTCTCATTAATGTGACTTTAATTCACATCTTTATGGTTAAATGTATAACGTGCTGAGGGTTACAGGTCTAGTTGGCGGTTTATAAATTTGGTTAATTAACGTTGCAACAGTACTTTGAGAGTGTATTTGTGGGTGGATATGTGTGTATGCAGACAAGGGCGCTCCTTGGAAGCAGAAACAGGATTAAAGTGTCTGCAGGAATTGTAAATTTATCGTGTAAATAGTTTTATGATTTGTTGTGTGTTTGGATTAATGCAATATATATCCATTTTAAACATTGATCTTTAAGCAAGTAATGTAATAAATCTGAATATTCCTTCAAATTACTGTTTACACTGGCCATGCTATAGATTAAAACAGACAGTCGCCTTTATAAATTTACTTGTAGGGTACATGGGTGCGTATAAATACTTCTGCTTCCTATTATACAAAACAATGATGATAAACTGTTGTGAGTTGCCTGGACAATTGTACACAGCCTGAGTCATAAGGAGAGATGGTGCCGGGCAGTGACTGATGTGCATATGGCACAGGGAGGGATGGGGGGACTATTGTTTAGACCAGGAAAAGTGTAAATAGGCACCTAGAATAAAAATTCTATAAGTGTATTGAAATGAAGACATAGTTCCTTCCCAGCTGTAAAGCTTCTAAAAGGGGGAACAGTGTAAACTTGTCAAAACACGGAAACATGATCATTTGTTTTGTATCTACAGCAATGTTCAATGGTTTGCAGTAACACATTCATGAAAAAGCATCTGGAGGTACCCCTTGGCACTGGGCTGCTTTTGGTTTTCCACATCCCTTCTAGGTCTACTGATGGTGGCGGTTTTCATGGTCTGTATTATCAAACAGGTTTATTTTGATAGGTGGGTAGCATCTCAGAGGTGAAACTGCACTATCGTTGTGACCCCTTAAAAATGCTTTTGCATCAAACATTGCAGCTTTTAAAACATGGGATTAAGACAGGCCAGAGTTCATAGACACAGAAACACACTTGAGGAGATAAATACATGAGCTTGGTTTTAATTTCAGTTTTTAAAGAGAATTCCCTTGGCCATCAGAAGGTGTGAAGAGCCGACTGGCTTCATCCTCACTGGCAGTTGGGGTGATCACAATGGAGGAGCAAGTGTCTTCCCAGTCAGGGTCCTTCCCTCCCCAATTCCCGGGCCAGCCATCCTGCAGCCACTTGCTCATTCTGCAGGTGTCCTGAGCCTCCAAACAGTGCACCAAAAAAACCCCAACCAACCAAACAAAAAACCCCCCAAGAAAATAAACCAATGCAAAAAAAACCCCACAAAAACAAACAACAAAAAAACCAACCCCCCAAAACCTCAAATAAAGACAAAACAAAAACATTAAAATTGTTCCTTCTTCAGACACAGTGGGGAACTGCTTTTTGCCCTTTATAAGCAAAAAAAAGGAAGACTCTCTGAAGTGTTTGCATTTTTCCACAGTTCACAGCAATCATGCTTGAGTTGAGCTCTTACACCAAATCCATCCCCTGTATGAATGGAGGAGAAGAGCCGTCCCTGGCTGGCAGCTCCCAGGGAGGTGACACCCTCGTTGTACTGACAGGTTGCATTGACAAGAGCTGGCCAGACTCTTCTCTCATGTTAAAATAATCAAATCATGGAATTTTAAAGCTCATAATTGAGACCTACTGCTTCTTTCACCTTTGTTATCCCTCCTCTTTCACATATATTTCTAAGAAGAAGAAAAAAAAAAAACAACAGTGATCATCATAAATTATAGGAAGCTGGTAACAGCAGTAATTATTAACAGGTAATTATCAATAAACAATTTAACCACAAAAACTTGGATCCCACCTACCACTTGTTGACAATAAACTCATGGAGGCTCCACAGGCCACTGGACAAACAGTCCACGGGGAGCACGGCCAGTGCTGTTAGTGCAAATAAACAACACTGTGCTGAGAGGCTAAACAAAAGCTCAGCACAGAGCGACCACAAGGAAGAGGGAAAGAAAAAGCTCCATCGGCAGAAAAAACAGCACAAAACCCAACAGCGGTTACAGTTTGAAGAGCCAGCCTCAAACCACTCGCAGTTTATTGCAGCCCCAAATAAGGATCCCATAAACAGCAGTCAAAGGGAGAGCATTTGGCGTCTTAAACAAAGTATCTGTTTGAAAGTAGACAAAGAAAAGGCATTTTGTGGAAAATAAGGGGAGCTGGAAGGAGAGGAAACACTGCTACACCAACTGGTTGACCACAGAACCCAGTTGTGCCATGCCAAATTTGAAATCTCTGTTTTCATAACACTGAGGCAAAAGGAGATATGAGGGGCAATCACACATGTACCAAAAGGGTCCCCCAGATGTGCATGCAGGTGTGCTTGGCCAAACATCCTCCCATCTTCATTCCTGGGAGTCAGCAGAGGTTTATCTGTGACTTCTGATGGGGCAAAGCAATCCCCTTCTTACATGTGCAGGGAGTTTACACTGCTGTACTTTCTAGCGATCTTCATCTTGCAGACCTACATTGTGATTAAGGACAATTTTCTGTTAAAGCGAGTCAGATAAGGACAGCAGAATGAAGTAAGAATATGCAGAACACAGAATTAGTTTCTTTTGTGAGTGAATATAACATTGCAAACTGAAGTAATGAAATTAAAGCGCTTGGATTTTGAAGTTTTATTAATTAATATCAAAATCTTTTGTAAAATGAGCTACTTACAAGCAAACTTTTATGTTAAACAGTTAATATAACTCAATCTTTGGTATCTTCCTGGAATGTATATATTTAAAGAGAGTGATGATAGCTTAATTTGAAGCTCTTGTTGCCTGTCACTCCAAGGAAGCTCCCAGCATGTTTGTTGTGACTAATGCATCTCATCTGTGCCGTCAAGCTTCCTATATCAGCCCTACCTCACCTACCCCAAAGACGTGCTTCATAGGCATTTCTGAGACTGTATTAGATCCTGAGATGTGTCTGTTCATTTTTCCTTTAAAATGTCCATAGCCTGCTGTTTTTCCTGAGGTTCTTTAGTTGTTGCTGCATTTTTTGAGATTTTCTTAGATTTTCTTAATTCCATTTTTTTTTGAGAATCCTAGATCTTCTAACAAACCCTCATGCTGTGTCCCCCAGTAACTTAAAAGTAATTAAGCAAAAAGTAACGATTTTCGACATCTATCATTTAATTTGAAATTACATATGGATTTAATGGAGGGGGAGGAAAATGGTGCTTTGAGAGATTAGTTCTTAAATTTTGATTTAAGAACTGAGTTATTAGCTGAAATAATATGAAGCGGGGCTGCTTTTTTGACCTTTCTAAAGTCTAGCCTAGTCAATTATTACAGCAGCACAGGGAACCAGAGAACAGCTTTGAATCAGTCAGACCCAAACTGATTTAAGTTTGCATGGGGTCGAATAAGACATTAGTTAAAAATAACTAATGTATTCTTTGACCTCCATAATGAGAAAGGACATTTACAGGTTTTTCACTATACATCTGATCCTGTTTATTTCATTTTGTGATTTAAAGATGGACTGCACATTCTCATAGAGGTCTAGATAATATAAGTTGGTGGGTTTTTTTTAGTATCCTGTATCTAAGTATTCTTTTAGTTATGTATTTTGTGCATCAGTTTATACCATGGCTGTATTTTGAGGTGAGATTGAGTAAGAAAGACAACCATAGTTCCCAATGCTGGAAGGAACAGAATCACTAGGGCTCCCACCTCCCTGCAACATGCTTTAAGAGTAAAGCCCAGGTTAGTGCTGATAAAGCTGCTTTATCCTTGTTTTCCAGACAGCATTAGGCTGGCACTATGGCTGAAAAACTCCTTCCTCCTGAGACCTTAATTATCTTGTCCTTCTACTTTCCCTGAGCTTCTCTGTGTTGAGGTGGGGGAGAAATCTAACCCACAACCCTGTGAGCTGCAGGATAGAAATTTCTGCAAAATGTTGGTTAAAGAGGAGAAAATAGAGCAAGATGTGGAAAAAAATATGTGGGAAAATGAGAAGGAACCGAAAGGGAAGGGAAGGGAAAAGGAGCATTGATGGCAAAGCAGAACCAACCCTTCAGAAAGCTTTATGCTGGTAGAAAAGCTCCCAGGTTTGGTTGTTTCTTCAGACTCCAGATCTTCCTGTGGGCAAGACAAAAAAAAAAAGATGATGTTCCTATTTTATGTCTATATTTCTTTCATTTTTGGACCCAATTCATTGTCATCATGCTGCCAGCTGATGCTTCTCTGGTTTGGTCCTTTGGTGTGCAAAGGCTCGGTAGCCCTGATATATGCATCTGACTTTTTCTGTTGTATAACCTGAGAAGCTGCCTCTATAACTAGTCTATTTGGTGCTATAAAGAAAACATTAGTATGTCAAGTTTCCAAAGATTTTAAAATAAGCCAGCTGGCTTCTCGGAGTGCACAGCTTGAAGTGGTCACTTCCATTTTTGACTGAGTGGTGCTGCCGTCAGGAGGAGCGTTGATTAAATTGACCACAGTCCAAGGTTTGTAGAGAGCATAACACAAAGCGAATTCTCCCCAGAGTGAGCAAAAGATTTCTGACACACACCAGGACAGAGTACGATCTTTTTCCCCCTTGTGCTGCAGTGTTTACTTTAAAATACTATGTTTCCTTAATACGATCTACAGAGAGAAGCATTAGCTTTTACCATTAAATTTGCTCAACAATTTAGGTTGTATTTCATTGCCTGTACTCAGCTTCACACATAAATGTTTAGCAACATAGATAGCCCATGTTCTCCTAAGCTTTCAGTCATACAGTATTTGGGAATAAAGTTTGCTCATGTGAGTAAGGTTTTGTAAGATTAACAAACATAAGGCTTTGTTTCACTACAGAAGTTGTTCCTATGCTTGTTTCTGTTTAATCAAATGGTTTCAGTGTTGTTTTGTTTCCTTCGGTGAGTCCTTTCTTAGGGATGTATCATGATCAATAGGAGTGAACAAGAAGGAATTTATTATTTGCATGGTCTGTAGCTCCCGTTGCCTCCGTACAGCACCTAGAGCAGCATGGTCCTGATCCAGCAACGTACATTTAAAATCCCTGAAGAATAAACCATGGTAAAAGAAAATATTTAAAAGGTGTCCGCAAGAAAGAAATATTATAACGATACACAAGGATGGGGGGAACTCTGTGGGGTAAATGCACTTCTGTGTGTTTCAGGAACGGCCCCATAAATGAAGGACACCCATCAAAAGCAGGAACCATCTGAGGATCCTTTATTTGGTGGCAAAATGTTAACATGATGGTCCCAGAGCTTCCTCCAGCTCCTCGGCAGAACAAAAATACTGAGGGAGAAAAGATAGTGGCATCTCAATCTAAAAATCATTTCTGTAGTCTTTCTACCCGCTTTGCACCTGAAATATTACCTATTGCTTCTAATTGTTCACAAAATCCAATTAATCCATAGTGTTTCTTCTTCCTATTCCCTTTTTATAAGTTTGGGGGTTTTGGTTTTTGTTGGTTGGTTTGGTTGGTTTTGGTTTTTTGTTGTTGTTTGTTTCCTTTCTGGTTACATTTGCAAGGCTTTCTTGAAGCCTGAAAACAACTGAGTGTTTTGGAAGTAAAACACCTTAGCACTTATTGCAGATCTAACAGTAACCTTTTATAATCAGAAATAGGTATAATTGTGTGTCTCTGGCAAAGGAGCTTAACTGTCAGAGGATTAAGCCACATCCTGATCAATGGAAGTGACTTCCTAAAAAACAAACAGGGAAAGATTTCCTGTAGTTAACAGCAATAAGAGAGAGGAACTTTAAAAACAACTCTCTATTTGATAACTACAGAAATCTAGCTAAGTCTTAGGGATTTAGCCAGGGAACATATTGGTTCCAGCAGACTATGGTAAAGTTAATTAAGGATGATTAATGGAGCATTTTCCTTCCAATGATATCTGTGACAGAACAAAGCTGTCTGAGGCTTGTCAAGCAGAATTTGAGTTGAATGAGTATTTATGTGATCAAATCTGAAGGGCTGCCTCTTGACAGAGCAAGGATTCATCAATCAATTGCGCCAGCTTGCAGTGGTGGGAAATTGGTCTATCAGCATAGCTCTGCTCCCAGCCCCCATTTTTTCATTCAATCATCCCTCAGGCTACAATGCATCTTTAGCTTTTACCTCTGACCACCTTAAGGGCTATCAGAGAAAAGTAAAAGCAAGAGCTAAAACATCTATTATAGTGGTTATTTCTCAGCTGTACTCATACAATTGATTTCTTTTAAGCAGAGGCCCAGGCACTGTAAAGCGATACAAGCCTGTTCAATGAATTAATTGGTTTTAATAGAAGTATAGCTTTGAGCCTGAAGAATATATAGCCTCCTCTTACTAGAAAGTCTCCTATTAGGGAAGCCACCTGCACAAAAGGCCCCAATCCTCTCTTAATCCCACTGCCCTCATCATAATCGCTTCTTTTAAAAAGGCAAGTTCTTTAATTTAGGAGGAAGGGGCACCACGTATGCTCCCATTGCTGTGCGTTCAGTCGCGCGTCAGTTCCTGGGAGGGGAATATTGCCTGTGTGCACTTGGATATGGGTTGCCATCACAGTGCTTTGATCCTCAAGATGTAATTCATGCCAGGATTTGGGCAGAGAAATGATGCCATTGTGAATATATCAATATCTTTGTTTAATGAATGCCTCAGTTGCTTTTACTGCTGTAGGGATTAAATGGAACTAACCAAGAATTAGGTAAAATGATGTGCATCTTGTGGAAAACTCAGAAAAAGACAAGTCTTAGTCCTTCTCTGAATAAAGATGGAGCAAGTATCTTTTTTTTTAATTTCGGGAGGCAGAGATTTAGTTCTCTTTTCTAACCCAGTATGTAAAGACTTTCTTATTTGACTGCTGAGTGCTCAAGCTTTGTTCTTTTGGGCCCCGGCTGAGCAAAATACACAAAAGGTATTTGAAATTGAAACACCAAAATAATCATTAAACAACTCTGTCTTTATCCATGTAAAATGCCATCCTTGGACATCTAGCCTACATTAGCCATCTATTGTTCAGCAATTTAAATTGATCATCAGTTTAAAAAGAGAGGCACCTCTTGGGGGCAATTCACCCATTTTCCTATAAACACCTAGGTGAAGATGATGGGGGTTGCATTCAAGCAGTGTAAACGCTCTCTAAGTGGAGCTTGGACACGACACCTACCTTTGCAATGTGTAAAGCCCCCAGTAAAAATAAAATCTGTGAGAAGTGGATTGCTTTCTTTGGTGCAGTCATAAGCTCTGTTGCATGTCTCCCTCACTGGATTTGTACACTAATCTTCCTTCTTAAGTCACTGGTAGAAACCAGGTTTCTAGGACTTCTGTGAATTGGAAAATCGAAGTTCTGCCTGGTAATATTTTTGAGGTTTGGTACCTACCTCAGCTAGGCCAGCTATAAATTACAGAGGATAAAGTCAAGGCTTCATGTTTTCCCCTCACTTACGTACTTTTACACAAAGAAGCCCAGAGGAGAAAGCAACAACACTATGTGTTTCCTGACCTAAGGAAGAATAGCTCAATCACGGGTTGTCCTTTTTAATGTAGGTTTCCATACTGGATTATTCCCCTGAGAACAAATATATTCCCTGTGTATGCAAATTTTACATAAATCCAAAGAGGTCTGTAAATGCAAATAGGTCCCACAGACTTTGTTGGCCCAATATGATTATTGTTGAGAGCATTTCTTTCCATCAGTAGAGAATACTGTTTCGTATGTGCAAGCAAGCTTAGTAACCAAATGTCTAAATATTTAACCAATGTTATTTCAAAGAATTTCATTATTTATCTTCTTTATGATTTATATTATCACATTCTTTGTCTGTAGTTGTGGTTTATCATAAGCAACCCATCTGCTGTAACAGCCAAATTGGAACATTCATATAAGATGCGTTCCGATATCATAAACATGACAAAAGATAGATTACATTTAGTCTTTCTCCATGTTTAACCAGTTTAATTTGTTTCCTATGCAGAAGAGGCTCTAAATTTACTTAATATATGTTAGCACTTAGGAACATGGTTAAGAACATGACTAGGGTCTTAACCTATTCGTAAATAAATGGGAAGCTTCCTGTCTGAGTAAAAGAAAAAGAGAGAATTTATGTCAAACAATCAGGAATTTAATACATAGTGCTCTATTAGGATGTCCAGTTTGTGTACATACTCTTAAGGCATGATTACGAATAACTTCACTTCTTATAAACAATGTGACTGAAGAAATTACTCACAGATACAACAAAAAGGGAAAGAAAGGTAGGAAGTTTTAGCTGCAGCCAATAAAGGAATTACTTTCCCTGAAAAGGTTAAAAACTCACACATTTATTTTTGTTGCCATAATATTTGTCTTTGCAGGTTTAGCTTTCTTAAGAATCCCAAAGAAGATGCTGCGTCGGGAAAGATTTTAGTGACCTGGGTTCAAAGTCATATCATAGATCCAACATTTTCTCCGACAGCTTTGGTTTTAAAGTAACCCTAGTGCTAGACTAAATCTGTGAAGTGACTGTCCATATTTATATCACTCTAGAGAAAGCTTTTAGTGATTACAGGCTTGATCCGGCAAATTGTTGAATACCTTCAACTTCTGTCGGCTTCAGTGGAAGCCAAGGGTCCTCAGTGCATGGCCAAGAGTGCTCAGCACCCTCAGGACCTGGCCCAATGTGGTTTTTCACGTTGAAAGGTCAAGTAGAGGGCTTTTCATTTCAAGCTAAAGAGTAATTCATTTTTCTCTCTTAAGGTAAAAATCACATGATTAGAGAGTGTGTGATTAACTGTTAAGGAAACAATGTCCATAATGATATATAAAGGTGTTTCTTTCAAAAGTTACGGTTGGATTTCCTCAGAGATGTTAAATATATGGTGGTCCAATACTACGCAATTCATGAATACTAAAAATAAATATAAGCTTATTTCTGTGATGGTGATTTACTACTAAGCAATTTTGAGCAAATATATTCACATTATAGGATATGAATACAAATCAAACATAACTGAGTTGGCCTTTATGAGAATGAAGTGTCAGTACATTTGAAAATATGTGTAATGCCAAACTTTAATCATTTTACCAGCACGTTAATATTGCAATTGATTATTCTGTGCTCCTGAATGTTTAAGATTTTGCTATTGATTTGTCTGCTACAAAGACTGCACACCTTCCAGAGCTATCTGGCACTTGGTCCTTCCCAGACTGGGATACTACTGGTCTGATTCAGTTTGATAAAAGAGCTTATCCTGTTGCAAAACCTTTGTCTCTGAAGAGCATGCACGCAATAAGAGTATAGAGAAAGAGAAAAAATAACGATGGAACTAACAAGTTACACATGTGCCTTCATCAGCATCAGATTGGCTTTCATTGCACCTCTTCTCTGCTCATGTCATTTTCTTGGAATGCAGTTCCCAAGGTGGAGACTTCATCTTCATTTCTCCGTGTGAAGTATTTTATAATATACACTGTCAGCACCAGGAAAAATAATGAGTAAACACTCTGGGGTTCTTATTACAGTAGCATTATACTTGCTCTGATAGGAAGGTGGCACCAGGCCCACTGAGACCGTAGCCCTTGGATGGGAGAAAATGCTTAATGAATTATTTTTCAGTCTTTACTCAAAATGATTTGGGGGCTTCATCACTAGGACAGCAGAAGCCAGGAGACATTTGCAATGGGTGGGACATAAAGAGCACAGAGTAGGTTCTTGCTTTAAGACCTTACAGTCAAAGAGCGTGTTAATGAATGTATATAAGAGAGGAGGAAACCATGACTTGTCATCTTGACAGCAGCTGTGGCATACCATGAGATTAATCCTTATGAATTCAAAGAGGAATTTAGAGGAGAGTTGGGAGGAGCCCGGTGAAATAGCTTTGGGGGTGTTTGCAGGGAGAAACTCCTCCATCTGGAGGGCAGGGTTGGAGAAAACACAGCATTTCAAGAGTTAGCTCTTGCAGTCTGTTCTTGGGAGGGGACTTGACATTGTGTTTCTACATGGTGATGGCACACACCATGTGGAGGATAAAGCACAAAGTGCCATGAGAGTGGAGGTGGAAGTTTTTTCTTGAGAAGATGCACAGAGGAGAGGCAATTGAGAGATTTGGAGATGTCACAGGGCAAAGCAGTGGAATAAGGAAAGAATGGCAATATTCGTCTGTGATCTTGGGTAGTTCACCTTGCAGTCTGGCCAAAATAGAACTACTTAGATTTTTTTTTTAAATAGTATGTAGCCAAAGAATATCATATTGGTCATTAAATGATTATGTCAGTGCTAAAAACAGTAGCTTCCTATAGGAACTTTTAAAAGATGGACAGATTGGATTAAAATAAAAAAGAGGAACTATTTTGAAAAGGGGGATTAAATTGTGACCACAAAACCCTGACCATATAGTGCTGTTTATCCCAGCCTCGCTCTGCTTTCCTCACTGATAACACAGTTTAACATACACCCGGGCATTGTTCTGACACTGAAAGATGAAGCGGCATTTTACAAGCCATACCCCTCAGCCACATTTTCCCTCACAATACAGACTGGCTCACTCTGGTCCCTTGATCACGTTTTTCGTCCTCTAAAATCAGAGTTTTATTGGATCTGGGACAATGGAAATTCCACTTTGGCCTTTATTTAAGGTTTCTCTTCTCTTCCTATATTTACCTGGGAATCAAGGCAGTATAGATCCTTGCTCCAAGCCCATGGCTTGGTCTTTGACTTTTTTCTGCATATTTTCCCCAACTGCATTTCCATGCAGCAGCTGTTTGTGTTTAAAAACCACCTGCACAAGTAGTTCTGTTTTCAGTGAAAGAAAATGTCACTTGTAAAAGGAAAAAGCCCTAAGGTGTTGGAGTTTGCTGCGAGTTTTAATTTGATGTGTATTTTTTCCTACTGAATGATGAATGTTCGAAGTGCAACTTTAGCCCTTGATAACTAGTGAAACTGGGTGGTACTAATGGTCACCATCTGGCATGGTGATGTGTAGTTAAACTGACCCCTGTGAAGAAAGAGTTTGGGTTTTGACCCAGCAAGAAAATACCAGATCCCCTAATTTTGTCAGGAGAGAAACAAAGAAGCAGCATCTCCATAGAGACTGAAACTGCAGGCAAAAGGTTGAGCTCTCGCTTGGTTGAGCAAGGTGAGAAACTCACCCTCATTTAAAGCCCATGGGAATTTGGGGGACTTTTCGTGAAGGGCTCCTGAAGTTTAATGGGGAGCGATAACATTATTTCCCAGCCGTCGCTAATCTTGAGGAGCTGGGGTTTGTATTACACTTGTCTATTGTGGTGAGGTGTTTGTGAAGCTGTTGAGTGCGTCCAGGAGTGGCCCTGAGCTTGTCCCAGCTCTGGGGAAGCCCTAAGCCCTGTTTGCCCTCTCTATGTGCCCTTCTCAGCCTTTCTCCTGCCACTCCTGATGCCCTGCCACCTCCTTCTCTTCTTTCACTCTCCCTCGTATGATATTATTTTAGTTTAAGTTTTTTCCAAGTGATATTAATGCTTTCATTTTCAAAGAATCAGCTGGACTAAGTACCCAAATACCCTCCACTCTCCCAAAAAGTGCCTGTGTGGCTGGTGCTGCCTCTGCTTGGTAACATTGGATGCTTATAGGACAAGTAACCACATCAGGTCAACATTAAATGGCAGCAAATTCTGGCTTTCAGCCCCTGTTGATGCCATTAGATGATGATTTCTTACTACAAATCTGGCAGCCTATTTACCTGGACCAGCACTACAGTAGAAGGTCATTTGTATGTCAGATGATGGACCAGTGGCTGTGAGTGTAGTAGCAAGCTAAGAAATAAATTGTACCAAAGTTTGAAGAGTTTTACACCATTATTTATAGAGATACATATTTTTATATATCTTTTCAAATGTATTTAGGACTTAATGAGTATATTTGCTCATTCTGCCATCAATCTGATCGAAATGGTTTGAAGAAATTGTCAGTAGCTCACAATTCACATCACAGAAGCCAGGCTGTCTGCATGTCCTAGCAAGATGATTTCTGAAGCGCAGTGAACATTTCAGTTTTGGTCCTCTTTGCAGACTGGTTCTCTGCCTCCACCACCTCCCAGGCTTTCCCTCCCTTTATCTGCAGCTTTGCTGTCTGTACGTAGCAGTGACTGTATCCTCCAGCTGGCGTTTGGGTGGGATAGTTGATCTCCTGCCTTCTCCATGCCAGCTAGACTCAGTTGCAGTAAACTGGAAATCAGAGAGGTCTTGGCATACCATGGCTTGTAAAGGCCTTGTTAATGACTTGTACAAAAATTTTTCCAAATGGAAAATGTACTGTGCCTTCAGTTTAAAGTAGTTTTGATAGGAAAGGGAGGTAAATATGTGCCTTTCTACCTCTGCGGGTGTATTGTAAATACCAGACAATGGAAAACCAGTAAAGAAAAAGAAGAAAGTGTCTGAAAGCAAAGAAAGCACTTGGGAAGTTATACTTACTTGCTTTTTGGCTTGTATATCAGCTAAACTTAGCAGGCTCTTCAGACACAACTGGTTTTAGCATAAAGGCAGCTGCTGGGTGTTGTTTGTGAAACCACTTGATGTGGTGCACTGGTGGAAGCTGCTTTCACCATACAAACCCCACTGTAATCACCAGGGACTGGCAGCCACTGGTGGCATTTTAGGAGGACTGTCTAAGCATAAAAGCATAACCTTCTCTTCATACTTAGCGCACCTTCTCAGGCTTTAGAAACTGGTGAAGAGTTTGGTGGAAAGCATCCTGCTGGTGTCCTGGTCATTGCGACAGGCTGGAAAACTCCCCAAACCGTTTAGGCAGGAGGGAGGCAGGAGTGTCTGGAGTAGGTGAGAGAGAAGGGAATCCGTCATAGAAGATGAGTTACTCTTTCAGCAGATGCTTGATCTGGTTAGGAAACAATGCCAAGACCATGTCCATTGGGAGACTTGGCTTCTTCTCTTGTTCACCTGCAAAGGTTTTGCACTAGACTAAGGAAGTTTTGGAGACACAAGGGGCCAAACTCATGTGAATGGTGTTCAGAGCCAGGCAAGTAAGCAGCGAGCTGGGAAGCTGTCTGATGAGGCCAGATGAGATGGGCATGTGGATGGATCCATAAGGGAAGGTGCTGCCATATTACCCTTCTGCTCCGCGGATGCAGCTCACCCTTGCCACGAGCACTTACACCAATGTGTGAGAAGCCGATTCAGGTAGAGGAACTTTCAAAAAACAAACCTTAAAAAAGTCGATAGTTTCCTGCCAAATTAGCTTCCTGAGCTGGCTTCCCAGGGCTCAAGATAAGCAGCAAGCTGGCCCCAATGGAGAGGCCAGGAGCGAGTGGCAAGAGCAGAGGCTGGCAGCTGGCCAGTGCCATGGGGCTGGGGTCGGGATGCTGTGGCCAAGTGGGAAATTATCCCACACACCTCCTGCCCCGATCTCCCAAAGAGCTCAGGCTTGTCCCAGGTCATCCCCAGAGGGTGGGGAGTCTGCAGGTAAGAAAGAAAAACACTGTAGGCAGAGAAACCCTCTCTCACCTGGGATGATAAGACTTTTATACAGTTCATACAGTAGCCTGGAGAATAATAAAAAATTAAAACAAACAAGTCTCAATTCTGAGACCTGGTGGCAAAGCAACTGGGGGATCCCAGGAGAGGTGCTTCAGCTGTGGCCACTGTCCTAGGGGGAGGTGGCATCAGTCTCCAGGACTGACGAGGACACTGTTGTCATATTTATATAAAAACAGACAGCTGTAAAACCGGAGCTAAATGTTTGTAGGGTAAAGAAGTGACTTCACTGGGAAGGCTTCCTTAATAAAGCAGAAAGAATAGTGAGCAAATCCATCATTGCTTCTTACTCACCCTTTGTGTAGGTTATCTTTCCATCAGTATTCTACTAATCTCCAAGTATCAGAGCTTTGTTTGTGTAGATGTTGGTGCTTAAATAGGTCTGAGTGCAATTTCAAATGTTATATTCATTTATAAATGTCACCGTTCACAATCACATAAAAGAGAGAATCAGTTCTGCAAAACCTGCGCGACTAAAAGTTAAGTTGCAAGCATCTACAGCAACGTGGGCTAATACGCTAAAGCACAGTTATTTGCTGAACAAATCACCATGTAATGCTTAATAACAACAGCTGACAGTATGGCTGCATATCTTTCATGAGAGCAGTGGGGAAAGTGCTGCAGACAACCTTTCCATTGCTATTTTGGAGCATAAATTCACTATGTGGCTGCTTGCAAAATTTCTGTTGTCATCTGCTCATGCAGAACTTATCTGCAACACCTCCACAGGCAGGTGCTCTAAGTGTATATATAAATTCATCTTCCTAGTGGCCACTGGTGCCACAACAAATGTCATTCCAAACAAACTCTCTGCTACAGGCTGTGTTGGAAATCATCATTTAACACATCATTTAGGGTACATCAGAGTGAATCTCACGCAACCTGACCATAATAATTCCCTACTGAAATTACCCCTATTTTTAGCATTTTGACAGCAAGAATAGAACCTAAGTCCTTTAAACATGTGAGTGCTTTGGTTTGGTGCTTAGCATTGGGAAATGAGGGTTTATAGTGCAATGCCTGATTGTTATTTTTCACCTGAATTTCACAAAGGAAATCACAGTATATCTGCTGATACTGTTACTGCTGTATATGAACAAAAATTACATGGACAACCTGTTCATTTGGTCATTTATTAAAACTCAGCTTGCTGGGCCCAAGAAGGCTGCTCAGAAATAATCCTCTCTGCTGTCCCAGCCTATGCAGCAGAAATCCAGAAGACAGGATCTCAAACCATTTGCCGACATTTCCCTGTGGTCGGTGTAGATGCATATACTTGCTTTTTATTAACACAACTGAATTCAATGGGTCCTTTCAACTGATTTCATTCATGCATTATAAGTCCAAGGTAGCCGTTCAGGCATTGCACGCAGAGCTGGTGCTCTGTGGTGTATTTTTGGAAGGGGTCCATGTCCTACCAGGAAAGCAGAGAGATGCTTATGAGAGACTGCCCTTCTACCCTTCATTTTGACTCACTGCAAATTATTATTTTAAAATAGTATTTTCAATCAGGTTGGATGAGCTGTGACTGTCCTTTGTTTCCAGTCCACCCGTTCAAGGTGTCTGTTTTCTGTCCTGTCTTGCTCTCACCAGCCCCACACAGCACTGAGCTGTAAAATGACAGAGCAATAGCTCTTTGTAGCACCCACTATCCACCTAACCTACATTTTCACTCTTACTTTGGGGTCAATGTTGCTTTAGATATGAATCAGTGCTTTTGGTTCAGTGTGTTCCTGTTCCAGCTCTTTTGAAAGGGTGTGAACAGTTACATATTTATTCAGACTTGTGCCTTATAAAGTACATGGCTGTGGTGACAAACTCTTCTGGGTTGTTTGTTTTATGGTGCTATTAAATAGGGTGACACTGGCTAACACCAGCTGATGAGTTCAACTGTAAAATTATGATAACGTGAGAGAAGAAACATCAGAAGAGATAGCAAAAATCAGGATGCTGAGCTGGGAGAGCTGCCACCGTCCTTCAGCCTCTGCTCTTATGTGGCATATAAAAAACCCCACCTTGCCCTGTAATTTTCCCATTATAAGCAATAGGAGTTCTGTGCAAATACCTGTTTTATAACATGTTTACCACAAAGCAGTGTGGGCTGTACACCAGGTAATGTTCTTTCTCTGACTGTTAAACAAACACTTGAATTGTTGCCCTCTCTGTCTAAAGGCAATCAGGGTTTTTCTATTGTCCTCAATGGGGTCAGGATTTCATTGTGGGAATGTTTTATGCCTCTGCTCTGCACTTTAAGCATTTGTTTCTGGTAACTTTACAGTGGATATCTCTGTATGTTCCTGGTTGTCTTCTTCAGTCAAACTCTGACATCTCCAATATGCTAGAGGTATCTCCTCTACTTAGTCTGGCATGTCCCTAGCTGTGCAAACAGCATCACCCACTTCCCACAGCACTTCTGGGGGTTCCCCCTCTCATGGGGGTCAAGCCTCACCCCAGATGTCTTTGGGATGTGGCTGTGAGGGTCCTGGATGGTGCTTTGGGTCAAGTGAACAAGGAGATATTGGTATCAGACCAGCTCTGCAGCCTCCTGGAGACTTTGCCCAGAAACAGCTAAATATATTTTTCCTTGTATATGACTTCATCACATCAGCAGTGAGATACCATCTTGCCCTTTGTGTTCGGGCTGGGTGACATTTTCTCTTTCCCAAGCGGCCGATGGCCTGGCCCCGTCCCGCTGGCAGGGAGCAGCAGCACAGCCTCTGCCCAGATAACCCGATAAGGAGCTGGGAAACTCCAGGCTGGTTTTCTCTTTGGGTGCCCGAGCTGGTGGTGTCGGTGCAATGTTCTGGATTCGAGCTTGAAAGGGATTATTTTTTTGAGTACAGAGCATACTGTTTATGGAATAGCACTTGGCTTTGCTTTTCTTCCCTGGGAGCATCGGGTAACAGGCATTTCTGTCAATACTCATTCTTGTTTATTTGACACTCTCAAATGTAAGCAAACATTTGGGTTTGTGGATGTGTGTGGATATATACCTGTGCTGTGCTTATACCTACACATGTATGCACAGGCCGATGCTATATTTAGTTCAGTATTTGTGAGCCAGGAGTGCCTGAGAGGAGAGACAGGATAAAGGGCGAGACGCTGGATGTGAACACAACCTCCCTAGCCCTGCATTTGGAAAGGGTTTGAGGTCACTTCCCAATGCACCTTGTATCATCAGCTGATTTGCAAAAAGGTTAATTTTTAATTTGAAAAGAATATCACTTTGACTAACTACAAGGTTCTCACTTTATGTTCTTAACCCTGGCTAAATCTGGGTTCTGTAGCAAGGTCAGGTCTAGAAGATTGGATTTATACCTGCATAGTCTGGGTCTTTTTGGTGGTAGGGTGGGACTCCCATGTGCAACCTGTGTGTAAAGTTCTCCTCATGTGAAGGCCCCATTGGTTGCTTAAATACTTGATTTTCACAACAAATATCACAGAATTTAGTATATGGAGTTGGTGTCTCATAACCTTTAAATTTTGGAGGGTCAAATACCTACTGATTGTAACTCCAAGCTCCCCAAAGATTTGATATATCTTGGTACAGTATTTTTGTAGCTGTTGATAATTAAGGAAATTAAACAAAGAAGATAGTACCTGAAGCAGTGATATATCCCAGAAAATTAGGGGCGCAAGGTGCCCCAAATTATTATTATGAAGGGCACAAGATGCCTATTAATTATTATTAAATGTTACATGAAAGGGGTGCACTGGCATTTGTACAGAGTCACCATTAAAACCAAAGGGCATCGTTTTAGGTTTGGACCAAGTTGTTTATATTGAGGGAAGTTTTAAGTACAATCTACCCATTTGTGGGGTTTAAAGACTTTGGTTCACTTATTTACTTTGGATTTTTGTGTTCACTTTCATCTCCTTCTGTACTTCCTTGGACAAAATCCAAACAGGCAGAGTAACTACAGAAAAGCTGTTCTCACCAGAGGGAAATAATGTATTATGCTAATTCCAATTAAAGGAAATTTCTTAAACAGCAAATATAGCCTTCAAGAGAGAAATGAAAAGTGTGGAAATTAACATTCTTGCCAGATTTCCAGCTCAATTCTGCATACTCAGGGGGTTTGGGTCAGGCTCAGATAAGCATCCAAAATTCGGGTATGTTTATCCAAACCTTATTTCTGAACCTTCTGAGTTCACTCCTGACTAAACATAATGGAGTTAGTGGTAGCAGGATATGAATGTACAACATTTAGCTTAGAATTTGGCAGCTCCTCATCATTTCACAGCTAGGAGCCTTTGACCAAATATCAACTTTGCTAACCAAAACAAAATAAAATAATGCCTTGACTTGGTCTCCAGCCATACCACCTTGTGCTACAGCCCTGCAAGATCTTCCAAGCAGGGCTAGGCCAAGACAGGCTTTGCCTTGGGGACCTCCTGGGAAAATATTGATGTTACTGGAAAAATCCCTTGTGATTAAGGAGGTGATGCGGTTGTGTGTTAGGAGGTGTTCTTTCAGAGGGCCGGTAGGTCATTAAAGATCTTATTTGAAAGGCTGGGATGTTAACTCCACGTTCACCTGAAACACTAACACAATAACCAACTGCATAACACGGCCAAGGAGTTCCCAGCTGGAGGTGGGACATCTCACCTGCTCCAGCCATGAAGAATGAGAGTTCCCAGTAGATTTCAATGGTGTAAAGAGTTTTGAACATTTTTTCAATGAAATGAGTGGGAGACACCTGAGGGTCACAAATTAGCTCCTGAAAAGCAGGCTTTTTTCTCTGTTTGTCACTGCTTTTGCCATCACAACCTTTGCTTTAAATATCAAGGAGGGGAGTTGCATCTTGCCACCTTCCTATAGGCACCTCCCAGCTTATTGAAGATTTTATAATAATGTGGCAAGTCATAATATTAGCTAAGGAGATGCCACAGATTTATCCTCTATGGATATCATACTTCAAAACACCACCAGGCAACCCTCTGGACATTCAATATTTTTTTCTCCATACATTTTATTTAGTCAAGGGGTGTATCTGATTTTTATTCTGGCATTGAAATTCATGCCAGGAACACATCCATCCAAGAGCAAATTCTTCTCAAGTGAAAGAAAAAAACCACTGAAATGTTTAACAAAGCTATACCAGAAACAAAGTTGACCACATGAATTTGGATTGCAGGTACATACCCTATCATCTAAAAATCCCTTGCCTCTGAATCAGGCTTGCCTCTGAATTACAGATATTAAATCTGCAAGATTGTAATAGAAGACACCCCATTGAAACTTCTGTTTGAAAGAAAACAAAACAAAAAGTCTGTCAATTAAGACTAACAACAGACATCATAAAAATGCATTAAGAAATGTTCAAAATATATTTGAACGTAGTCCTTACGGCTACAGAAAATGCTTGGATTTTAAAAGTTCAGTGATTACTTATTCAAGGTATTTTGTGAAATGCATTTCATAAAACATTGCTGGTATTCTTGCCATTTCTTTCACACCCTCCTGAAATCAGCAGAAATAATTTCTTGATTTCTCCCATGCCCTCCATTCATTGGTAGCATAGACGTACAACTGTGGAAGATTTTTACAGTAGCAACATGACAATTGAAATGAAGCACCTGTTTCCACCTAATGTAGATTTGGCAAGGTGCTAGCTTCCATGCAGCTTATGCCACTCGGATGTCAATTTTTTGTTCATTAGGCAAATATATTAGCAAACTACACCATGCTCTAAAATTCTCATCGATCTCTCATCACATTTACGGTTTTCCTTTTTTTTTGTAGTTGCCTTCTTCTTCCAAGGGAAATGAGCAACTCTTCATACATTGCTTTTTTCTCTTCCCAGCACAAATCAATGCATAGCTCCTCTTTGAATTTGAAGTGGGTATTCAGGTTGGAAAGTGGATTTTGTGTGTGTATATGTGTGCGCTATAGAATTGGTGCCTTGTAGCGGTTGCATCAGGAGTATTTTGTCATCCTGCAGGATGGAAGCTCATGGGGGGGTCACTGCTCCATACATTCAGTAATTATTGCTATCAAAGTCATTGAGAGGTCTGTAAGGATGTGAGCAAAGATATTTAGCAGCAACAAAGAGAAAACCTGGATTGCCTGATGCTTGTAGAAATAGTTCTTGGGAGTCATAGTTGTAGCTGGTTTTGATTTTAGAAAAAGCAGAAACAGGAGAAAACCTGTTCCTAACAGTTGTGAAGACATGATGGGTTTTTGTAATTTCAGGGAGAAAAATCAGGAAATCTTGTAACATATGATTGTTGATAACTGCAAGAGGAAAAAATGCTTTCCATCCCAAAACACGTTGTACCATCATTGTTTCAACAGCACCTATTTAGACATTAAAAAGACGACATTTTTTATTATGATTTCTGCCTTGGGCTCTGCTCAGAAATGTAGAAAATAAAGCAGGAGTGTTTGGTTGCTTATCCTTCTTTCTTGTTTCCTTTTACTCCGAGTTCTTGAAAGGTCATAAAATAGAGAAATAAAAAAGCCACTGAAGTGTAGTTTTGTTAACTTTATCTTCTGAACATTAAACATTGTTTCAAATTTCTTATGGTACATAAAATGTTTTGCCTTGCTGTATCACGTATACAGAACTTCAAAAAGTAAATGAGACAGCTCAGAAAACGTAATGGATGTGTAATAACAGCTCTTTAGATCTCTTGTTTTTAGCATAGCATCTTTTCATTCCTAAAGGTGCTTTTAACATGATATCTCAAGCCATTTATGAAGTCATTTATTTTTGCATGGTGATAGGTCTTATTTTGTAATTAGCCCATGCTTTCTACCTTGCTGTGTGACCCCCCTGTGAAATGTTGTTTAGTCTTCATCAGCCCTTTTTGTTTCCCTTCCAGAAGGCAGTCACCCTAATAACTTCCATTTCATGGACGCAGTACATTCAAACTCCCTTCAACACCTTCTGCAAAAACATTTTGTAATTGTTGTATTGGAACAGAGTTTGGTTCTTTTTGTTGGGCATTTTCAACATAAAGAAGTTTTCCTGTTTGCCTTGAATTCATTCATCACATGAATTTCAGCTGATGGTTTTTAACCACTTCTGTTCCACATCCTGTTACCACAGGCCACAGCGGTGCCTCGTAAGGGCTGTCAGCAGAAAAGCAGCTTCCAGCAGCAGACACATGGGTAGAGACCAGGTTTGCCCCATCTACCTGGAGCTTTAGGCAGAACCGAAATGCTAAATCCTTATTTAGTCTATTTGGGGCATCCCTGGTGTGTCCAGACACAATTTATTCTGATGCAAACTGGTGTGAGCTCAGTGGGAACTGCAGCCTCGCTAATGCTCCCTAATCTGCTAGCATTTGCATATATGCAACCCAGAGAAGTTAACAGGATTTCCCTGACATGCTTGCCAGCAGTAGCAATGGTTTCCTCCAATATGTCAAGCAGGTCGCTGTTAATCAGTCACCATCAGGTTTCTCGTGCCAGCTCCTCTGCTCCTTCTGCAGCTGCGTGCAGGAGCAGCTCCAGTGGGGAAGGTCTTCAGGTCCCAGCACAGGTGGCAAAAGCTCCAGAGGCAGAAGAGAATAAATGTTAATATTTAGTAGAAAATTTTGTCTACTTCATATCCTCATAAGCCAGCACAGAGGGGAGTTTGAAGGCACAGCTGGGTGCATTGGCTGCAAAACCTCCTTGGAAAGCTGGGGGGTGGCTCTGAATTCAGTGTGGGCAGTGGGGTCGTGGCATCAGTAAAGGAGGTTTATGAACTTTATCTTCACATATTAATGACCCTGGGTATCCTATGGCAGCTCTTTGCACACAGAATTCCTCAGCATGGGACCAAGCACATGCCCACTGAAATATGTATGTGGGGGCCAGAGAGGGAGGTTGTGGTGGGACCCTGCACAAGTGGCCCGAAAGCGTAGGGAAGCTTGGAAGGAAAAGTACAGAGAACTGCTTGATAAATAAGATGGTGTGAAGCTGAATCGCTGCATAGAGATGAATCAAAATTATAAAATCAATAGGTATCGATCTGTATATATCACACAAATAACTGTGCCTGAAGAGGTGCCCAGATTTAACATGCTGATTATACGGCAGTCAGTGGAAATAATTTGAGATTTGAAGAGCTATTAGATTTTAGTTGTCCAGTGCTGCAGTCGAGACTGATAATATCTTAATTGAAGTCTCTTTTAAATTTTTTTTCCTGCTTTAAGTTCTTGGTAACAAGTATATTTAATCAACAAACCAAAACCAGAGAACAGATTTTTGGCTTACATAATGCTCTTGAGCCATCCAAAGCTGGATCCAAACACTACAAATTCTTCTAAAAATATACACCTTTTATTTTAACTTCCCTTTGCTTTTACTACTGGCCTCGCTCACACAAGCCAAGGTCACTGAACTTCAGATGTGTCCAATGGACACTTGGCTACTGACAGGAGTTGCAATGAACCACCTGGACCATCACCTGTGGTCACAGAACCTGTTGTGTGGCTGGTTCGAAATCAGGACAACAAAGTCTGTATTATATCCCATTCATATAGATCCCATTTATATCTTACTCTTTTTCTACCCCTTAAAGCGGTGGAAAGCTACACTGTGTGAAAAGGAGCAAGGACTTACTAGAGTTTTGGGGTTACTGGTCAGTCTTTACATCTGGCATTGACCTTCCTCCCTCTTTCCTATCTGCAGATATATTAACAGGGGATGTGCTTAACTCTGTGTAGATGATAGGTCTCATTATTGCTTTCTTCAAGATTATCACGGTGTTCTTTGTCTCCACATTTTGCCTACTAAACCCAGGGTAAATACAAACCCAGTAGATCTGCAAAGAGCTTCAGACCAGTTTACTGGTCACACAAGCATAGTCTGAAACCTCTGCAGAATTACTTCCCATTTTTATTCACAGATTGATAATGTTCATCTTCCTTTGCTGGATAAGATTAGCTGAGTAGATTTCTGGGCATATAAACAATATTTTGGATTGAAACTCTCACATTTTATAATTCATTCAAGCCAATTCAGTTTCTTCTTTCTGCAGAAGCATTTCCTGATCTGAAACAACCTAGATCTAAGCCTACCATTTTCTGAGACAAAATTAATGAATTAACTTAGAGAGTTAAATAAGAATTAATTAATTCTGAAGTGCTAATGAGCACTCACATCTTTTATAACATCATTAAATATACCACAAGCGCTAGGGGAAATTGTGGTCATTCATATTGTAACATATATTTGTTCTTTATCACTTAAGCTGACAGATTTTCTTTGTAAAATACATGACTGTCTTGAGCTTCTGTTCACAGTGTCTGACAGGAGAGCTTCTATCTTCAAGTTTGTGGTTTTTTCTAGTGGTGTCACAAATATTACATTAAAACGTCAGGATGCACAAACATTTGGTGCATTCTTCGGTTTGGTGCAGCCCTTGCCCAGGGCTGTTGCCCTGATGTGCTCCATCATGCCAAGATCCAGCACCGCATCCCAGCCTCCTGGTCCTGCAGCTCAACAGGGGCTGGATCTGGGACTCACTTTTGTCCAGAGATGCAGCAGTTTCTCAGAGCTGCTACAGCCCTGGGGCAACCCAGGACTGGGATGAGCATCCTGTCTGATCCTGGGACTACACAGGAACTTCAGGTGGAAATTGCACTCTGTCTGGGTTTGGTTGATACTTTTGTCCACCAGTTCAACTCCAAGGTAGCCAGCTGTTTCATGTCAGCACTGTCTTCAGCATTTTGAGCTGTTGGTGCTTCCCTGGTGAATGTGTGACCAGCTTCCCAGGCACTGATCTCATTAGAATTCCTTGAAAAGCCAACAGAGATGACCACTCTCCTCAGTCACTACATCCCACAATAGCTCCCTTAGCCTCAGTGAATCTCCTGTTTCGTCCAGCATGAGAATCTGGCCTGAAGGAAACACCTGGTGCAGCAAGGAAGAGTTTTATAAAGGGAAAGAAATGACCTGAAGTGCAATATTTACCATACCCATTCTCAGCAATATAGATCATACAGTCTCTGAAATCCTTCCTGGTGGAAAGACACTGTTCTTAACACATCGCCTCATTTTGTTTCTATAGACCCCCAAAACTGTAACCTATCTTGAGCATACACCCACTCCCTGGTGCTTTTTGCAGTCACTTGGTGAGATTTAGCAGCAGCCAGTGCTGTACATGGGACGGTCTCTGCCTGGCGGGGATCGTGATCCATCTTATGTTCGGTGCTCGCATGATTGCTAGGTGACTCCTAGCAACAAGACTTGACATCACGAACTCCATTTCACATTTCTCCGGCAAAAGTCGAAGGCAGTTTTATATATCCTTCCCAAAACTGCTTCTGTAGGAGGAGCTTTCATTCATGGTACCGATCAGCATGATGTGCTTATGTTTAAAGATCTATTCCAAAGCGTCAACTGTTCATTTCCAAAGCTGAAATATTTTCCCAGCTAAAAAAGGGGGATAAAGTACAATTTCTGCTACAGATGAGCCATATTAAAACAGGCAGAGCTGTTTTAACTGGCAGAAACCAAGCAGACTTCCCCTATTTATCCACGAGAAGCTGTGAACACCAGCGGGCAGACAAGAGTTTCTGTTCATTGCAGTCAAATGAAAGAAGTAAAAAGCAGCTTCTCCTGGAATTAAAGCTATGGGGAAATATTGCACAAGGTTCCTTCCCAGCCTGACATCGATTTTCTCCATGAGCAAATCTCCATGTTTCATCTGTCAAAACAAAATGATTATCTTCCCATCCGGCACACTTTTTATCCCATCCATGCCCATGATAAGCTTTCCAGGGCAGAGACTTGTGTTTACTATTTTTCTACCCACAAAGGTCCTAGTTTCAACTGGGCCCTCTGGGTACTGCCATAGTACTATTAATACTAATACTCATAATTCTGCTAGTGGCAAATTTAGCCCAACATCAGAGGCTTAAATAAGTTATATGGAAAAATGGTTATAAACCAGTCTCCATCCTCCTTCAAATTCAGCAGGTCATTTTGCATCTGCAAAACTCAGTTTATGGATTGATATGCATCTTACATATTGCATCCTGGGAATGTTTTCTCTATGAATCTCGCACAAAATCTGCAGCATGACTTGTGGATAAAAAAGCCACAGGAAAAAAAGAAATGCCTGAAGCTGTACCGCTTACTTCCCTCCTCTTTGACACGCACACATGCCCAACTGCTTTTTTGCTTCTTTCCCCTTTGTTTTATCAGTACAGTGCTAAATTACCAAGTTTGAAATTTCTTCAGCAAATAAGGGATGCATGCCAGAACACAAGTGCCCCGAGGGATCTGAGTCGTAGGGGAAAAAGGCCTTAATTTCCAAGTTTATAGGTAGCAGCACTTTCCTGAAATTGGAAAATGTTCAACTCATTTATGAAAGAAATCTGCCACAAGGATACGCTGATGTGCACATCTATTTCATTAATAACCCATTGTGATCAACACACATTTTTTTCATTATAGGACAGGTTTATTTTGTACACCTGTATCAAATATGTTCTGCCCCCTCCCTCCCCTGTTAGAGATTTTCCCAGTGAGCAAAATCTCCTTGTGCGAAATCTCTTTAGTACAAACCAGGTAGCTCTTGGAGTGAGGTTTTTCAAAATTAATTGAGCACCTTTACCCATGTGTGACTAATTTATGTGGAGAAGCACTTCACACAGCAGGCTGCTCTACAGCACAGGGCTAGTTAAGCATTTACTGGTCAGGTGTTTGCTCAGGACCCCTGTTTCCCCATCCAGGATGGGCGCACACACGCAGCTCTCCCTGATGACGGTGGGGAACCCGAATCACTTGTGTGGCACCTATGGTCCACATACCTTACAACTTAATTCTGAGGAGATTGCTGGTGCACAGGATAAGGATCAACCTTGTGCGTTCCTCCACTGCCTGAATAAATTAGCATTCCTGTATTTCAGTCCTTGGACTCACCCACCAAGCATGACTTGTGCTGTTGATGGGGATTTTAACCTATTTATAGTTCCCTAACAAGCCCGTAACAAAGAATTCTCTCTCTCCTCCCCATATGTAAATAATATCTAGTGCTACTGTCAGGGCTTGGCACAGCAGCGATGTTTCTGAGGCAGTGTGAATTCTTAGGCTGTCTTCAGCAGGGTATTTCTCCACTTGTAAGCAAGCGCCTTGCAATAGAAGGAGGATTAATCATTGCTATTAGAGCCCTTGCTTTCCTCTGCAACCTTCTCTTCCCAGGGATGATGAGTTAATTCAGCTGGAACAATGTTAGTTCATCAAGTTTTGTGGTTTATCTGAAAATCGAATTGCAGTAATTTTATATGCCAGCTGACTTAATGCCTGTTTAGTTCAGGTTTTAGACAACTCCGGTCGATGATCACAATGGGTTTAACACCAAATGTAGGTGGGACGAGACTGTAACACAGATGATTTCAGGCAGGTTTTTCTTCCACGCTGGTTCTGTTGGCTGTGTGCACATGTGTTTCTGTGTGTAGGATGTGTATCTGCCTCTTCTGAGCCTCCCCTAGAACCATCCACACATGTACATTTGAAACAGCAAATGCAAACCCGAAAATTTTAAAATGAGTGTTTGACTTTTTATTGGGTGATAAATTGCTTCTTACTCTTATAAAGTCCGCAGGTGTTTATGTCCACTCTTGTATGCCTAGTTAAAACCTTGGCTACAATAGGAATGCTTTGAAAATAGCCAGTCACTCCTAAAATTTATTATTAAAATAGAATTACCTGTTATGCATCACATTAATCCATGTAGTGTAAAGTTTTGTATTTAACCCTTCCAGTCCCTTTCAGCCTGGCATTTTCCCTACTTTGGTATTTAATTTTCCATCCTTTTGCTGTGCAAATTCTGTTGTCAGAATCTAGATAGTGCCGAGACTGGAACAGGACCTTAGAGCTTGCTGCCACGCAACCTTCCTGTGTGGCTCTTCCCCATGCCACGACAGGCTCTGGGGCTAGAAAAGGTCTACTAAACCAAGCCCTTGGACTATTTGGCAAATTAAAAGGCTTGGAAATTAAAAATTTGAAAGAAGACTTAATGCATCCCTGTCAAATTCTTATGCACGTACATACAAAGCAAGTCTGCAAAATCCTGTTACTGTGCTTATTATCCCCTCGGTATGGTGCCTTCTCAGGAGGCATTTTTTAAAGTTCTTCCATTTTTAGAGCAGCTTCTGTAAAAAAAAGCTGTGTTTCCATGCAGAGCAGCAGTGGCTACAGCAGGTGGGAGCCTCCGGCCACCCCACGTGCAACATCCATCTGTGGGGTCCCACTGCTCCATCTCTGGATGAGCAAACTGAATGAGCAGGAGCAGGCACAAATCTGCGTAAATTTATTCAGTTGTGTTTCAGCAAAGGTGAATGAGAGTGCGCTAAATAAAGCCAAATCAGACTTCTTTTGATCATGTTGGTAGACTTTAGAAGGTCTTGCTCAAGATCTTTTACTCTTTGGGTGACTGAGAGAGAAAATAACCCTTCCAGGCTGCCCAGTACATGGAGAAGAGGTGCAGAGTAAGGGCATTGCTGATGAAGAGTCCCAGATTCTGCAGAATGTTGGCTTGCTTTCAAAACACAAGAAAGGTAAAGCCCAGGAAAACACATAGCTTCTGGGTGGACAGGAGGCCAGTGCCCACATCAATCAGCTGCTGCCTTAAATTGCCCGGTCTCTAGTAGGTGTTAAAACAATCTGGCTAACATGGGCTTCTCCTCTGACTTTTATCTTAGCCCGCATTTGTGCCAAACTCTCACAGAGGGGATTGTCTTGCCTGCGGGTGCAGTAACCCTGAATGAGAGAAGGGCCCAGGCTGGATTTGGAGGCTTCCAGCCCATTCTGTAATGGAAGTAATGAACACTGCAAAGGAAAACAGCAACAGTCCTCAACATCCAGCACCAGAGCACACGCCTTGGCAGGGAAACACAGGGGAAGACTTGGAGAAACAAGGAGATTTGTCCTGGTGGAACCCCCTTTCTGCTGCCAGTGCAAGGAGCAGAGTGTGGACAAGCAGGTCCACATCCCCCAGAATAACATTTTGGGGTCCTCTGCAAGGACCATGGTTTGTTTGCAATAAGACATTATAACATGTCTTCCTGCCACAAGGAAGGACAGTTTCTTACTGGGTCTCCAAGCCTTCTTCCTCAAGGCAGGAGCAAATTCACTCAGGCAGCTGGATACCAGTCACTGACCCATTTTTACATCTTCCTTATTGATGAAGAAGGTAAATTTGCTGCAATTTCCCTTCTCCTGCTAATGCAGTAAGGCCCAAAATCCAAAGACGTTCAAGCTCAAACCCTGGCAGCACAGCTCAGTGCCTGCCAGAAAACTCCTTCCCACCTGGCAGCCCCTGCTCAGGAGTTTTCCCCCCATCAATCAGCTGTGATGGGACCCACACCTGCAGGGACACCCACACCTGCAGGGACACCCTCACCTGCAGGGACACCCTCACTGGTGGATGTGATGGAGCCACCAGCAAAAGTGGGTGCTCAGACTGGGGGCTGCCCACCGTGGTTCTTGCACACTCGTGGGTTTGCACTTGTGATAGTGGTGCAGGACACGAGGGCAGTGAGTCTGTTGGGACCCTGCTCACACCAGGACCATAGGAGACTAGAAAATGGGGTTGGGTTGTCAAGATCAGACTGGGGTAAGAAGGAATTTGCTATTTGACTGGATTTTAATAGGAGAGAAAAAGTGGGGCTTTTCTGCTTAATACTTGGGTAATTGTTTGGGTCCTGCCATTGGCAGCATTGCAGTTGCTCCAGTCTGTAAGAGGGAGTGCAAATGGGAACCAGCACCCATGGGAGCATGGGGACAGCTTCAGCCACATCGGGACCCCACCACCAAGGTGGCACCATGTGCATGTGCCTGCCGTGCATCTGTTCCATGTGGGCAATGTGCGTTCACTGTATGTATTTATTTATCCCAGCCTTAAAGCACTGTGTGGGGGGCGTTCACACAGCAATAGGAGATGAGTGGACATAACTATGCGCTGCCTCTGTGCATGGCTGGGGGCTGCCTGTGCTCTGCAGTTCCCCAAGTGCATGCAAAGGTCCTATATTTTTTTAATTGCCAACATATGCACTACTCTCTCTCTCTGTATATATATATATATTTTTTTTTTTTTTTTTTTGCAAGAATATATTTGTCTTCTTATTTTTCCTGAAGCCATTTGGTATTTTTGGTGGGGGGCGTGTGTCTTCTCTGCATGTTGATTTCAGACTAGTAAATGCCCCTTGCTGCCTGGCTACGGGGAGATGACAGCCTGGCTGGGTGCCGCCACCACAGCTGGAGGCTTTGGGCTTCACACCCTGCAGCTGCTAAAAGAGAACCCCCATCTGCTGGCGAGGGGAACCCTGGGGGTCCCCAGAGCCCCACGCTGCCCTAGGGAAGGGGGTGCAGGACACAGCAGAGCGCTGATCCCCCTGCGTCCCGCAGCCAGACCAGGGGGAGGAAACGCACCCTCCAGCAGTGCCGGCAAAGCCAGGCTGACCTGAGCAAATGAAAATAATCAAAAGTAATTAGAAGCGTGCTGGACTGCTCCTCGGAGATCTGTGCGAGAGAATAAACATGCTGGAGCCCTCCGAGCCACTGCAAAGGCCCATGTCTGAGCTGTTAGGTGCCCTGACCTTGTCCACATAAAGACGTGATTTATGAAGTGCAGGGCACAGCAGCAGGGCTTCTGTCTTCTCCAGAAGAACCAAATTACTGAGGTGGAGATTAACATGCTTTCAGTTGGGCCCATTTCCAGACCAAGGGAAATTTTTTATTTACATTTTTTTACCTTTAATTTCCTCCTCCTCTCCCTTGCTTGAAAACTGCCTTTTGGCCAGGAGGGACCAGCCTAGCAGTGTGTGAGGGCAGGAGGGGCAGCCAGGATGGGGCACCGGGCATGGGGGCCACGACAGCACTGCGGTGCCCACCAGCACCGCTCCTTCATGTGAGGGCTGGGAGAGGTCCTGCTCTTCCCCTTGAAATAAGCAGCAACACTTCTCTGGTTTTGCTTGATTTTTTGTTTAAGTTAATATCCACAACATGGTGTGGGAGGAATTAACTTGCAGAAATTGTGTTGCTTTTCCTGCTTGTTGCTGTTTTCCTGGGTCTGTCCCAGGGTATTTGGATATGTCAGAGGGCTGTTGTTTTCTGTATGTTTGTCTTGCTTTGCTTTTCCTTTCTTCCTCCCCGCTTGATATAGTCGCTCAGTATTTTAAACACTCACCACAGTGTTAGTCAGGATGCTCAATGTTGTGTTTAGTCACTTTGAGAAATATAACATTAAACCCCACTTTAAAATGTGGTTATGAAGTGGCTTGCTCTATAAACATAAGGATAATATTAAGCCTAATATGGACATTTATGGTATTTAAAAAAATCGCCAGCTACTTGTCTGATTTTTCACCATTGTCCTCTGCAGTGTTTGTCCACAGGAAGCCCATTAAAAGTGGACAGTGCAGTTATTTCATCTGGCTTTTGCTGAGCTGCTTTGCTTTGCTTTAATGATGTGCTGGAATGCACAGTGCCCATAGGGTCTCCATTATGAGAACTTTTACTTCTGGGACGACCATGAAGTTAAAGGCTTAAAAGAGGCATCAGTTTACAGCCTGGTGGGAATTACTAGCAGAGTCGAGTACTAACTCCTTACTGCCTCCACTAATATAGCGACTTATTTTAAATAAACAATTGCAAAAGGGACCCTGTGGAAATATTTAGGCCTCTTGAAGCGCCTACCAAACTGCCCAAAGGGAGACAGAAATCCTATAGATGTATTTAAAAGATTTTTGCTTGAAAGAGGAAAAATAATACGTATATGTAGCTCCAATGTCCCCTTACAGGACCGGTGGAGGGGCTCGGTTCAGTTTGCCTCCCAAAGCCCCCGTGCTGCCCAGCGCCTCTCACCACGCTCCGGCTCAGGGGCATGTGCCTTCCTCCTCCTCCTCTTCTTCCTCCTTGGGGAGCGCTCCCTCCACCCGGGCTGGGGCAAAGCATAAGCGCTGCATGAAGGGGAATTACCAAAAATGGGGTTTTCCCCCAAAAAAACCCGGGTAACGGCAGGTCTGCAGCTGCTCGCCGCCCGCTTGTGCCGGTTCCAGCCCCGGTTCCTCCCCAGTCCCGTTCTAGTCCCGGTCCCGCTCCCGGTTCCTCCCCAGTCCCGTTCCAGTCCTGGTCCCGCTCCCTTCCCCGCCCGTGTCCCGGCGGCCAGCGCCACCTAGCGGCTGCCGGCGCCTCCTTGGCGGCGCAGCGCCGGTGCCGGCCGGCCCCGCTTTGCCGGTACCGGGAGGCCCTTTTGTTTATCCACCGGCGTTTCCTCCTTTTGTGGAAAAGCCGAGGGAGGGGGTAGAGGAGGCGGTGGGGGGGGGGGCGCTCCGGCTCCTATCGGGGCCTGTGATCAGGCCTATGGGCCCGAGCAATCAGTTTCCCAGATTACTTGTATTTAATACACAATGCATCATAAAACAAATCCCTCATCCTGACAGGAAGAAAATAGAACAGCTCATAGCTCGAGCCTGTCCAATTTATGGCTAAATTAAAAAAAAAAAAAAAAGAAAAAAAAAAAGAAGAGAGAGAGGAAAAAAAGAAGGAAAAAAAAGCTCCAACAATGGGCGAGCGGAGGGAGGGCAGGAAATCAATGGTCCGGCAGACCGGGCGGGCGGCGCGGTTCTCAGGCCCGGGTGCTATGGGAATCTCCCACCAGGTTTTTTGAGGTTATTGACAATGGATTTTTAAGAATTATTTTTATTTTTTCCTGTCCTATCTACCGCTCCTGAGTGCGGGGTTTTTTCCCCCCTTCTCTTTCACCTCCCCTCCTCGAACAATAGCTATTATCTGAAATAACAGTTCAATGTCACAGATAACAGGCCGCTGAGACGAATTAATCATCATCTCTTGTCACCCGGCTTCTCGCCCTCCCCCTGCCCCGGCCCCCCGGGAAAGAAAAATCGACTTTTAGTCTGAGAAATATATTTGCACTTAAAAAAAAAAAAAAAGTGGGTGGCACTTCTGGATCGTGCAATAAAATACATAGTTCAGCCCTCTTTTTTTTTTTTTTTTCCTGCCCTCTTCCCCAAAATACACATATAGACATGTATCTTGCCGTAGTTAGCCCGGACGGTGCCCAGTTTTACGGGCGGGTATGCGGCTTTGCGTCGCGGTGGGATTTCGGGGCCGTTTAGAGAAGCCGGGAGAGCCGCGGAGCCGGCGGGGGCTGCGGGTGGGAGCGGGTCCGGCCGCTGCTCCCGCCGGCAGGCAGAGCGCAGCCTCCCGCCGGCTCCATTCATGGGATTCGTTACCAAATAAATAAAGAAGAAGAAGAAAAAAGAAAGTTTAGGAAGCGCCGGCAAACGGGGCGGTGGTTCCGCCGCACCAAACGGGGTCGTCGGGAAAATTGGCCAGGCAAGGAAAAAAAATTGCGTTTCATTAAAAATTGTTATTAATAACCACAGTGACGGCGATGACGAGGATAACTCGAGTAACGAGCCGGGCGCGCTGGCTCCTGGAGCGCCGGGAAAAGCCGTCGGGGCGAGCGCAGCGCGGTTCCCGCTCGCCCGGGTCCCGCTGCGGGGATGGCCGGCGTATAAATAGAGGCGAGCGGCGAGGGCCCGCGGCCCCGCGCACCGCCGCGCAGCCCCCCAACCGGGGGATGCGGCCGGGAGGGGGGGCCGCCCCCGCGGGCTGCCGGTCAGCCCCCGCGGCGGGGCCGCTCCTCCGCGACCTGGCGGTGACCCCCGGCCGCGGGGCCGCTGTCGCTTTAAGCGCGCCGGGAGCGCCGCCGCCGCCCGGGACGGGAGGGGGGGCTGGGAGCGGAGGGGGAGCGGGTGGCTGCCGGCGCGGCCGGGGCTGCCCCGCTTTAAAGAGACAGTGCCCGAAAGTGGAGCGGCGGGGCTGGCAGGACCCGACGGGGTGGGCGGGGAGGGGGGGGGGGGGGGCGGGCAGGGCCGGGCCGGGCGCTGCCCGGGGGTGCGGCGGGGAAGAAGCGCCGCGGGCAGGCTGCGGGGGTGGGGAGGGGGAGAGTCGCCCGCCCACGCACGCACACTTTTCTCCCATCCCCGGCGGAGAAGTGAAAGAAGTTTGTTTTGTTGAGCGGCGTGCGGTGGGGTTTTTTGTTGTTGTTTTTATTTTTTTTTCTTTCATCTTAAACACGATTGTGTGGGGTTTGGGTTGTTTTTTTCTTCTTCTTTTTTTTTTTTTCTTTCCTTTTCCTCCCCGCTTCTCCCGATAACTTTCTTTGCACACACACACTAAGCCAGCCGATAAGACCAGGAGGGGCCGAAAGGGGAAGGTGATGGCGAGCCGGCAGAAATCCGCCGAGCCCCGCCGCCGCTGAGCCCTCCAGGGCCGGCAGCCTCCTCCGGTCTCCCCGCCCGGTGCCCCGGGCCCCCGCCGCCCCCCGACAAATGGTGGAGCGCACCGCGCCCCGTCACCGCCCGCCTCAGCCCCGGACCCCGACGGTCGCGGCCTCCGCCCGCGTTTGACGCCAAGATGTTGCTTCCAGCCGCCTGAAGGATATTTTTCCCTCTCTCCCTCTCCTTGCCCCCGCAGGCTGCCGGCGACACAAGGTAAGAGCGGCAAGCGCGGCGGCTGCGCTGCCCACGGCCCCGCGGGACGGGGCCGTCCTGCCCCGTCGGTGCCCGTCGCGCCGCCGGTCCCCGGGCAGACCCTCCTCCGCCGTCCCGGGGGGCAGGGGGTGAGGCTCCCCCCTCCCTATCGGTGCAGAGCGGGGTTTGCGTTGAAAGGGAAGATTAAACGTCCTTCTTTCAAAAAAGAACCAAAGGTGCGGCCGGCGGGGCAGCGTGCGCGCCCGCGGGGGATAAAACATGACTTGCGCGGCCGCGGGGCGCTGACGGCTCCGTTGGGATTCAGGATGCTGGGGGGTCGGAGATATGTTTTTTCCCCCCTTCTTTTTTTTTTTGGTGGGGCGTGAATGCTGTTCAGGAAGAGGGGAGAAACCCGGCTGTCCCGGGGCAACGCTCGGCAGCCGCGAGTGGGCAGACAGGGACCCACTCGCACCCCCGTTCCCCACGGACGGGCCTGATCCTGGCAGCAGGACGGGGGCGGCGGAGCTGGGGGCGGTGACCCTCCGTACCTGGGTTGCCCCCGGGCCAGGCCTACCCGCGGGGTCCGTTTAATTAATGAAGGTGAGCGGGCTGAGGCCGCATTGTGAGCCCTTGATAGGAAACTTCCGTGGGTTTTCATTAACTCAGTGACACACAATGCCGGGGTTCCCGGCCATTCAGATCGGAGGCCAAAAGTGCTCCGGGGCTGGACGGGAATACAAACGTTTCCCTTTGGGGAAACAACCTCCCTCTCCCTTTTCATTCGGGGCGTGTGTTTTAAGTTGTTTCTTTTTTTTTCCATAATAAAATCGGATATTTTGTTGGCGGTGCCAAGCCGGAGAAGTTGTAAATGTAGCAGTGGGCTCACTTGGATGCTGAGGAAAGTTGAGGATAGGCCGGTGGCAGAGCTTACAGATAAATAACGATACTCAGTTGTATGTAACGATTAGTAATTTGTCATAATATTAGAACAGAACATCCTCTTTAGCTTGTCCACAAGCAATCTCATTGTATTTGTTTATTGTCTGCATAATTGGAACCATTTATTGGTATGTATTGAATACTGCCATGTTTTGCATGAGTGTTAACATTGTTTTTTTTTCATTTATTTTCTTTAGTTGGGCATAGGGAGTTCTATTATTTGCCTCAATTAAAGGGAGTGATTTAAGTGTTGCACAGAAGGGCTGTTTGGGAAACATAATATTAAAACAAGACAAATAACTGCATACCAAGTAAAGTTTGGTTCAGAGCAACAAATATGAAGAGACTAAATGGGTGCTGCAAACAACGTAAATCCTGAAACAAAACACAAACTTAAATGAAGCTAACACCACCTATATTAATAGTTTTTGTTATATTCCCTGACAGAATGGTATTTAATTTAAATAATAATTTTAAATGTGAGGAGTCACCGATGAATTAAAAACAAAAATCAGATCTGTCTGAAATTAACATAGTGTTTCTTAGCAATAAATAGGCAATGCCTCAATTACATGTAAACATTTGTCAAAACCTTTTTCAGCACATTTATTGTCCTGTTATTAACGTGTATGTTTTCTGACCGTTCTTTTAAAAATCTCGCCAGAGGAGTGTGTTTCTGAGTAAATTTTTCTATGTTGTTATTATTATTATTATCCATATGTATATCTGGAAATGTGTGGTTTATCTTTTGATTAGTATGCACAGACAGCAACAGAAAGATTTACTCTTTTCTATTTTTCCTTTTAGATCTTGGATGAGTTTTGCAATGTGAAGTTCTGCATAGACGCCAGTCAACCAGATGTAGGAAACTGGCTCAAATATATCAAGTTTGCTGGATGCTACAATCAGCACAACCTTGTTGCATGTCAGATAAGTGACCAGGTATGTGGGCTTCACTTTCTGGACTTATTTTTTTAAAGGAACTTTAAGGTGTCAATGAAAAAAACAAACAAAAAAACCCACAACAGCAATTCACAGCAGATTTTGGCCTGTTTGTTGTTGTGGCAAAAGATCAGACAGAGATGTGAAATGCAGAATAATTTCAATTATGGGTGGCAGATAATATGATTTTTCTATTTTTCCACGTTGTTGTTCAATTCATTTTTATTTTTTTTAATCTTATAACTGCTAAAAATTGGGACTGCTGTCCTAGGAATATAAAGCCTGTATTTGCTGATTTTTGGATTAGCAGCATTTTCTGGCTCCTGTTCCAGTCCACTTGGATTGCTACATGTAACCGATGGGTTGATCAGAAGCTGTAATGTGAAATTAATAGCAAGAATAGGGGACAAGACACAAAACTGATAATGCTGCCAATGTAGCTGCATGTATGGGACTTTGGATTTGAATGCACACATGCATGATTGTTATTATGCCTTCTCATACACTTTGCTAGACCTCAGAATACTTTTATGCTGAACCAGGATCTTCAGTAGTTTTCTTTTTCTTTTCATTTATTGTAATTAAATCCACTCGTTGTTGGGCTGAAATGTTATTTATCTTTGTGTGTTGGAAAAATGGCTGGAATAGGCAGAGGAAGGACGCGGTGAAGCATTTGGTTTTCAATTATGCTGATGAGTTATTAGGTGTTTGTTAAGGTTTGCTTTAGTCTGTGGATCATACATGCTGTTATGAAATATTTTAATGGGTGAAGTTAGGTTAAGCAAGCTGTACTTCTCTCAAGTAAAAATATCTAAAATAGCAAAGCAACAACTGCTTGTGAATTCTTGTTTCCAATTTAAACTTTACTACCTGCAACGTAGGATTCGATTCATTTAATCAGTGTTTCATTTTTCACCACTTAATTAACTGTATCAGGTGAATGTTAAAGATTATCTTTAGCTGATTTAATTGCCTTGACAGTATTGAAAGAAGAATCACAACCAGGCACAAAGCTTCAATTAGAAATCATTCCTTCTAATCAAATTCCTTATGTATAGGAAATGAATGTGAGACAGCCTGCTATTTCCAGCACAGCAGTATGTGTTTCTCTTATGTGAGATAGTTGATTAAACACAGTTTAAATAACTTTTTCAGATAACTTCTTTTTCAAATTTTCAACTTTTACAATTCAGCACATGTAACACAGAATGAACCAGCCAACTGAGATGTAATTTCTTTTTTATGTAGCAGCTGGTTTAACTGAAGAATCTATAAACATTATTAATAAATGCAAAATACATTTTCTGAGTTGAAATATGCTTTACAGTAAAAAAACAATACATTCAATGCAGAGCATTTACGGATGCGGTGATACGAAAAGGAAACTACCCAGATCAATTGAAACAGCAAATTCAAATCTTTTATGTTTAATAAGAGCTGACATAGATAGGAAAGATTAGAAGTAGAATCACATGCGTTGGTCACAACAACTTACTGTCTTTGCATTGGTGATCTGTGACTTAAAGTACATGGGAGGCTGAAACAGCAGCATCTACCTCTGCGGCGCAGACACGGACCCACGTTTTGACGTTTTTGGAAGGAAAGTTATGGCGCTTGTAACTTTCTCTTTTTTTACTGTTTACATTTCTGAGATTTGGTAATGGTGGCTGTACTGCTGCCAATAATTTCTTTCATTCACTGGAGACTTGTTATTTATTTTGCGCAGTATCGTGCTGTCCATAATTCCATATTTTTATAGCTTATTGTTGCTGAGATTTGCAAATTAAGAATTGGTTGTCTTTCAAGTAGCGTGTTGTGAACTGGGTGCTGTCAGCAAGAGATTGTTGTTCGTTTGGCCCTATGGAAATGCTGCACATTTACCCACAAAAATCATACGCGTACTCCAGCGTTTTATGACCAGAGCTTAAAAAGTTAATGCTAAAAATGTGCTCTCGAATCTTAAAGCAAAAAAAAAAGCCTTTCTAACAGCTCCTCCTTCTGCTTTCTTCTGGCACAAGCTCACCAGAGGTAATATAAAATATAATAGGGAGGCAAACTGGGAAATGGACATTACATGGCCAAACGTGTGCATGTACAAGGAGTGACAAATGCAAGTCAGGACTGAGCGTGCGTATGTGTGTGTATGGACTGCGTGGGGCTGCCTGGGGGTCAGGCTGCTGCTGTAGCTTATGGGGGGAATAAAAAAGAAAAAATAAAGAAAAAAGAAAGGAAAAAAGAAAATAAAATAAAAGAAAAAGGGTGGAAGCACTAGGATGTGTATCGGTGGTTGCAGCTAGAGCTGGAGGGCAGGGGCGATGCTGGAGCCACAGCCAGTGTGGGGTGTGGGGACACCCCGCTCCCCCTTGGTACCCCCAGGAATAAGAAGTGCCTCAGCAGCCCTGGTCACACAGAGAGTATCCCTGTTTTGGGAGATGCTGCTCACTCCTGAGGCACAGACACTCGATCAGCAGTGATTGTTCACCTCTAATTGCTTCAACTCATCTGTAAAATTCACAAGCAAACATTGGGCTGTACCTGAGAAGGTAAAAGATCCTGCCGGCGCTCCCCGCCTCATGCTGCCCGCAAGTTTCTGCTGCTAAATTCGAGCTTGACTGACAGATAGGTATGATTCCCAGACTGCTTGAGGCAGAATTCAGATGAATCTCAGGGCGATATGTAATCTAGTTGCCCTGCTAAGCTCTACCTTCTGTATTTAACAAAAAGAGTGAAAGAAAAACATTTTGCGTTGTTTTCTCTGTTGGACTTTTAGCAGAGACATACCACCCCACCCCCTGACTCACGGTTGGGGTTAAGTTTCATCACTTAGGATCAACTTTACAAAAGGCCTGGGCTCGCTCTTATGACTGTATAAATGAGCTTTCTAAGACAAACAGCTCAATAATGGTGGGATGCAGTCAAAACATGCACACTGGGTACAACTCACGTTTCATTTGATTGGAGGTGGAGTAGGGTTTAAAAGCTGCATTTTATTTTATTTTCTTTTTTAATTTCAAACAAAGCTGATCTAGGATTTCTCTTTGCTGTCTTCTTCTTATCTCCTGTCATACCCAATCTAACCTGAACGTATGTAATTCAAGATGTATATGAATAATAAAATTCCACAAACAGGGCACTCTTATTTTTTCCTTTCCCTAAGGACCCTGCAGTGTGTGCAGAACTGCAGAGTCTTGTCACTGTTATTGCCCTGGAATGTGGTTTTTTTCAGCTCAGAGTCAGGATTCAATACCAGTTTCTGCTAACTTGGACAACTGTCCTGTGTTATCATTAAACTTCTATTAGTTCAACTTTTTAATATTTTCAAATGATTAGCCCTCTTAGGTTTTCTGTCAACACTGTCATTCCAGCAAAAGCATTTTAAAGTATATATATATATGTTAATGTAAGTGCAGTTGCAAATATAGTAGGGACTATAGCCATAGTATGTCAGGGACTGTCACACATTCCAGGCACATTTTCAGGCTGGGATCACTGTCACCTTCAAGCTATACAAAAATACTGTCTTTTTTCTTTATATATATATTTTTTTTCTTTTAAGGAATGTAGTTGGTAGCAGTTGAAGTTAAAACTCTGGAGTGTTTTCTTTATCTTGCTTATTGCTCACAGAGCTCTGCCAGTGATACAGCCACATAATGCTGTGAAACTGCCCTGAGCTTCCAGGTCTCTTCCCCCTCCAAAAAGCAGCTCCTGAAGATTCTCTTTGGTTTATCCATGGAAAACTCCAAGTGGCTCAAGATCAGTTTACTGAGGTTTTGCTGAAATAGGTTTTCTGTAGTTCTTTATTTTTTGGTCTGTTTTGTTTCCTTATACTCAAGTATATTCCAGCGCTACGAGAGAAAAACCAGTAGTATTACACTCTTAACAACATGCCCGATGTCAGCGATATAAACTTACACGAGTGAACCTACCGCTGTAGGTTTCAGCAGATCTGATCCCATCTTACACGTTTTACAAACCTTTTTAATCTGCAGACACAGCTTCATGTTTCAGGTTTTACTGCCGCTGCCCCCACCTCCGCGGCAGGCGGGGAACGGCACAGGCTCCTCCAGCAGCCCTGGACACAAAGCCACCTGCAAAAGTTGTGGGTTTAAGGAATAGTTTTGAGGCTTTGTTGTCAGAGAGTGAAATTAAGGTTTTGGTTGTTGTGGGTCAGGAGGGCATTGGCATGCTGAGCTCATACGGGGCCCTATTCTGCCATGATTCTTCCTGTGACTTATTAGTTTATTAAGCAAATAAAGTTTAATCCGGCTCCCACTGAAAATCTGTCTCCAGTGGAGCGGGGTCGTGTTAGCGTAGGGCTAGTGGAACGAGGAGCTCGTCGGTGGTGATTTTCCACTTATTGCAGTTAGAGCTGAGGCTGGGGGTGAAACTCCTGCCTGGTCTTTATGTCTGTCTGTGTTATCTGGAGCTTAATGCTCTGGTGCTGTTACTGCTCTCAGTGTTGGCCTGTCCTGACGTGACCTAAAAGAAATCATTCAGAACCAAAACTGGCAATGAGTTGTTGCCATTTCTACAAAGTGATAAGTTTTTATTGGCGATTCGTGTTTAATAAAAGAGGTAAAGCATGTCATTACTAAGCAAAAATGCCCTTTTTTTTGTGATAAGAGCTGTCAAATCATACCCTTATGCTCACCAGAAAGAGTATTGAGGATTATTCATGTCCACAGAGCCAGGACAAGGCTGCAACTCACTCGACACATCATGTGGTTAATGAGTGAAGGTGGGATATGGGATGTTAGAAGACAACCGCATGGTGAGGTCATCTCAGGAGAACTGGTGGGCACACAGAAGTTGTGGTCTGGCATTGGTGTCAGCAACCCCCGAGCAGGAGGTTTTGCAGGGCTGAAGCAGCTTGGCTGGATGTGGCAGCCCATCACCCAGACCCAGGGCTTTCACAGAGGCTAAAATTTGCCTATGATGGAAGAAGACATGACTATCACTGAGGAGGTGATCTGCGGCCCCCAAGACACTGAAGAAGGTGCCCTGTGGAGGGACATCCCCAGCTCCCTCCTCACTTCAGGGGATCAGGAGGCACCTCTTGCCTCAGAAGGTGGAAAAATGGGGTTCCTGGTGGCATTTCAGGAGAACGTCCTTTCTCTAACCCCTTTCTACTTGATCTGCTTTGGCAGTTTTGGGGCGTTTTGGAAGTGAGGAAGGAAGGGGTTTGCAGTCCTGGTGCTAAGCATGGTGATGCTCCTTCACCATCTCAGCAGGGTGAAGGGGAAGGTCCCTCCTCTCACCAGGCTCCCACCGATGCCCCTGCAGCCACTTGCACGCAGACATTTGCTGAGTTTCGCCTGTGGAGTTTTGCTAAAGTTTTCTTTGGGTCTGATACAGCACTCAGGAAGGACTCCTCTACATTAGCCCTTGAAAAAACTCCAGTTCGTTTCAATTTATCATTTGCCTGAGTATGGCAAGAAGAACTTGGCTCAGGTTTCATCACATAGTTCTCCAGCTGCAGAAGTTGTTCATCACAGGAGCTAAAATTGAAGCTTTGCTGTTTGGACCTTTTTCTTTCCATTTTTTTCTCCCTCAAATGCTTAATTATGGCTTGTTGTGAGGTTATGTGTCTGCTCGTCCTTCCCATTTTTCTGGTGGGCATAAATCCTGATTTCGATCAAGCTCCTTGAACACAACACCTATTATTAGTTTTGGGCATTTAATTTGTTTTACTTTTCAGGCCGGTTCCACTCTTGCTCCAAAGCAGCGCAGAGGTCAATGCCAGTTGGCAGCGTGTTCCTCCTCTCTGGGTGCTTGTTTTCCTACCCAGGCTTGAGACACGCTCCCCTCCGGTACCCCAGTCCCCAAAAGTGGCTGAGAGGTGGGACCAGTGCCGTGTTTGGGGCATGTGTACCCATGGCATTGTATTTAAGGCCCGTCAGTCGCTGGATGTCAGTGCAGGAGCAGCAGCAAAGGGCTCTGTGGGTGCTGGTGGGCTTCACCAGGCTTTTGTGAGGTTGTGCTCTACTTTTAGAATCCTCTGTTCCTTCCCACCATCCCATCCAGAGGGATTCCTTTGCTCGGTCCTCCCGCTTGCACCAGCATGGTGCAGGACATAGTCACTTGGTGCCTTGTTCCACAGCAGTAGCTCTAAGTTCAATGCATCACATTGGGGGTTAAAGTACAAACAGCACTGGCTCTGAGCAGCATCTCTCACCTGCCCTAAAATCTGAATTTCTCAGGCAGCACTGGGGCATGTGCAGTGTTTTCCAAAGCTCTTCTAGACACAGGAATAAAGGGTTTAGTTGGGTGCAATGGAATACAACTCCTCTTCAGGGCTGAGCAGAACAGATGCATGTGTAGCAGCTGAAGTGTTGCTTTTCCTTCCCCAAACCAGCAGCCTTTGGTTAAACCTTCCTGGGGACCTGGGGACAGGCTGGGCAGGAGCTGGGGGTCAGAAACAGGGGTGCGGGTCTGGCGGGGCAGGCAGGATCCCGGGGCTCTTCAAAGCTCACAGGAGGCAGCAGCCAAGAGCGCGGCCCCGGCCCGAGCTCGCGGGGAGTGCGTTTTAGCTATTATTTCAATTATTACAACTTCCTGAATAGGTTGAAGGTCATTCATAATTCACGCTTCTGTCATCTTTACACATGCCAAATGCAGTCTATTAAGCATAAATAAAATTTCAAGTGCCTGACCAGGAAAAGTAAACTGGGATTCATAACAATGAGGTCTTATTCATCCATTTAAAAAGTAAATTGCATGTGTTCCTTTTTTTTTTTTCCCCCCCCTCCCCTTTTCCTTTACAGCTTTGCAGTTTGGGAGCTTTTACTTCTGCTCGGTAGCATAAATATATATGACCTGTGGTGTAGGCAGGCACAGAGGACTGATGAGTTAGGCCTCCCCCAACTTCTCCCCACCTCAGACCCTCTGAACTTTGAAAGTGTTTCCAGATCTGGATCCGATTTTGCTCTTCCTATATAAACTGCAGTCACACACCGCTGATCCCAGGGCATGTGAAATGTGCATCTGGACCTTGCTTGTATTTCCCCGCCACACACTCTGTTTGTTCCTCTACTGTGCAGCAGCTCTTCCTATGCTTCTTGAGGCAAACTGGTGCTAAAAAAACTACTAGTTGGCTAATTTCTGTGAATTTCTTTAATCCATAAATGCCTCTCCAAAGCAGCAATCATTGGGCATGTACCATTTTTGAAATGAGAGATTCTATTTCTTTTTCTTAAATGCAGGCTTAAATCAATGAGAATCAAGTTTTAAGGTCAACTATATTTGCTTATAAATTTTAAATTGTTGTTATCTCTGTGCAAAAATAAATGACTTCTAATAGCTGATCCATAGCAGAACTCCAGAAAAGTGGCTTGTGCATTGTGAGTGCAGCTTAACCCAAGAAAGTCAGGGAACAAAATGGGCTTGGTAGGCTAAAGAGGTGAAAGTCAGAAAATGAAAACCTTTCATTAATTACAGTAAAGTCAGGGCTGCGTCCAAGAAATCTTCAAGCTTTGCAATAGAAGAGTCTATTTATTTTACATTACCTTTTCCTAATACTGAAAATACTGCCTGTGGTAGAGGTTATTTTTGTTGTTGCAAAGCAATGGCAGCCAGGAGGGAACCTGGGGGGTAATTCCTGAGTTTTCCCATCCAGGGGCTGTCTGGACCCCCATGCCCTCTGCCTTCAAGAAGCTGCTGCTCCTTAAAAACTTGAGCAATATAGTACATTACCATGGGACATAGATAACTTCTTAGTTTTTCTCAAACAAGGTAATTCCAGGAGGTTTTAAGTGGGAAGAGTGAGAAAAAAGCTTTTCACATTAAGTAATAAGGACAGCTATAAAAATCAGATTAAATTTAACTGTGCGCTGGGTTTGGTTTGAAGTTCAATGTGTTTTGGTTTAGATTCTCTCTGGAACACAACCTGATGTATAAAATATTAGTGTACTCGGGGTTTTTTAAAACCTATTTTTAATAATAATAATTAAAGTTAGTATTTTAATAATAATAACAATGTCAAAATGCTAGAGATGGAAATCTGTCACTTGGACCTTGTCTTTGGAGAGCATCAGTTCCAGGATGCAAAATATAGAAACGTCACTCAACCTGAAGCATAGAGCTTTTTGGCTACTAACATCCTGTCTGCCTGCTGAGGTACACGAAGGCTGACCAGGTAGTTTCTGATGAGCAGCTCTGTCACCTCTGATATTTTCAAATACCAACACAGGACGATTGGCTGCAGAGTTTACACCCTGGATAGGGATTTGTTGCATAGCTGCAAGAAAGATGCTGCATTGTACTGGGGCTTTCCAAAGAGATGTGATGGACCCCAGCACAGCACTTTGTGAACAAGACCCTCTTTATGCCACTGTACAGTCCACGTGTCCTCACTTTGCGACGAGAGGTGAAAAGGTCTGTCAAAATACCTTTGACAGAACAGCATGAACAGAGGAGGAAAAATACTGGAGAAGGCTTCGCTGTGGTTTTTCTTTGCTCCTGGGTGTGGATGCACTGCTGACCTCAGAGGCACAGCTGAGTTTACCCGACTGTGACACAAAACCGGCAGCATCGAGGCAAGTTCCGGGCGGATCGGTCCTGGGCAGAGCAGGAGCTTTGGCACAGTCCCCTTTGAGTCCATGGCAGTCCCACCAGGCCAAAGAGTGGGCCTGATCCTGCTCCCACCCCAAGTGGGAGTTGGGTGCTGTCATAGCTGCGAGGCCTGCAGAAGTCTCTTGGATCAGTGTCCAATGCCGCATGTCTTGCACATACTATTTCCACCCAAGGCCAGCCAGCAACTTGGTTTATCTTCCATAGATTGGACTGCAACTTCCCTTTTGGATATGTGGAGACCGTTATACTTCTGGAAGAAAAATGCTGTTTTTTAATATATTTAGCTTAAAAAATATTCACTGAATGCAGCACTGACCAGATTTATTTGCAGGAGTTAAAAGCTGGCTTCACTTAAATGTATTTCAGCCTTTGATCAAATGAGTTGCATTGCCCCGGTCGCATCCCCAGCACACCAAAGCCCACGCACCAGCCCTGTGTCCTTCAGGGCAGCATCAGCTCCAGAGGGGATTGTGGTACCAAGTATTCACCTGGCTGCATGAAGAGACATGCATGAGACCCTGCTGTGGTTCTTTTGGCTCCTTGCACCCTTCAAAATACTCAGTGGAGCTCAAAATCCCCTCGACATGGGGTAAAAATGGCAAGCCCAAGCAAATCCAGCTGGTGATGGTGTGAAAGAGGAGGGAGGTGCAGCCTGGGCAGATCAAGCTGCCCATAAATTCCTTCTCCTGGATTCTATGGGGAAATTTTGCCATAAGCAAGGGGTTGTGACATGGGTACCTTGTGCCCCACGTGTTTTCCCAGCACTCCTGGCACCTGGAGAGGGGGGAGCATAAGGGTGGTGGGACGAGCTGGCCCTGGCAGCCTTCACCACCACTCACATGTGCCTCCTCCGGAGCGGTTTTGGGATGAAGTGAAGAAAAGAAAACATATGCGAGGAAAATGCAACTTATTTCATTATTTTTAGGTATTTAGCCCAGATCTGTGGGCAAAGGCTGCTTGTGTAGAAAGAAACGATAAGGCTATACGGCCACCTCCTGGAGGACATCGGTATGTGCTCGGCTGCCGGGGCCACCCTATGGGTGACGGTTCATGTGTGGCCTGGTGAGGAAAATACCCGCCCATCTCTAGATACCTCTACCTGCTTTGTGACAAACCCATCTGTTAGACTTTAAATGGTAGAGGTGATTTTCTGCCTTTCTCACATTGCCCTGAAATGGGTATTGAGAGTTAAGAGTTCGAGAGTGAAAAATTTAAAAATACATTCGTCCGAGAAAATGCAAATGCATCATTTTTTAGTGTAGGAAACAGAGATGTCATGTGTTTTTGTTTAACAAAGCCCGAGGAAGTTACTAATATTTATTTAAGCTGCTTCATGGAGCTTTTTAGTGCTCCTCACATTTCCTGCTGAGACAGAAAGCAGCCACATGGATTTTGGGAATTTCCTATCGGCAGAGCGTCCCGGTGCCGGCACGTGCTTGCTCTGGGTGCACAGATCCAGGGAGCAGCCCCCGGCTTCTCCGCTGGGCTCCTTCCTAACGACAAACACAGACCCCAATATCACCTGTGCTGGGGGACCAGGTGCCACTGACCAGAGTTTCCACCAGTGGCTTTGGCTGTTGGTGGCTTTTCTTCATCTGAGACTGATTTTTCCTTTGATTCTTGTTTGAAGCTACGGAGTAACCAGGCACACTGGTTTGTATAAGTGACTTCCTGGACTGTGTAGATTTATTGAAGTGGAGGGGTTGGATGCCCACTGTTTGATCAGCAGCATCTTCTCAGGACAGTTTTAGTAGCTTTTCCTAGTGCCACTGGAGTTATTTCACCTATGCAGGTTCCTCAGGGATGCGTTTTATGGCTACATGGGTTTGGTATAACTAAGCATGCAAATTGCTGGTGGTATTTGCAGTCACCACGTAACCTATTTTGCAGCAGAGGCTGTTGAAAGCAATTGTCCTTTTGGTTTTCACAGCACCCAATGCTCCAATGGCTTTGGGGGTGGAAGGAGCAGACCTGCCAAAGTTGGCACCTCTCCAGCAACCAACAACCAGCACCCACAACGCGGCAAAGTCTGGCCATGCGGTTTTGATCCTGTAGTGCTCACTGGCAGTGGTTTATGCCTCTTGGTCTTTTGTGGTAGTCATGTTGCTGTCTCTTTTTATTTTCCAGATATTCTACAGAGTGGTAGCGGATATTGAACCAGGAGAGGAGCTCTTACTGTTCATGAAGAGTGAAGATTATTCGCATGAAACAATGGCTCCGGACATTCATGGTTAGCCACTTCTTACCGTCTAATCTAATAGAAAGCATTATTTAAATTAGGCAAAAAAAGATACGGAGATTTCTCCTCTGTAGGAATTCTTTTGAAATCCAGGATGGCTTCAGTTTAGCCAGGGAAGAAAGCTGGACCACAGTCGTGTTTGTCTAACTTCTGCATGTCTGTTTATCTCAATGTATTCAGTGAATAAACTAGTCTGATATTATCATGACTCCTTCAGTCCCTCTGAAGGGTGGGTTTGCTTTCAAAAGTGATACTAATGCTGGTTTGCAGCTTCATTCAATGTTGCATTTGAATGCAACCTATCCGACGTTGCGTTTTGTACCTGCTAATCTGGCGATCTCCAGTTTGCACAGTCGATATTTCTCAGCATTGCATCCTTGCAGCTCCCAATGTCGTTCAGGTTTTCCCCTCACTTACTCAAACCTCCACAACAGAAACAGAGGTCTGCAGATGTAACTGAGGGTTGTAGTAGGCTTTGAGATTGAATCTTGATCATTTTGTGGCTATTGCAAAAGGAGAAGAAGGGTTCCTGTTGTTAGCTCTAGGCCGTGCTGTTTCTGCAGGACAAAAATGTATAGACTTGGATTATAGGTTATTTTTTGTCAATTAGTCAAACAACTGTTATTCTGCCCTCTTGAAATGAGAAAAATCTCATGTTGTTAATGCTGCTGTCACTTGTGAGAACATTTGAGCCATTGCTTCTCCTGACACTTAATCACTACTCATCCGACACATGGATCCTGGGTCTGAAACTCCTGAGCTGTTGCTCATTCTTTGCAGGTTGGGTGACCACAAACCTGTCCCCCATCTCAAAAGCTCCTTTTGCTCCACTGCCTGTCGAGTAGTGGGTTATCCAACCATAGCAAGAGTGGGTGTGGGATATCTGCTTGATGCCCATGAGGCCGCAGTTCGTGCAAATGTGCATGTTTTACAGATTCTCAAGGATTTAGGGACTGTACACAGTGGTTTTCCCAGGGCTGTGTTTTTTTTATAGCTGCATGTACATGTAGAGGAATATCTTTTGTTCTCCTGAAAAAAGGTGGGGATTATTAATTCATTGTAATTTGGCTTTATATGTTTGTGGTTTTTGTTTTGTTTTGTTTTGTTTTCCACAGCAGTAACTTTGTTTAGTTATTGCTAAAGATGTTCTCCGTTTCAAGCATTGTGCTTTCCATGCCTAGTCGCTACGGTCAAGTAGCTATTGTATCAATGTTACCAGAGGAAATCTTTGCAGACACACACAGGAATATATCACAAAGGGCTAATCTAGAAGCAGACTGGGCCAAAGTATTGCTCATAGATAGCGGACAACAGAACTCTGATGGATTTTTCTCTGGATCCACTCAACCTTCAAGTACCAACCAATGACACACATTGGGATCAGACCCCTCAGTGCCTTTCTGACTCAAAGGCTCTGGGCATTTATATCTGCAGGGCAGGTAACACTGGAACCAAACCAGAGCATCTGGCTCCTTGTATGGACCATCAGGAGAAAAATTCAGCAGAAAAAAAATACCATGGGATGCTCTTCTACAAGTTTGGTTTGGGAGATTTTCTTTAGCTAATCTATTATTATGCAGGAATTGCTAATTAATGGAATGTAGTATTCACTCCAAAGTGATACCTGAGTGATCTTTTACACTCAGTTTTAGTAAGAAACACATTATGACCAATTTTATGGAATTTAAAGCAAGGTCCCCTGTCATCATTAACCCAGTTTCATGTGTCTCTGGCTTAACTTGAACAGGGTTGGGTGTCGGAAAAGAACTCTGATAGAAATAAAACTCTATAACCTTTTTAAAACTCTATAAGCACCCTTTTGGCTATTTTAGATGCTGATGTTCACATCCAAGTCAATCTCTTTCATTCAGAAAGATAGAGACTGACAGCTTCCACTGGGTCTCCACCTCAGACCCTGTATATCACCATTTAGGATGGGCTATAAACACACCGACTTTTGTACTAAGCCGATGTTAGGGATCCCTACTGGATGTCACCCAGGCAGGACTGCACTGTCAAATACTGTAGAAATAAAGCATTATTATTAAGTATTCTAAGGCATCCTTGGTTTTTTTGAGGTTCTCCACCTTGCCATTGAATAGCCATTTATTTAACCACACCGTCATGGAACTCCTGATAGGATGGTAGTTAAAAATGACTGAAAACTGATGTGGTTTCCTGTGCCCAACCTGTCTGTCTTCCAGAGGAGCGCCAGTATCGCTGCGAGGACTGCGACCAGCTCTTTGAGTCCAAGGCTGAGCTTGTAGACCACCAGAAGTTCCCCTGCAGCACACCCCACTCCGCCTTCTCCATGGTGGAGGAGGACTTCCAGAAAAAGCTTGAGAATGAGAATGACCTTCGGGATGTGCACGAAATCCAGGAGTGTAAAGAGTGTGATCAAGTCTTCCCAGACTTACAAAGGTAGGAGTAGATGCTTAAAACATGATGGAAGGAGGCAAAATCTGTAATGTCTTCAGTCAGATCATGCCGAGCATCAGCCAGGGCAGAATCTAATACCTTCATCTTCTATACAATCCAAAGATCAATATGACTTCTGTGCTGGTTGGTGTTTTATGGCATAGAAAGCAATGGAGTCTCAGTAAATCAGAAATCTAATCCTTGTCCTTAAGAACTGGATCTTCTGATAATCAGACCTTTAGCTGGCATGGATTGGGCTGGTTGCAGTGAAATCAGAGGACTGATTATAGTTCAGATCAGCTAAGGTCTGGGCTCTTAATTTTGGGTAGAAATAATTTAGAACATCTCCAAGTGGTGTTCACTGGTGTTACCAATTTTGTCTTTGCAAACAAGCCATGCTAGTTAGAGGCGGGTTCTAGATGTTAACATATATAAGTCTATATGTTAATATATATTTATAGCCATACTATTTTGAAATACTGGGGTTCATTTTTTTCTTATACACATAGCTGTCTTTTTAAACAGACTCATGTGCATATGTACCTGAAATATGCATAGAATGGAAATAGAAAGTACAACTTCTATAAGCTGAAGACCATTTACATATTCCCTGTCATAGTGGGTTTTTTTGTGGCTATTTAAAAATAATGTATTGCAGTGCAGATTAGGACAAGTTTTGAAAATTATGGGAAGGTATTGAGAGTGCACAGGGTTTTCTGCAGGACATCCCTTTCAGATTTACATCTTGATGCTTTCATGACGAGGGAAGGTTGACCTCAGGCAACATTTGATAGTAGTGCTGAGATATCTCAGATCAGTGTATCATTATGACCTGATCTTTATGGTTCTGCCAAATTAACGCCACCAGAATTAAAACATGGCGTGCCAAACATTGCTCCACACATACTTGGTCAACCCCACTGAATGGGAATTTGTGCAAGACACCAGGTCTTATTCACCGGCTGATGTTGAGCAGTATGCATGCAGCTCCGCATGTCTAATTTTCAATCAGAGTGATTGATTTGAAAGGTCTGATGGAGGTAGATCAAATCGAAAGGGTTGCAGCAATGTGGGCTGCAACATTTTTCCACATCGTGAGTTACTCGGTGTTAAACTTCTTTTCTGCCTATGAACCAGGGGACGATATCTAACATATGGGAATCATTGAGGAAATGTAAATTTAGCTTAAAATATTAAATATTGAAGAGAAAGGGCAGAAAACAAAGGAGGAGTTGTCATAAATAGATGGTCAGTACTGTGAGAAAGAGTGAAAAATGAGAGAGAATGCAGTCATTCTCCGAACTCTTTAATTATTGAAAGGCTAATACACCACAAAGACAGTTCACAGCAAAAAAAGTACCAAAGTGTGCTATATCCAGATTATATAAAACAAAAGGCCTGAACGAGCCATGCTTGAGGGTGTGCGTAATTAAATGGGGAAAGAGCTGAGCAGTAAGATGGAAATCTGGGGGTCAGGACTGTGCAGTGCTGATGGCAGATCAGGTACCCCACGTTGCCACAGCCAGGGACAAGAGTCTCTAGGTCTTATGGTAAATTTGTTTACCAGTGTATGATGGACAGTTGATTGTTACAGAAGTATTAGGAGGCAAAGCCAGATTCTATTTTTTTTTCCTGTGAAAGAAGGAGTCTGAGAAGGGTAGAAGTAAAGAGCATCTTTGGATTAAAGCATTTCCATTACTTGTGGATGAGAATGGAGGTGGCTATTTGGATGTACAAACCAAACAAGACAGTAAACCCAGCGGGTTTTGTCCACTAATTCAGCAGAGATCAGTGGGAGCTTCACATGAGGAAAGAATCATACAGTTTCACATCCCAGGTTAAAAATCCCAATTTCTAGTGGATTTTCTGTGAATCCACTCTTATGTTATGCAGTGATCTTTCCTTGAGCTATGCTGTGAGTTATGACCCTGTGTGTGAACAAGCAATACAAGTGTTTAAAAATATATATATTTGCTATGAATGAATAATAATACAGGAATCCATAAAATTCAGAGGCAAAAATTAATTCAAAGATGTGCAACAGAAATTAAGTGGTGATTGAATACCCTACTGATAGACTGAATAAACTGCTAAGAATGAATAAACAGCTACACAATTGAACACGATTTATAATAATGAGGTATAACTGCAGTTGTAGTGTACTGTATTTAGAGGTTTCTTATGCTGATTTTGTCCTTCTCCAGTGGACTTAATCCTCATCTATTTCTGCTATAAGAAAAATCAACTCCCATCAAAAGAGTAAAGTTATATCAGGTGGTGGGATCCAAGGTGTGGTTAGAGGGAAAGTCATAAAGCAGAAATAATTCAGACTGCAGGGAAGAATTACCAGAGTGAAATACTGAGAGGTGTATTAAATAATCTCCTTAGGGAGCGATGGCAGCAGCATCTCCAGGAGCATTTGCAAGTGGCAAAACACGAGACGATGTGTTATTCTAGTAGGGAGGAGGATGTTCTGCTTCATGGCTGGGATGAACCTGGTACTCAAAGGACTTGTGTCTGTCAGGATTTGGCTTTTGGGGCTGTTTTTGCTATAATTATGTGCTTTGCCATCTGTGTATTTGACCTCACTGGGCGCTGTTCTTGTTTCCACAGCCTGGAGAAGCATATGCTGTCGCACAGCGAGGAGAGGGAGTACAAGTGTGACCAGTGCCCCAAAGCTTTTAACTGGAAGTCCAACTTGATACGTCATCAAATGTCGCACGACAGTGGGAAGCACTATGAGTGTGAAAACTGTGCCAAGGTACAGTGAATTTGTAGGCTGCCTGGCAGTTCTTGTGCTTCTGAATGCATGGGAGCATGGAAGTAGTGAAGCCCAGGGCTGGGATGCAGGAGGGTGTAGGGCTTCTGCCATGCTCCAGATGGTTTCTCAAGGATTTACGCTTCTATTTTATCAATATGTTATTTTTCTACCCCTTGGGATTTGGAAATGGCTGTGGAGTCTGCAGTGAGCTCTGATGCAGGATGCTGAGTATCTCCAGGCTCAGGGCTTGGTGCCTTGTGAGGACCAGTGGGGTGTAAGAGGGTCACCGAGGGGCAAGAAACCCCAGGGACATCCTGGGCAATGGGTTCCCTAGGCTGAGTGCCAACCCCTGGGACCAGAAACTTCAGGACACTACTGCAATATAAATCAAAATAAGAAATAGCAATGGGACTTCTCATCTCTAGAGCATCTCTATCACTTCCCAGCACCAGGTTTTCTGAGTAGATTGTGTATATAGGATGTGGTGCTCTGCATTGCTTTTCATCAGATTCCCAAAGCTTGGGCCTTTTGCATGAGGACTTTCTTGTTTTTAAGTAGATTTGCTGCAGTAGTGGGAATTTTATATTGAGCTGACACTCGTAAGATGCAACCAAGCCTTGGGTGCTAGGGTTGTGTTGTGTACAGGATTTCTCACTGTCACAAGCTCAGTTGTCACCATAAAGTATTTCTATTGCAGTAATGCTTAGAGGTTTCAAGCAGCCACATTTTGACTCGTTTTCTATGAAGTCCCTGACCTCAAAAGCACAATTTCTAAAGGCAGGGTCAAATGCATCTGCTGCTATGACTGCCAAGGGGTTAACAGATCCGGCAAATACTTGGCTGATTGTGGGAAACTGAGGCCCCATCCTGCAGGCACAGCTCCCATTGACGCCCATTAGTGAGGTTTTTAATCTTAAATACTCCCAAATAGCTCCCAGGTTTGAATTTTAAAAGACTCTTATAATAACTGACTTCTTCCGCAGTCAAGTTTCTTGGTTAATCAGTACTCATTTCCTAGCAGGTTTTCACGGACCCCAGCAACCTTCAGAGGCACATTCGTTCCCAGCATGTTGGGGCTCGTGCTCACGCTTGTCCAGAGTGTGGCAAAACCTTTGCCACTTCTTCAGGCCTCAAACAGCATAAACACATCCACAGCAGTGTCAAACCTTTTATATGTAAGTCTTCAACTCAACGTCTTTGGTTAAGTGTTATTTCTTCTGTGTTAAAGCAGCGTAATCTGGAAGCAGGAGGTTGCGCTGTGCTCCCTTTGAATTTCCCACTGATTTCAGGGGGCTGTGAGTTATTAAATGAGTTCTGGATAATGTGTGCAATGCAAAGCATTATTTTCAGGTCATTTTCCTTTTCAGACACATTGTGTGTTGTATAAGTGTACCTGTTTTCTCTGTGCTGGATCCAGCCCTGCTGCACGGGACAGGGGTTGTGCTGGCACAGGGGGGAGGTGACAGTGCTAGGGCGGGCAGGGGAGGGTGACAGCGGCTGCCACCGTGGCTGGGACATATTGAGAGTTTGGCAGAGCCAACAAAGGCTGCATTGCTTGAGGAATTAATTTTGGGCCACAGAGTTTCTACAGCAGATGTCATGACTTTTGCTAGAGCTGGAAAATAAACCTTAAGGCAGTGTATTTCAGTTGGAGGAGCTTGCCACCCTCCTTGAGGCTCCTTTGCATGTCCCAGGTTTAAGTATTGAGTTCAACAACAGCTGCTCCAGCCATAAAACTTGCCTCGTATGTGAGCCTGACTCTGTGCTGGGCTATAAATCGGATTCTAAGAGTCCCACGGGTTGTGTTTACTGCTGAGCCAGATCCTGCTGGGAGATGGGGATGCTGGGTGCATGGTACTGGAGGGTTCTTTCTCTCCCCTTCACCAGGGAAGCAGGGGCAGAAAATACTTAGGAATATTGTTCTTGGTAGCACTAATCTCCACCATGGTCTTTTCAGGCACCTGCTATGGCTTGAAAAGCACCTTGTTACCACCTCCCCTACTTGTCTGCTAATTTTCTTAATCTTTTGCTGCTCTCAACAATAATTTACCAAAATTTCAATACCACACCCAAAGTGGTGGCTGTATGCTAAGATAACTCCTCAAGAGGAGGAATATTGGTTTGAAAGACTCATTTGTGTGAAATCTGTATACCTGCCGTTGGTTAGATAATACTTTTTGTTTGGGCTTCTTCAATGAGAAAATGTATAACTAGATCCAATAATAAACAATAACAATAATTTTCACACCTTATTACAGGTTAAGTAATTACAGTTGAAAGATTATAATTATTAGAACATAATAACTTCTGGCTAGGTTGGGAGCCTTCAGATAGTCTCATTGCAATGCCCTACGTAAAAGTCTATAAGTCGTACTTTTCATAAATGAAATAATCTATCAAATGCTCTTTGTTACTGTTTGTTCTGATAAATCAAAACAGCAACTGGTATTCTTCACATGTATAGTGGGAGCGATGAAAACCTATTGAGCAACCTACAACTAACAGCCATGTAATTGCAGAACAAAAGGGTTTGGAGACCACATGTTTGGTAGGCTTTGCTGAGCACTGGGAGGGAGGTTGGGTCACCTAAAGGAGATATCTGTTTTCCACCAGAAGGCCACACACCATGATTTACTTGTACCAGTCTGTTTATGGCAACTGTCTCTTATTACAGTACACCGCCCAAGCTTGAGTGAAAACTCACCAACACTAAGGTAATTACTCACTGCCGTCGCAAAATCTCCAGCCTCTCCAAATAGAAACCACATGCCATAATAGACTGAACATATTCAAAATAGTACTTACAGTAATTTTTTTAATAAGTAGAAAATATGCAGCTTAACCGTTGGCTAATTTGGGGTCCAGAGACAATCATGGTACAGAGTGTGCATAGGCAAGAGATGAATTTTTGTAATTTGGGAGCCGGATTGGGAGTTTGTGTTAAACCTGGGGTCTGTAGAGCAATAAAAGCTGCAAGCAGGGAAGCTTTCCTTACAAGTTAGTTGCTTAAAAGCATGTCTCTGAGATTTAAAGAGTGTAGTAAGGTCTAATAGGTGAAATCAAACCCAGCTTCTGTTGCTTTGATACGTGGAAGCAATTAAAGCTGATAACCGTCCCACTTCTACTAAAGTTCAAGCAAAGCTTTACTTGGAAATAAAAGTCATGATGAAAAAGAGGCAGATCTTATAACATGAACTTATCTGAGGAGTCCTGGCTCCTGAGAATATCCACGGAGGTCAAGATAGTGCAATTGATTTAGATACAGAATCTCCTCCCAAGTCAGTGGGGCGCTGGGTATGTGCTTCGGGTGACAGTCCCAGAGAGCAACACTACTCCAGTTGTAAGGACACTACTCCAGGAGTAAGGACTTCGGACCTGGGCCCAAAATTGAGAAGCTTGTGGATTGAATAGACTGCCCGGTAAACGCAAGAGCCACCTTGGGCAAGCAGCATATCATAAAATAGTTTTAAATATCTCTTATGGACAAAAAGGTAAAATCCTCATTACAACTGTTAATTGTTTGAGAGAGATTATAATAATAAATATTTATAGATTTTAATGGTATTGCCATTATTCGTTTAATTTAGTTTTAAAACCGAGATAAAATGTATTTAGTCAAATGATTAATTTGCATCTCCCGTATCAGTTTGTAAGGATATCTCTTAATCGTAAGTATTTTTGCTTTTCTCTGGGGTAGGATATTTCTTGGTTCTGTTGACTTTGGAATATATTAACGGAGAATAATAATTTAATAACATATCAATGTTCTTTAAGGGAGAACTTTCCAAAATTTAGGAAGACCAAACCTGTGCCAAAACACCCCTTTTCACCTGCTCACCACATCAAGCCTACCTGAGTGAAGCTTTATATTTAATAGTCATGTGAATAAGGAGTAAGCCCTCAACACAACCTGGCAGAAGATCAGAACTTCACAAAACATGATTTGTTTCTGATTATAGAGTAGCCTCACCTTGTAAATGTATGCATTTGAGACTTTTGTTCTGGAAACATATATATGGTGTGATGCTCTGCTGCTATATGCTAGGCATAATATATATAACATATATATATCTTATCAGTGTTGATAAGAGTTATCCTGCTTTACACATGGAATTGGCCCATAATATCCAAGATGAAGCTTGTGCAAATCTATGGATACGTCACTCGAGTTACCATTTTAGTCAGTTTAATTTTGTTTTCTGTGATTAACCTGATGGGAGTATGGGGAGCTCTTGGTGTGAGACCTCAACGGTGAAGGTAAGGGGCCTGATTCTGTACTGGGAAGTGTGGAGGTGACTTTCATTTGTGGGAGCAGAAATCTTATGCCTCCAACTAGGCTAAAAAATAGGTGAAAACAGAAAAATCAGAGCTTCATACTGCAGCAAATAAATGACAAATAGTGCTATATTAAATATAGTTCTATGTTAAATAGGCAAATAAAAGAAAATTCAAAAAAAAAGGATACAGAAACTACTTATCCAGAGAAAATCAAGCATTTTCAAGGGACTAAAATAATTTATCTCCTTTTCTCCTCATCCTCCCTCTACTCTCCTCCTCTTTATTTTTCTCTTCCTTCTTGTCTCTCTTTTTGCTTTCTCTCCCATCCTGTTTCTTCTTCATTTTTCATTTGATTTTTTATTTGCTGCGTTTTCTTTCTTGTCTTTCCCCGTGAATGAAGATTTCCAGTGGGAGCGGTAACAGATACACAGCAACAAACATTCTTCCTGAATTACCGCATTGCAAATTTCCTCTGTTTGGGCCCAATTCTGCACTCTTTACCCCACCAATTGTCCCAGGGATGTCAACAGGCTGTGAACAGGGAAAAAGGAGCATCAGGCAGGATCAGGCCCTGGAACAATAGGAGCATTGTTGCCGAGATATGAAGCAGCCCTCTGAAGAGGTAAACAGTTAAGAGATGACAACAAGTGGTCAGGTTTCTCAAGGGCAGAGATTTAGAGGAGCAGGAAGGTTAGTGCGGCCCCGGTGCGAGTGGAAGTTAGAGGACGTGATTGCAGTTCATGGGAACCGAGAGTGCAGGATGGGATACATTCAATTGAGTTTCCTTTGCAGGCTCAAAATAGAGCCATTGTAAATTATGTCAGTCTGTCTCAAATCATGAAAATGATTGTTAAAAAGGCCTCGGAATACACAATGTGTATTGTTGTGTGGCTTTGATGTGTGAAAGATGAGAGCTTATGATATAACACAAATTAAATAAAAATAAAGGGTCTACATGCTTTTTCCTGGCTGGGAAAAAAATATATATTTATTACAGAGGGATAACACTGCTTACTGATAATGTTCCAGCCTTGTTTTTAAACAAGTCTGGAGCTGATACTGTTCAAAACAAGGTAGTGCAGCGCCACAGACAAAATTTAGCATAACGAAAAGCACAAGACATAGCGCAGCCTTGGGACTTGCCCAACACCCCTGCTCATGCAAAGAGTGCCAGAAAGGGACATAAAAAGCCTCTGGGGAGATTCATCCTTTCCCAAAGTGCATTTTAGCTTGCAGACTTATAACTTGGTTGCTGCCCCAATTTGCTCCCTAAGGTTTGTAGCAGCCAGAAAAACAGGGACCTGTAAAATCCCATTGTTTCAATGATGTGATTCACTCTTCATAGTGTCTCCCTGTGCACCACCGGGACCACTTCCAGCCTCCTGCGCCTGGAAATGGTTGCTGGAAGCCGTGCTCCGATGTGCCAAGTCAGATAGCAGGTCCTTGAACTCCTAGATCTCCTCCCCTCTGAGGTTTCAGGTTTTCTCCAATTGCTTCTTTTGTGAGGCTGAAGCTTTTCTCATCCCAGAGGAGTTTGAAAGGAAATCCATCAAACTGTTTTGAGCATCAGACACGCAAATAAATACAGCTGCATTCTTGAAGGAAATTGTTGTTGAAGTATAGTGTACTTTTTCATGTGCAAGAGACAAATAAGCAACATTATGCCTAGTAAAGTTATTAAGATGTGGAATTTAAAGTTAACAGCATCCCGGACACCTGCAGGGACTATACGTATGCACTACATGAATAGAAACACTTTGAACATATGAGAGTACCAGCCTGAGGTTACTCTAGAAGATCTGCCTGGAATTTCATGAAATTACCTTCTTAATTGTAAGTGGAAAAAAAATGGTGTTAATAAGAGTACACAATTGGAAATACCTGGTTGTTTCCTCCTTCACCCCTTTCCTATCCTTGTGGTCTTGCAGACTGAAAGCTTTGTGAGGCTGCTCTGTGAGGCACCCCTCTGGTCCTGCAAATATTTGTTATAATGACTTTCCATGTGTGAATAGTGACATAGATGGACGTCATTTGAAGATACAAGTGCTCGCTCGCTCAGGAGCACCATGGGTTTGTACGGTGTTACAGCACCGAGCCGCGGCTCTTGGTAGGGCTTTGGGTACTAATGCAATATGGATTAATGGTATCAAATACGCAGCGTTTGTGCAATGCAAAGAGCAAACAAGTACACTTTGTCTTTTAGTGATTTCAGACATTTTCTGGTTTGTTGGAGTGGGTTTTGGTGCTGACTTTAGACATTTGTCTGCTTGGGTGCCTTGCTTTTGAAGATTACAACAGTTTTTTGTATATTTGTGCACTTAGAGCTCTCCTTACAGCTTTCTAATAGACATTTGGTGGGTAAAAAAGTGGTGTTATTTGCAAAATTTTGAGGGTGGGGGCAATTACCATAAAGCCTGAGATGTGTTGTTGTTGTTGTTTACATACAGGTGAGGTCTGCCATAAATCCTATACTCAGTTTTCAAACCTTTGTCGTCATAAGCGCATGCATGCTGATTGCAGAACCCAAATCAAGTGCAAAGACTGTGGACAAATGTTCAGCACTACGTCTTCCTTAAATAAACACAGGAGATTTTGTGAGGGCAAGAACCATTTTGCAGCAGGAGGATTTTTTGGCCAAGGCATTTCACTTCCTGGAACCCCCGCTATGGATAAAACGTCCATGGTTAATATGAATCATGCAAATCCGGGCCTTGCTGACTATTTTGGAGCCAATAGGCATCCTGCTGGTCTTACCTTTCCAACAGCTCCTGGATTTTCTTTTAGCTTCCCTGGCCTGTTTCCTTCAGGCTTGTACCACAGGCCACCTTTGCTACCTACTGGTTCTCCTGTTAAAGGACTACCGAGCGCAGATCAGACAAACAAAAGCCAAAGTCCCCTCATGACAAATCCTCAGATACTGCCAGCCACCCAGGATATTTTGAAGGCACTAAATAAGCAACCATCAGTAGGGGAGAATAAGCCAGTGGAGCTTCAACCAGAGAGGTCCTCTGAAGAGAGGCCGCATGAGAAACTCAGTGACCAGTCAGAGAGTAGTGACCTTGACCTTGACGATGTCAGTACCCCCAGTGGCAGTGACCTGGAAACCACCTCGGGCTCTGATCTGGAAAGTGACATTGAAAGTGAGAAAGAGAAATGTAAAGAAAATGGTAAAATGTTCAAAGACAAAGTAAGCTCTCTGCAGAGCCTGGCTTCAATAAATAATAAGAAAGACCACAGCAATCATTCCATTTTCTCACCATCCTTAGAGGAGCAGACTGCGGTGTCAGGAGCGGTGAATGATTCTATAAAGGCTATTGCTTCTATTGCTGAAAAGTACTTTGGTTCAACAGGACTTGTGGGGCTGCAAGACAAAAAAGTCGGAGCCTTACCTTACCCTTCCATGTTTCCCCTCCCGTTTTTTCCAGCATTCTCTCAATCAATGTATCCATTTCCTGATAGAGACTTGAGACCGTTACCCTTGAAAGTGGAGCCCCAATCACCCAGTGAAATAAAGAAGATCCCAAAGGGAAGCTCTGAGTCTCCCTTTGACCTCACTATAAAGCGTAAGGAGGAGAAGCCACTCACTCCCATACCCTCAAAGCCAGCAGCCCCCTCTTCAGCAAGCCAGGACCAGCCTCTAGATCTCAGCATGGGCAGCAGAAGTCGAGCCAGCGGCACAAAACAAACTGAGCCTCGGAAAAACCACGTCTTTGGAGAAAAGAAAGGAGGCGACCTCGAGCAAAGGAAAGTTTCAGAGTCTTCCTTGCAGCACGCCAGGCCCACCCCGTTCTTTATGGATCCCATTTACAGGTAACGGACTATGTGCATCCCTTGGTCCAGGCAGCTGTGTCTGCCAGGGCCACCCGCCTGCAGATGCAGAACAACCCTGTCTGTGTCCCACCATCCCTGGAGGTGACATCCCACCACCCGGGGATGGCATGGCCCAGGTAGCATGTTGAGCTGTGCACACTGCCTCAAATCCGACCTGCTGGGGCAAACTCTGAGTCCAGTGATGCTGCAATTAGCAGGTCTTCATGACTGTCCTTGTTGCAGCGAGTCATTAGTTTAACCTGCACAGATTGACATTCAGGTGTTGAATATTTTCTGTTACCCAGAAATGAACTGGCATCAGCAATGAATATTTCTATATTTATGGTGTATTTGACATCACTGGTTTACCCCAGATGTCTTCCAAAATGCTTCCCACTGCTCTCTGCCTTCCCTGGAAATCAGAGCATCTCACTCAGTTGCCAGTTGTACACCACCTTTTTAGTGCCTCCTGAATTAAGTAAGAGTATCTTATAAGTAGAACAAAGAAGCAAATTTGTCCTAAGTTATATAAAAAGCATGGAAATTGAGAGTGATTTCTGCCTTTTTTTTTTTTTTGCACTGATTTAAGCAATGGGCATTTTGTTAATATAATTGAAGGCACAGTGTCTTTGTGTTTACAAAGCTCAACCAACAGGCTAGTTAATCTGAGCCACCTAATGAAATCAATGGGAGCCTTGTTGTTGGCTTCAGGGGGTGCACAAGGAGACATTGTCAGTGAGCTGAGGTTTTAAAAATTGCTGGTAAAATCCTGAACCTGTGGTGTTTCACAGTAGTGCTGAGATGGATGTCACTGGGATCTGGATTTCACCTGTGTCCTGTGCATGTTGGCCCCTCCTTACCCTTTGCCTTTTTGCTCATGTATCTGTAACCAACCAAAGTCAGGCATCTAAATTAGTTTAGAGAAATATTAGCCATAAAAATATTTGTCTGTAATACAAGTGACTGATTTTACAGGCTATTGTTAAAAAAAAAAAGTTATTGCCATGTAAATCATGTTAATTTTTTACTTTATCTGAAAAAGAAATGCTATGGGCAAAGTTTTTGGACAATGCTCTTGTATAAGACAACAGGTATGTGTTATGAAGAAACAGGATATGATGCTATTTACTGCCAGATTGATATCTGTATTAGGCCATAGATTTTCTTTGCGTCATATTAATTTTAAATGCCTGAAGTGGTGGAAATAATGATCCATGTTTTATGGTCCTGCATTACAAACTGATGAAATCTGTACAAATTCTGGCAGTGTAGCATGAGGCCAGTTGTTACCAAGCCTTACTTTGCCATGAGTTACATCTACATACAGTCAACAGAATCTGTACCTGAAAACATAGGCATCAGAAAAGCAAAACCCTCAAATTTCCACACTGCTGCTGAATTATCTATGCTGCGTTTTGCTGTCTAAATGCCCACATGAGTTGATGGCAGTTTTTGTTGCTGGCACATCAGATTTGGTGCGTTCCTGCAAGCCGACCTTTCTCGCCCTGCTTGTGACCAGCCAGTTGAGTCCACACTAGGAGAGGTTTCCAGGGTGGTGGCTGTGACGTCTTTCATGAGCAGATCAGAAGGGACCCATTGCTCAACGCTCCTGTTGCCTTCAGTTCCTCTCCTGAGAGCAGAGAGCACACTCGATTGCCTTATTTCTTCACAAAAGTGCTCTGTAGTTAGTCATTGGTTCCTATTATAATTATTACTGGTCTTTTGAAATGGGATTATTTCCTATGTAAATGGTATAATCTCCCTTTAATGGTGATTCGCAGCCCCCACCTGCAGTAATGAGTTCCATGCGGGAATGGAGAGTTGACTGTACTTCCTTGTCTTTTACCGTTATCTCTGAGAAACAAATTACTTGTTGTATAATTGACTATTTTAAACATGACTAGCTGTGTAATTGTTAATATCTGAGACTGATTCATCACAAGCAAATCTAATTTTAACATTTACAGAGTAGAAAAAAGAAAGTTAAGTGACCCACTGGAAGCTTTAAAAGAGAAATACTTGAGACCTTCCCCGGGATTCTTGTTTCATCCACAAGTAAGTATTTTGGGAATTCTGGTGTTGTAAACAAGCCTGTCGATGCTTCAAAGCAGGTGCAGAGAAATGAATGCAGTCTTAGTCATTTTTGGATTTCCTAAAACACACAGTTTTTGCTGTACCATTGTGGTGGAAAAGCATAAGCATTGTTCTGAGCTTCTTGATGTTTTGCAGATGAAACAACATGTTTTGATTATAGAGGAAGCCAGATTCAAACTACATGTATGTTTTAGAACTGTGTTCCTCCAAAACTGTAGTGTACCTACCAACATTTGCAGCCATGTCTTCTTCAACACTCTCCTGTGCTTCGAGCCATTGTAGTCAATATTGACTACAAGTAGATGATGGAGATTCAAAGTTGAGCCAGGAAGCTGAGCATCCCAGTTGTTCAATATTTAAGGACTCCCAGAAAAGAGATAAAACCTTCCACCCAATGCTTCGAAGTCTCGTAAGCAAATGCTCCATGTCTTTTATGTAGTTGTTGTGGGCTTTAGCATGTGCAGTAACTTTGTAGGATCCCCGCTCCTCCATACCTGAAGGCATGCTATACAAGAGGGCCGGTGGCTTGTTCATAGGCCATAATCCTGCTGCCAATTTGCTGAATGACAAAAATGCAGGACAATGTCCCTAAAATGGTGTAACAACCACAAAGTATATGTAGTATAGAAAAAAGTACCTGTATGCAAACTATATGTTACTTTTCTTCAACAGGACCACATGCTCATTTTGTCCTCCTCCTTGCTAAGGAGATCTTGCTTAAATTTGGGTTCAGTTTTATGCCTGAAATAAAAAACTCTGTGGTATTTACAAATTTGAAAGACTTACTGACTACAGGTTGTTTCATCCTAATAATGACACCCCATACGGGGTGGTTTCTCTCCATGAAGTGGGTGATGCTGTTAGAGCAGCTAAGGGGTTGTAAATTAATTGTGAATTATTTAAATGAAGGCATATTAGGTATTGTATCAATGGAAGAAACAATATTATTTTACTTAGCGCTAGTTAGCTTTTCACTGGGTGTAAATCGGTGTTGTTTAGTGAAGTTGGATTCAAGGGGTGCTCTGAAGGTTTTGTCTGATAAAAGCAGGAGGTAGTGTGGTTGGTGGGTGGGAAAAGAGGCTGTTTGGGTAAAATGCATTATTAGGAGTTTGGCTGTGGTGAACGGGGAAGGAGTTGGATACTCTTCTGCATAGTGTTGTATGACTCTGAGGTACATGGGGAACTGGAGGAGGGTTAATGGGAATTAGGCAAGCAATGGTGTAGGCATGCAGGTGAAATGGAGACATCGGGTGTTTTGCCATTAGCGGGCAGGATGTTGGGATTTCACCCTTCGTGTTTTTTCACAGAGAGTTGGTTAAATCTGTTGTTGGTGCCTGAGGAAGGTCCTGGTGTGGTCATCCAGTCTGGTGGTCACCAGCTGAGGTGGGACAGAGCCAGCACCTTCTGGCAGGAGGGGAAGCTGGTTGTGCCCCCGTGTTGCTGAACACGTGCATGGGAGCACAAAAATACACCTGTTAAACCTTTTTGCCCATTTCTCTACATTTCTCATTGTGCAATAGAAACAAACAAAGAAGCAAACAAACAAACAAAACAAGCCCCAAACCATGGTAAAGACTGGCTTTTATCGCTTACCTGGCCGCTGGCATTAATATCTTTAACTTGGTGTGAGATGGATGGAGACAAAGGTCATGAGTGTAACATGCATTCTTAATACATTGTAAAAGAAAACTAAACCACCATCACATGCCCTGTCAAAAAAGTCAATGCCAAAATCTGCTTTCTTGCTGACTTTAATAGAAAGGAGTCTCCTGTTTGCAAAGGCAGAATTTGGTTCGGTATTTATAGAGGACTGGGGACCAGTTTGCAGAAAAGCTGTTTTTCTTTTATAGTCCTGTTCACCCCTGTAAAAGTACAGGTGTGGAGTGCACTGCAAGTTTTCATTTTCTGCTGGCAGGATTTATCTGTGTGAAATATGAACAGAATTATTGTTTGTGTCCTACAAGTTTGTGTTTCTGTAAGTGAGTTTATTTCTGTAATGTGCCATCTGGTGAAGCAAGGGTTTATTTTTTTAACTGGATAATACAACAGCTAACAGGTGGATCTTTAAAACAGGCTTCTGAAATAGATATTAAAGACATAAACCCTGCAGTCCTTACCCTATCGCTGCCTGGGCAAAATTCCTCCTAGAGGCAGTGGCCCGAAAGATATGAAAATTAGATCATTTAATTGTATTTCACAATGATTTGCCATTACAAGGATAGCGCATTTAGGGAGAGAATACTCCAATGCAACAAATCACTCAGAATAACATTTTAATTAGTATCTTTACATAAAATCTTAATTAGTAGATTGATTGCAATGAGGGTTCCAATGCAGGAATAATGTGTTGTTTTTGTTTCAATTTTGCTACCAGTTCCAATTGCCTGATCAAAGAATTTGAGTAAGTTCATTGCTTATATTTTTGATTTAATCATTGTGAAATAAATTGCGTAAGAAAAATATAATATGAAAGATGACTTACCACTCAATTATGGAGCATGCCACACTTTCCTACAGAGTTTGTAGCTGTAGTGAATAAATAGCCTCTTGTTTCAAGTTGGCTTTACTTTAACCTATCTAATCTTGCTGGTTTTATTTGGTGAAGGCAATGGGAGCTTTACCTGAGCGAGGGTTTCAAAATGCAGTCTTTGTTTATATTTAACTGAAATTGTTCCAAACTGTTTCCTTCAGAGATTGCAATGAAATTTTCAGGCTGAAATCTTGTTAGATTCCAATAGGTGTAAATATTTAATCTGCATTCAAGACATTAAAATAGAGAGCCTCAGAGCACTCCATGTTTCTATCTTGCTTTGACTTGGGTTGGAAATAGTCTCTTTAACAGCTTTGAAGTTTTGAGCTTAATTGCTCATTACTGTACTTAAAGCATAAATAAAACATCCATTTAATTGCCACGTTTGGGTCAAATTTGCCCTGTGTGTATACTTATATCACCCCCCTTATGTGAACAGGAATTGTGCTTTTAGTACTGTGGGATATATTTGAGCTGGCTCTTCTATTTTTATAAAATGTTATTCTTAATACATCTAAATCATTCATGAAAAAAAAAAAAGAGCCATAGCAACTGCTTTTGCAGATGCAACTCGCATAACACGGTGTTTTGCTCTTGCATTGCTGGCTCCTCAGCTGTAGCACTGAACCCATAAATACTTGTCCCAGATTTTTCACAACCTTCGGGCTTCAGAGTGGAGAGCTGGAGCCAGCGGCTGCGGCTCGGGCCCTGGCTCACTCCCGCTCAGCACTCGCAGTGCGACGTGGACTCATTTCGTAAGATGAAGCCAGAATTTTGCAAAATGAGATGGGAGATTTGCACGAGCTCTTTGCCGCGTGGGTCTCTGTATGGAGCTGGTGCAGGAGCCCTCAAAGGTGCTGCCCCTGCAGCCAGGGGCTTAGCCCTGCTCTCCTCCAGTAGCAGCAACAGACCTTTGGCTTTTAATCCCATTTTCTGCCTGTAAAATGGTGGTTTGTGCAGCTGCAAATGATGCACAAGGAAAGGAGCTAAGCAGGCACCAAAGGATTTGTAGATGCTGACTGAGCTCAGCAGGTAGGAGGTAGGGTTAGATGCCAGGCTTGGGGAGCACAAGAAGTGGTTGCCAAACACTATTTTTGCAGTAGAGGTAGCACTGTGTTGTGATTTGGCCCAGGCACCCTGAACCCTCGGCTTTCAGAAATGAGGCTCTGCTTGGGCATATTTGGGAAGTTGCAAAACCCAGTGCAGTCTGTTTCTTCTCTGTTTTCCTTGACGTTGGCTTGGTCCTCAAGTTTCCATCATCCTGCTTTTTTTGTGAGCATATGTCTCCTGGCCACGCTAGTGCTTGAGCAGCTGCAGTAGAAATAGGTATTTAGAACAGAAAGTGCCTGGAGCAGGATGCTGATTCATGGATGAATCTTCATCTTGAGAGATTTGAATAGGTCACGCGAGTCTTTCTATCTCAATTCACAGTTGCGTGTGCCATATATTTCAATATTATTTCAGATTGATTCTCATTGTTTGGCAGGAACCCTATAGTACAAATCAATGGCAACACCCTCTCTTGAATGGATCACTATCTATTTAGTCTGTAGACTCTTTCATCTCTTTCTGGTCCTATCAAGAGAAGGCTGCTATGAAGAGGTTCTGTAGTTCTAGTTAGACTTTATTTGCAATAGCTTTATGGGGAATAATTGAAAATAATTAAATTAATTTTACAAATACATGAAAAGAAATTTGGTGAAAGTATTAACAAAGCTTTTCTTTTACTGGGCTTATTTAAGGACATGATCCATTCTGTTAGATCAGATAAATCCCCACCAACTGCATTAATACAAATAGAGTTATTCTGGAACTGTACTGCAGATCAGCAGGAATTATTCACTGCTGCTTCATATAGCTCAGCTATGTGTGATAGGTCTCTTGGACATGAATATAGCTCAGCCAGGTTCCATGGCTGAATGTCCAAATACACACAGTTTGAGGACAACAAATTCACAAGTCGTAGTTTTTAGTGAAAGCATTAGAACTTGAACTGGGGAGGAAGAAATCCTGAGCTCTAGTAGTTGGGTTTTCAGGATTTCTCTAAATAACACTAGTAAAAATAGAAAGCAAACGTTTGAACAATTTTTTTTTTTCCCATGAGTTATGACCATAAAGTCAGTTGTTTTTGCGATAATAGCAATGAAGGAGTTGTGTTTGTAAGACATGAGGTCATGTAATTCATGACATTGTCTTCTAGATTATTTCATATCATCAGGTTATTCTTAAAAAGCAGCAACAACAAACCTTGTTTTATTTATGCTACTTTTGCTTCTGTTGGTTAATAAATTTTAAGACAAATATTCAAGGCCCCTGCTGATGATATCTTGCCCGTTGAAACGTTTATAAATACTTGTTTTAGCCGATTATGGTAATGTCTGCATTTTTGAGTCGGAGCTGGGGAATTGCGACTGCATATTAATTTGCGTCAGTCGGAGGTTAATAGCCTCTCAGGGAGTGGGAGGGAGGTGGGGGAAAGCTGCTTCCTTTTCCAGACATCTGGACACAGATAGAGTCAACAACTCATATATGTAAATCAAAAGTTACTGTTCTATATAAAATACTGTCATTCACTGATCTCAGATTAGGAGCAGACATGACTTGTCCATAAAGCTGTATGTAAAGTGTGCAACAGGGTCTTCTCATTCTCCTGCCTCCTCGGAGAGCTTTCTCTGTGGACATGGCAATTACACTAATCTCATCCTTGGGGTCAAGCTGTGCCTTCCTTCTCGTGCCCTGTTCAGGAATCACCACGGTCCCTGGTCACTTGGTTGGGGTGCAGACCCTTCCCAAAAGTGCTGCCCAGCAGCTCGAGCCACACACGTGCCTCCTTGGTGGTCCCCAAGGACCATTGCCAGAGAGACAAGGTGGCCATGAGCACCCACCTAACCTCCCAGGACAGATGCTATCGTGAACAGCTTGCTTCAGGAGTTTGGTGGGTTGTTGACCAGTACCATCTACATGGTCAATGCAGCTCTTTTGGAGGCAACTCTTGTTTTGCAACCAGCTGTAATGGTGTTTTGAAGGAGTAAGAGCTACTTCATTTGTTTATCAGCTGAGGGAGTTTCATAGTGTAAGAGGAAAAGTCAGGTAGTTAGCCCAGAAAAAAAACTGGAAAAAAAAGGATGAGAATAAGTTATTGTTTTTTTACAATCATTGAATATTACCAGTGAGTCCACGTAGGGCTGTCACTGGGATCTGAACTGGCATATGTCTGTAAATGACATTGGAAGAAGGGTGGCCAGGCAAAGCGCAAAGGCTGCTTATTGAAAATAGATAAATCCAAAGCCTGACTATGAAGATTTTGCGGAAGAGTCACAGAAAGTTGAGTCACAGGGGATTAAAATAGCAATAAAACTCAATGTCAGTAAGTACCCAGTAATACTGAGGGGAAAGTGTGACTCTAAACTCATGTCATTCAGGAAAAAAGATCTTGAAGTTGATAGTTTTATGAAAATATCTTCCAAGCACTTAGCAGAAAGGAACTGAAAACATCATTATGTTATGCTGCCTTCAGCTCTTGAATACAGCTGAAGTCCCTCTCAAAAGGACATAGTAGAATTAGAAAAGACACAGAAAAGTGCAACAATGATGATCAGAGGTAGGGAACAGCTTCCATACAAAAAGAGACTAAGTAGATTTTGATTTTTTTCAGCTTGGAAAATAAATGCCCAAGAGAGCTGTGCCCCAGCTCTATGAGACCATGAATGGTGAGCAGAACCTGAATGAGAAATGGTTATTCATTAGTTTTTACAATAAAAACAAAAAAAAAAGAGGGACACCCAGCTGAATTATCAGGCAAAAGGCTTAGAAGGAACAAAAGCCAGTATCTTTTTATATGCACCTAATTAAATTGGCAAACTCTCCTTGACAAAAAATATAAATGGCTTTGAAAAGGGTTTAGTCAAATGAATGGGGGCAGCAGCCACCAATGGTTGTTCAACACCATAATCGAGATGCAACCTCGAATTAAGGCTCTTGCAGCTCTCATTGCTGGTGTGTGACAGAAGACATTCGGAAGAAGGTCTGTCCCTTGCCCACCCTCCTGCATGTCCCCTGGGGCCACTGCTAGAAACCAGGGCACTATCACCCCAAAAGCATGTGTCACACATTTATAATTCCTGCTTGAGTTTGGTGCCTGAGTGGGACAAACCCCAGATTTCATATTACTCAGTTAATATTTTGCAAGTAGACTGATGAGCAGGGGCTATCTACCTGCAGATAAATTAATAGAGAGCTTGTTGTGGGTCTGGACTGGGAGGATTTTATGAGCTGTAACAAAGTCGTGCACTCTAGTGCCCATCTCACAATTGGGAATTGCATCTGAAGGCCCTGAGCACCACCTTTCTCCAGGTGTTCTTGTGAAAATGCCCCAATTTTGGTTCTTGGAAGCCCTCCCTCCAGCAGACGGTAACTGCCATAATTATCCTGAGAGCAGCAGAGCGACACAACCTCATATCAGCAAAGGCTGCAGGCCGAGCACTTCCCGTTGTTGCTGCTGCATTTCTTGAAAAATATAAATCATACCAGGTAACTATATGGATCAGTCTTTAAAAAACAAACCACCACCAAACAACAAGCACGTTAGTCATGCCGATGGTGAGAAAGGTATTTTTGTAAAGCAAGTAATACTTTAAAAGAATTGGAAGTGTTTGTGTTTCCTCTGCATGAGGGATTTAAGATTAGATGCTGATTTCATACCTATTTTGGGACTGAGGTAATCCTGGAGGCAGTACTGATCTGCATTGCTGGACATTAGAGAAGAATCAGTTTCAATCTCTCCTCTGCAAAATCCTGGAAATAAGAACTAAAAACAATAAGCATGACTAAGCCATTTTAAATGTAAAGGGGAAAATAGTTGCTTTAATATATTACTGTAGGGCATCATGTGCATGAGAAATGGTGATCCAAAAATGATTTAAAACCACTAGATAATGAAACTGACTTGAATATTAAATATACATAAATAAAACATTTATTATACTTCTCAATGCCCTTATTATTCTTCACCATAAATATGTGCTATCATAACCCATGCACTGTCTTGTCACTGCTAATCAGCCCGAAGGCCAAAGGTCATTTTTCATTTAAACAATTTCTTTTCCACAACTGCAAAATAGATGAATTAATTATTGCAGGGAACAATTAGAAGGAATTAAAGGCAGTGGAAAGGCTATTCTAAAAGCTTTAAGAACCAATTCTGACTAAAGATAAAATCATATAAAAAGAAATATATGGTAATGTTGAGTTGTATGGGTTGATAATGACATCTCGGTGCTGAGATAGAATTACCTCCTCTCCCAGCAGCATCATCATTACATATCTCACGCCTGTGATCAGTACATGTCAAAATCCTTCATATTGACAAATGTGCTGTCCACTTGCATCTGTGGAGAATGTTTTAGCAGCTGAGTGATTATGAATCAAACCCCAGAGCTTACAGCCCCTACTGCCTTGCAATGCTTTCACATTTGTTGCCTGACAAGTAAATGTATCTTGACTTCCCTCTGAGATTTTTTTCTTTTTGCACCGCGTTTGATGAAAGACATTTGGCAAATTGGCAGTGGTACCCTGTACGTTGCAATTTGTACTCAGCATTAGGAATCTGAGCATGAAATGAGAGGGCAGGCTACAGGCTAAAGGGAAAAAAAAGCCCAAACCAGCCCCAAGCCTGAGCTAACCAGCATGTAAATAGTCATTCCAGGCGGCAAATGTGCAATTCTGCTCATTAAAATAAAATTTAAAAATTAAAAAGAGTGCTATTTTTCCCATAGAAATAACATTTTTAAAATCCCAACAGTTGGAGCAGTCTCTTATGGATTTTGAAGAATGGGCTGGCAAGGTGTGCTCAGCTGAGGAGTGTTCAGCATCTTTTCTTTCATATAATTTCCTCCTTCATTCCAGGCAAGGTATTGCACGGGGCTTGTGTTGTTATGTTTTGTAGGTGAGATCATGGCTTTCTTTCAACTTGAAGGAAAACATTCTCCAAAAATTATTTAATACCCATTCCCCCAAAATTAAAACCCTTTAAGACAGCCAACCAAGAGCAGAGGTATCTCAAGGTGCATAGGGCTTACAAGCAACTAAAGGCACAGCAGGAATATTAAGAGGTTGTAGAAAAACAGGGTGGGCATCTAACAGGTAATGTGAATATAGACCACCAAACCCATCAGAGCACCATTTCTTATGGATTTATCTCATGGTCTTTGACTGTAATGTGGAAGAAGACTGAACTGAATGCTTGGATGTGGCTGGGACATTGATGGGGGTTGTCTGGATCTGGCTTGTTGCAGCCCTTGGTTGGACTAGAGTGCTCATGAGGCATCTTCTGCAATATTTGTCCTCTGTTAGTCCTTTAGAAAATAAGTAAAAACAAATAAACAACCTCCCCAAAACCCTATAGCAATTGTTGGGATCCCTATTTTTTTCCTGTTGATCTGGTCAAAAATGGCCAATGGTTTCAGTAGGTGGGATGCACAGATTCATAGGCACACACCCACACTGCCTAAACTGGAATTTTATAGAAGTTGAGGCTTAAAAATAAAACAAAATAAACATTGGCTGATTTAGATTTTGTATGGAAGCATCTTTCCATGATAGCAAGCAAGAAAGAAGTTCTGCTGTGTGCTGGCCTTGCAGACACACAGCACCCCAGTGTACCAGTGATGGGTGTTATTCCAAGTGGGACAACCTCATGGCCACCACCTTGCCTAATGTGCCCTGTCATTTTTTGTGACTGCAATTCTACGTTTGTGTGTTTTAAAAATGTATTTATTTCAACCTTCCCGTGGCAGCGTATGTTTGTGTTTCGGGTTTCCAGTGAGGGCGGGAAGCCGAAGCAGTATTCACCATGACGGGTTCTGTGCCATCTTCTGTTGCAGATGTCAGCTATAGAAAATATGGCCGAAAAACTGGAGAGCTTTAGCGCCCTGAAGCCGGAGGCCAACGAGCTGATCCAGTCGGTGCCGTCCATGTTCAACTTCCGCGCACCACCCAGCGCTCTGCCCGAGACGCTGCTGCGGAAGGGCAAGGAGCGATACACCTGCAGGTACCCCAAAACACCCTACGCCGCCCACCTGGGCTCCCCAGTGCCCCAAGCTTGGAGGGTTGGTGGGAACCATGGTGGGTCTTCATTGAGCCCAATGGAACAGTGAAAGCATTTCACTTTGGGGTTCTTGTTTATGAAATTACTGGTCTTATTAAACAAAGACTTTGCCTTGTATCATACCGGTTTGATAAATGAGGTGGAAAGTGTTCTATAAACAATTCTTTTTTTCCAGATTTTCCCTTTACTTTCATATGCACAAGTGTGCTTTCAGTATTGATTTTTTTGATCATAAACTACAGATGTGTTTTTTCTCAGGCTTCTGGTTTTAATATCCAAAGGTATCAGTGATAAAATACATGACTCATTAGGACTTACATATACAGACTTAAAAATAAAATACAATGAAGATAGTCATTGGACGTGCAACCAAAATGAATGGGAGCTTTGTCGAGGAGAGTAGAATTAGCTGTGTGGGTAGTTTGAAGGCTTATGCATCACGTTGTGAAAAAATAAATGGGATGTTAAAAGTGAAGGGCTGAAATCTTCAAAGTCATCACATGGAGCAACCAGCACCCTCATTCACTTAAGGGAGCTCAGTGTGTGCTCTGTCTCCATGCAAAAATGGGCTGAATGTCATTAATAGAACTGGGTCAATTATAAACCGAATATTAATATGTTACTTAAAGGAGGGGGGAAGGCTCATGATATTATTATTTTTTTGCCATTATTGTTCCTGTGACACATTACTGAGTTCGGAGAATGGCTTTCAAATTGAATTATTTAGCTCTCTATATCGTCTCCAGAATGCACAGGTGCTTGATGCTGGCACATCGGTTTATCTGATCTTTTTGAAAACATGTCACTTTCTTTCAAGACATGTTGTTATAGAAACATACCTTGATGGATTAGGTCTTTGAGTCTTGTCTGCTCTGATCCTATTCAATGCACAGAATGATGTCACGTTTGCTGACACGTAGAATTGGTTGAAAGGTTTGAAATTTGTTTACATGGAGGCAGAAATCCAAGGCTTTAATAACAGATTACCTTCATTCCAAATCTGAATGTGGCAGATAATCACATAGAAAGCTTAGAAATTTCGGGTGATCTTTAAATTTGGTCTGTTTTCATATCTCCCTTGCTTATGCACAGGAAAATCTCGTTGGTGCCAACAATTCCAGTCCCATCCTTGCACGTGTGTGTGTGTGTGTGTCAGACATTTATATTTGCTGAATGCTTTTATTGAAATGTTGTTACGCTAAAGCACTGCCAATAGTACCATATATTAATGGTTCCATTTGGACAATGCATCCATTGCAGCTCGAATTGGGATGCAGCCATTGTCTTATCAAACCTTTTCTTACCACAGATACTGCGGCAAGATTTTCCCGAGATCTGCAAACCTAACACGTCACTTGAGGACGCACACTGGAGAGCAGCCCTATAGGTACCACAACCCTTTTTTACCCCTCTATGTGCTATGGTCAAGTGAATAAATCAAGGGAATAAAGTGTTCACAGCCCTGTTGAGCCAGCTCTTCTTAGCACTGATGACCCACCATTGCTTTTTGGTCTCAAACAGGGCTTTTTGCATTTGATGCTGATATTCAGCATCGGAGCTGTGGACATGGGGGAAGATTTTGGTTCTCGTCAGTGAAATTCTTTTGGTTTCGGCGGCCGCCCAGGCGCCATCCACAAGTCCTGCCTTTGCCTCGTGGGGCAGCTGGCACTTCTGAACCAGCTTGGTTGAAGTGATTTTCAATAGGGCTTATGGTCATATTTTCCCTTGCAAAATATTTTGTTGTAAGATCTCTGCGGTGTTATTTGCAGCCTAAAATTGGGTGTCTTGGTCGATCATCTGATTTCTGAAAGGTTCTAGTTGCAAAGGCATTAGTGTATTTATTTGTTTTCTGCCTAATCTGGATTTTTTCTGAAGTCTGTTTAACCAAAACCCGTGTGGGTGTACTCTCTTGTTGATAAGAATACATATGTGAAATTGTATCCAGGACAGTCTCATGCAGAAACGTGTACAGAAGCTTCACCTTATTGAAAATGAAGGACTAATTTAAATCAACTGGAAAGAAGCCAGTTCATGTTCCAGTAAAACGAATGCACTGATTTCAGCATTTTATGAGCTGTAAAGAGCAGAGTAAGCTCATTGTTTGTGAAGAAACAATATTTGTTTTTTTGCCTTTAGTCTCTTTAGGAAATAAGATTCACATCTAGTTTTATTGAAGGAAGGTCTTGATGCATGTTATACCTGTGCACTACATAAAAGCCACAAGCAATTAGTAGCAAAATGGACGATTTCAGCACTAAACAAAAAATTGACATCATTGACAAGCGTAAGAGAAGCAGGGGAGAAGTAAAAGATTGAAAAACTAAAGTGGTGAAGACTGTTGGCCAGATGCCAGACAGAGAATTTGGAATAGTTATACTATGACTTAGTAATGGCTTAAAGAGCAATACAGTAAAGGCTTTAGGGACTCCAAATCGCTACAGAGTATGAAAATTGATGCCTCTGGTACCAGAGTGATAGACTAAACTACTCACATTGGCACGGTATTAAAGGTTCGGATTGTTTATTGCTGGTTTTTGCAAGATAACCAAATTTCCTCTGGGATTAGCAATCAAGCAAGCTAATTCCTCAAGAAAAGATTTAATCGCACAGCATAGTTTAGAATAGGAAAAGAAATAGCCCCTTTTTACCTTATTTGAGCATTAGAAGAAATCTGTTTCATGTTTTTTTTTCCAGAAGTGTTTAATTGTATTGTATTGGCAGCACATGAAACAATAGAGTTATTGCTCTACTGTTTTCAAACTTCCCAACTTTGCATGCAACAATTTTAAAAACATGGGAATCAATTACCCTAGCTAATTTGATGTCATTAACTCTGACATATTATGCTTACTCCTAAAGGCAGTATTTTAAATATAAATCCTTATGTGAATTACAGCTAAATAACCCACCGTAGAAGTGACAACTCCATTCCAAGAGCACAGCTCTCCACTTATGCAGGCAAAAACTCGTCTTTGTTTCAGGGAAGGTTGTGCTTCAATAGGGACCAAAGAACTGCGGTTGGGTACTGAGACTGAACCCAGAAGGTTCTTCATGTCTCTTAGGACAAATCTTACATTTCCAGCTATTAACAAACCCTTTTCTATCCACTTTTATTTTTTTTTAGATGCAAATACTGCGACAGATCCTTTAGCATATCTTCTAACCTGCAGAGACATGTGCGTAACATCCACAATAAAGAGAAGCCATTCAAGTGTCACTTGTGTGACAGGTGTTTTGGTCAACAAACCAATCTTGACAGACATCTAAAAAAGCACGAGAACGGGAATATGTCTGGTATGTATGCTTTTTCCCTCCCCAGTGTGTCCTACATACCGCCAGTGTTCAGACACAGGGACAGCACGTTCCCTTTCAATGCTCCAGAGTGTCAATAGGCACACGTTGCTCTGTGCTGCCTGCTCCAATGAGTGGGTTTTTGGAAAATATGTAAGTGCCTAAGCTCTGCTGACATTTAAAGTGCTTTGAAAATCCCAGCACAAACTCTACCCTTGTATAACTTCATACCACTGGATGATGTCTTTTCTTTTGGTTTTAATTAAGCCAGCCATAGCATTTTGAGAACAGACTGAGAAAATTGGTTTAATCCCATCGCCGCAGTCACTTGGTTCTCAATAGGAGTCCTAAATGTAGAGTCTTAGAGGGTATTCTAAAAGATTTTTTTGGCACCTTGTAAAATATTCCCACTGTTAGGAGCTGAAAAGCATTAGCGATGATGGAGGTAATGGTGCCTCCCAAGCCCTAAAGCAAATCGGTCACCACCCAGTGGCAGCAAAGCAGTGGCAGATAGTGGGTATCATTGGTCTGGTTTAGCTATCTGCAGGGTTTAATGAAAACTCTGCCTGCAGTGCTTTCAGTCTACTTTTTGCTCCACTGGAAATAACCAGGTACATGCAGTGAATATCTTTTCCCTGATGCTCAGAGATAGTTGTCTGTCACTGGTCTCTCACTGCTAATGAACCTGGGTGATTACGTCAATGACTGCTCTGTATTTAAGCAAATCTGCATAATTATTAGCTAAAATGAAGCTCCGTTTGCTCAGTTTAGCCATTGGTCTAACACAGTTATTGATTGACAGTCTTGAAGTCGCAAGGGAACAGGAGGGAGATGCCGAAGTAGATATTTGGCAAAAGTAATGATAAACCATGGAAATAGCACCCAGCATGCAAGCAGCCATTTTGGCTTGAAACTGCCTTTGCCTGTGGATAAGACTTCCTTTCTCATTACTGGTTTTATGGCCAAAAGTTGATGGTTCTATATATCGACTTTTCTGGGTCTCACCCATTTTAACCATTGTTTCAGTTTCAATTTGACTTAAAAAGTTACGTGTTGAAAACGTAAAGGAGCAATGACTAAAGTACTCTATTTTGCTTTAAGGTACTGCAACATCTTCACCTCACTCAGAACTGGAAAGCACAGGGGCAATCCTAGATGACAAGGAAGACTCTTACTTCACAGAAATTAGGAATTTTATTGGAAACAGCAACCACAACAATCAGTCCCCCCGAAACTCAGAGGAGAGGTGAGTTGTGACTGATCTGCCTTCAAAAGGTGCCACTCTTGCAGATTAAACCTGATTTTTCACTTTTGATGAGTTATTTTAGCAACCTGGTTGCCTCAGCTTTCACTGTCTTATGAAAGGAAATGTGTTGGTTCCCTTCCTATTTTGCATGAGCGTATTCCCAGTGGCAGCCACTGGACAGAAAGTCCATGTATGAACACATTTCTCCTTGTATCAAGAGCTCTTAGTTTCAAGTTTCCATCGTTGATTTAAATCTGTTGAAAAATTCCCTCATTTTACATTCTCAGCAGAACAGGTGAATTCTACATTTTGTGGCTAAATGTAGAGAGCCTTAAGATTTAAATGCAATTGAAATGTGTCATTAATAAAGTAGTCTAAGCTAAATTCATGGATCAAATTAAAGATTTTAACTGAAAGACCTTCACCGTAAGTAACTCAGTCCCAAGAAAGATGCTGACTAGCAAAAAGTCCATGAGGCAGCGGGCAGGTGTTGGTAGCCCACAGCGCTCTTGCATCTTTTTCCTACCAAGATTTATTGAGTATATGAGTGTTTCAATTCTTCTGAACTAACAGAAGAGAAACCACTTCTAAATATTCTCAGCTAATAAAAATACAGCTAAGCAGAAAAGGCTGTAGCATGGATATGCATATCAACTATATATATTTGAGACTGGCTATGCATTATTTGTGGTTTTGATTTGGCATTATATGACCAGCATCAAAAATTTCTTATGGTTGGTGACAAACTTCATTGTCTCCTCAATTTCCAGATGCCTTTGTGAAAGGATGAAAATGGTGGACATAACACAATTTCCACAAAAGTATTGGATTAAGTGATTACATGCATATTCAAATTTCATTCCATCTTGATTGGCAATGAGGGCTTGGGATTTTCAGTTTGCACATCTGGTCTCAACATGTCCTCCGACAGGAAGTCAGCAAAGTGAAAAGGTTGCTGGGTTCTGCAGTGTTTCCTTTCTAAATTTGGCACTTCAGACTGCTCTTGATGGATATTTTATCCCTGGCAAATTGCTGCATTTGAAAGCATAATTAGAGAATCTGTTTTCTTAATCACATGGCTTTTGTTACTTTGGTTGTAGTCCATCTCCTTTTCATTTCTAGCAGCCTCAATTGAGCATAACAAGCAAGTTGGCAGCCCAAACAGTGCTCCACAATTTCTTATTTCTGCCTATTTAAATAAAAGATTATAAAGAGATATTGCTCTGATTATCTTAGAGGGGGGTGGCTGCTTCAGCTCTCCTGACTCTGCACAGCTTCAGATTTTTTGATATTGTGATATAAACAGACCATTCCCTATAGCTTTTTTTTTTTTAGCACAATACTAAACTCGTGACAATCAGCTAAAATTTGCCCAGAAAAGAGATGAAATGATTATGCTTAGGAAAATGATGCTATTGTGTAAGTAACTAGCTTTCACTTGTGTACGCTCCATAAGAACATATATCCATCACAACAACAAGCCCAGCACTAAATACCAAATGCGCTGCTAGGGCTCATCCTTATCTTGCTCAAACTTTTGGTTTATTCCATATTGTCCCACACAATTTGAAGCACGCAGCGTCTAAAGCAAACTGCGGGCAGACAATAAAGTTTCCATTTTTATAACTGTATTCCTGGAAGAGTAAGGACCTTTTGCACAATGAGAACAATAGATGAATCAAGGCCTCCGTACTACGTAACACAGCGGAGCAGATACGCTGCTAGCATGAATTTTTGTGGGTCCAGCAAGTGCGGCCTTTCCACACCACCAGTACCTCTGGTCGTGCATTTGTTGACATGACAGTGGTGCTGAGTTTCTTATAACTCATTTAATGTGAAGGACACGACTCATCTGCGGATGCTCAGAATCCTACAGGGTTGGGGCCGTTAGCAAATGAGCACCTACTTGAGTGTGGGTATTATGTCCTTGATAGAATCCTATAGGAAGTAGTTAAGGGAAGTAATTGAAAGTAAAAGAGAATGTAAGAACAGCAGGTAGTCCAACTGGTTTTCCATGGGTATATTGCTATAATTACTCATTTAATAAGAACAAATACACTTAAAATGCTATATGACCTTTGTTTTCATTACTTCTTACCCTTCAGAAAGGTCAATAATGTAGTACAGCGTGGAGGCGATATTGAAGACCACTCTTCAGGTCTTCAGCTGAAATCCCTTAGGTTCCCATGTGTGTAATCCATACATTCAGTGAAGTAGTATGGCTTCCAAATGAGTGGTAGTGTGCAAAATTAATTATACATGTAATTTTGACTTTAAAACTATGAGTGCAGTATTGGATGTCATTTTTGAAAATGCTGGATCTGATTTTCGGAGTTTCTTGGCTCCTTCTGTTAAAAGTCAATGAGTTGTTTTGCCCAGAATATGTATATGATTGGAAACATGAGATGAAATAATGCGTGAGAAAATTTGGAACGGATATCTGAACATAACTCTGCTTGAACGGTAGTTTTAGGCTTCCAGGATAACAGGAAAATCCCATGCTGATGGCACTGTAACATCCCACTGATTTTTGAGTGGAATTTTGTCCAATACTGCCTAAACATCTGAAGCTAAACAAGATACACAACACAGAAATGATTTGATTCTACTGGGACAGATCCTTTCCAGATCTGCCTCTGACAGTCTGCTGATGAGGAGCTTTCCTGACTGAGTTGTGATGATTGCTTGGGTTTGTTTTGGTACTTTCAGAATGAATGGCAGCCACTTTAAGGATGAAAAAGCCATGGTAGCCAGCCAGAACTCAGATTTGCTGGATGATGAAGAGGCAGAAGATGAAGTCATGATGGATGAAGAAGATGAAGAGAACGAAATTGCAGGGAAAGCAGTCAAAGAGCCTGTTACAAGCGACATGCACGAGGGGACCCCGGAGGAGGATTATGAGGAAACGAGTACTTTGGACATGAACTGCAAAGCTTCCCCTGACAGGTTGGTTCCTTCCGAGTATTGGTGCACCCAATACGTGAAATAAAAACAATAAACCATCCAAGAGTGCCAACACCAAACTGTGTGCTGTGGGAACTGGTCCGAAGTAGCCAGCTTCCCAGTTACGATAGCAACATAGGTCTGTGTTTGGGTCAATACCAGCTCTGTTTTCTGTCTCTTGGTGCAATCTATAGCCCTTAAGAGGAAAAATAACTGTGCTTGGGGAGTTATTGTCGGGTTCTGGGTGAGACAGAAAATGTTCCTGGGAGAGACGTTATCTGCTCTTTAAACTGACCTGGAGCTCCCATAATGGTCTTGTGAAAGGCTGTGGAGACACCAGGAGCGAGGTGACCACCCCCTGCTCCCATTGTCCACCCTCTCTTCTTTAGAAAAGGGGTATTTCTTTTATTTCAGGATCATTGTTCCACAGGACAAGGTGGTTTATAAGTATAAAAAGCAGAAATCGCTCAGATATGTTAATCTAGAAGGATGAGGGAACGCAGAGAAGATTGTTTAATTAACATTGAAAACCTCTATGGTGTTTTTGTAGGTATAAAGAGGAAGAGTATAATAAGACTGGACTTTCGGCTTTGGACCACATAAGGCACTTCACAGACAGCCTCAAAATGAGGAAAATGGAAGAAAATCAATATAGTGAAGCTGAATTGGCAGCTTTCAATACTTCCCAGCTGCCAGAGGACCTAAAACAACCGTTGTACAGGAAATCCAAATCCCAGGTAAAAGCTTAACTCAGTTAAAATATTGTCACCAAATATGCAAAGGATTAAAGTGTTAGTGTGTGGCAGGCAAGGTCATTTCAGCTTCATCAGACAGGGCTGAGCTCCACATCCACAAACCTCAGCCTGCCTCAAGCTCCACCTGTGCTCCTGCTGTACCCAGGAGACACAGTAGGTGCTTTGGCCCCTGATAACAGAGGATTTTCTTACTTTTTTTGCTAGTTTTGTTCCAGTCCGCCACTCTCAGAAATGCCACAATAAGAAGTAGTCGAACTCTCCTTTCAGACAGCCGGCACAGTCACACTTATGCTGTGGGGTTTAGGTGCAGCCTTGTAGGGATGTGACTCGATCTTCTGGCTGCTTTGACTTTTGAAGTCTGTTGTATGTTACCACCTTGAGGTCCCCAGCATGGTTTTAAACCAGCAATAGTTAGACTGATATGCTAACGCTATTTCTTGATTATTTAAAAAAAACCACCCCACATTAGTTAAAATGGAGCTTTTTAGCCCTTTAAAAGATTCTATTTTTAAAAACTGTAGAATGTGCCTATAGAAAAGGTCAACGAAGGAGACTGTGGTATTTGGTGAAATAGAGTACCAGCCAAAGGGATAATTCCTCAGGCTCTTGAAAAAAAAAAGAGCCTCCTGTGCCAAAAATCTGAAGGCAAAGGAGACTCTGGGCCCTTGTCTACTATCAAAGGTTTCTCAGAGCTGTGTGAAGCCAGATGAAAGCAGAAATTATTATTACTATTAGTGAGTCAAAAGTGCCAGTGAAAAGGTTGACAGTGGTTTTTACCTAATGTGTTTTGATATATTTTTTTAAAGAAGTTGAGAATAGTGGTTGTAGCCTAAACGATGCCCCAGCCATGCAGCAGTGGCACGGGTCCAAGCTCAGATCCGCACCGCAGGATCGTGACCTCCCTGTCCTTCTTCTCTCCCCATCCAGGCGTATGCGATGATGCTCTCTCTCTCCGACAAGGACTCCCTTCATTCCTCATCCCACAACTCTCCCAATATGTGGCACAGTATGGCAAGAGCCGCGGCAGAATCCAGCGCCATTCAATCCATCAGTCACGTATGACATTGTGAAGTCTTACCGAGAATGGGACCAAGTCCAAAAACCAGTAGCATGGCTCTTTCATATATGACTATTTAAAAGACTGCTGAGCAGAATGCCTTATAAATCTGCAGGGTCACTCATCTAAAGTCCGGTGACCTTAAACTGAATAATTTTAAAAAGAAAGAAACTATTTATTCTCAAGATTTTGTTTTGCACAGCAAAGGCAGCTGCTGACTTCTGGAGGATCAATGCGACTTAAAAAAACATACAATAAATAAATGCATTTCAGTGGATCATGTAAACTGGGGCCGGGAAAAAGTGTCTTCCAGTTCACCCGGCTTTGAGGGGCAGGGGCAAAAGGGTTAAGACTGCATTGCTACACACATGGGCACTCCTTTAAATTAGGAGCTGAATTGATTTTCTTTTTGTATAAGATAGTTTGACACAGGATTGGGAACAGTTGCTTTTATGTACAAATCTCTTCATTAAAGCTTTATGCATTTTAGCCCTTCAAAGAAAGATAATAGTTCTATCAAATGCACACTATCCATCGTAAATGTAGAAAGAAGTAGCAGGGAATATTTTGTTTTCTCCGTAATTCTTTTGCCTTCTCAAAAAGAAAAAAGAAAAAGGAAAAAAAAAAAAAATAAGAGAAAAAAAAAAGACAAAAAAAGAACTCTGAGAAACAATACATAAGAGGCTTGTGTATATTGTAAACTATGAATGTTCACTACTCCAAGAAGCTAAATCATCCAGATAATTCCGTGAAAGCACCGCATTCATCGACAGCACCACTAGTTCAAATCGTTGTAAGGAGATTTTTAATTTTTGACAATCATGTCACTATTTTGTTGTATTGTTTCCTTTCCCCCTGACCCTCTAATTTCTTCTTTGTGTTGTGTGTACCATGTATTTATTTGTTGGCAAACAATTGTTTGTTGATTCAAATAGCACTGTTCCTGTAACAAACAGCACTGCTCCAGTCCCCCACTGCATTCTGATGTCAGGCACCCATGTACTTCCAAAAAAGAGTGAGGTGAACTGATCTGTGTATATGGGAGTGCAAAACAGTGTTTGAAAATTTCTTACATTCCTCTTTTATTTTATTGTTGCCTTTTAATGAACTAAATAACTAATAGATGCGACTTAGGTTGGTTTTTTTTGGTTTTTTTTGGTTTTTTTTTTGTAATACAGTAAATTGATTCAATTGTATAAACAGATATAATTTCCTCATGAAAGCATGATTCTTCTGATTAAAAAAAAAACCTGTACCCAATATTTTATGCTGGTTGTCTGCGAGCTTGTGTGATGTTCTGTTCATGTTAATCCTATTTGTAAGATGAAGTGTTCCAAATTTATGTTTAAAAAAAATAAATAAATAAAGGAAGGTATTCAGTTATTTTGGGTTGTTTTTTTTTTTTTTTTTTGGCCTTTAGTGAGGGACCAGATTTATTTTTCCTTTTGTTTATAATCTCATTTTGGAATAATCGGCAAGTTGAGGTACTTTCTTTAAATGCTTTGTACAATGTAACTGTTACGCATTTCAGTACATTACTATGGGAGGATCAACTTAAAAAAAAAAAATAAAGGACTACAAAACTGAAGGGATCTTTTTCCTTATTGTCTTGGTTTTGTCTGGGTCAGGGCAAGAATGGTTCATTTTGGGAAGCAAAGACCATGAGGACGTGGGTAACCAGGTGATGGGGCACCGCAAAACATCTTGGACTTGATTGTGCAATTTAGGACCCAATCCAGTGTCTCTCACTTCACCATTGGAGGGTTTTATATCAGTCCTTTAAGCTTCAGAACACTACTTTGGAAAAGAGAAATATTGCATTCATTTGACAGGAGGAAGTGGTGCAAGGTCACCTTCAAATGTTGTTATGGAGCCTTGAGCTGGTGATGGTCTCACCTGCAGCTTGTGAGGACAATGTGGGAAAGCAGCAGCTTGGCTGGCTAATGGCAAAATATCGACTCACAGAAATGATAAAAATCCACAGCTGAGAAGCTGAATTGGCCTACAACCGCATGAAATGAGCTGCTAGGGTCTGAAAAATAAAAACAAAATAAAGAAAATGTTTCAGTTTGAGTGTTCTCTTTGAAATCAGGTCCAAAACACCACTTCTCAACAATCTGCAGAGCAGTAGGCGATGGGATGTCCAGGAAAATCCAATGTTGGCCCAGGAAATGCACATTTTCCTGCTCTCCCATATGCACAGAAGTGCTGCACAAGGCTGTCCTTTCCATTTAAGTGACTCAAAAGAGTGAACGTGACAAACTATGGGGTCTTTTTTTGCAGTGGGACCAAGGATTGCTATCATCAGATGCAAATGTGCTGGCATAAGCGAGCAATGAGGGAATAAAGTGCTGGGAATCAGTAACCCAGGGCAATTAGTACCAAACTGCATATTAAATGCAGTGCTGTCCCAGTGGGAAAGGCACATTAATGCAATATGATTTGCAGAAGGTTTGGTTAAAAGTACCTCACCTCTCAGACTGTTTCAGTACACTAAGAACTCTTGTAGCCCAGCAGATCCTCAAGTTACATTGCAAAATACCCTAAGTGTGTCATTCGTGTCTTTAGCCCAGGTACAGTTTGACTTGTTTTATAACCATCACGTTGTAATGGGGGCATAGACAGAGATGAGTCCAGACCCAGAGAGGACAGGCATGGGTTGCCTTTGGTTTGTACTTACAGCTCCTGAGCCTCATGCACAGGTTGATGATAAGTTGAGACCTACAGGATGGTGGTTTTTCATGCAGGAAACCTAAACCACACCTGGAAGAGACAAAAAATACAAAATAAACAAAAAAAACCCAACATAACAAAAAAAACCCAACCAGCAACACTCCCCCATGTACATGTTCTTGTATGTCTTTCAATGGCCTGAGCCAATAGTCAGGTACATGTAGATAATTGCATAAATAGGCTATTATTTTTAGTGCAGTTAAAGTCACCATGAAACTTGGTTTTAGGTTTCTGCCAAATAAAGAGAACAAATAGATTAATCAAGTCAAGTTTTATCTGCAAACAACTTTCCAGATCATTTTCCCTTTTAATTTGATGCAATGCCAGTTCTTATCAGCTCTGCTCTCACCTGCCCTAGATGAAAGGGGTTTTTGGAGGTGGAAAAAGGGTGGGACAGTTTCTCCTGGGTTTAATGTTCTGGGTTATGGGAGCACACTCCCATCATATAACTGTCAGGGAAAGTACTCCTTGAGCTGAGCTGTAGGGTTAGTTTAACCTGCACATAACCAGGTCTGTTGACCATTGGGGAGTGGTTAACACCATCTCATCAAATCCCTGGGTGGAGGTTTCTTCTCAGAGCCTTGAGCTTTGTATTTTCATCTCAAAGTAGCCCATATGGGGTGCAATGAGCAGAGGGGGGAACAACACAAGGGGTCATTCAATTTGGTGTAGATGCCTTACCATGACCTTGATTTTCATTGTGTTTTCTCAATGGTAATGGTATTCACACAGCAAAATAGCTGAAAAACAAACCCAGATTTGGTTAGCCATCTCACCCCCCAAATGAACAAAGAAAACGGGATAATTTTTGTGTTTGTGTCATACCATCCTTGATGGACCACACAGATGCACTTGTTCAGATGCAAACAGAGTTCTACGTGAGGACCAATGGTTCTGGTTTTCTGCCACAGCGATTATATTCAATACTTTTTCAAAAAAACCCCTTCAGTTTATTTCAGCGTCATCCTACTGTTCACCTCACCGTAGTAGTTTTCCATAAGTCAACAAGGTCAACAAATCATTCCCATGTGATACAGCAGCCTTACTACACAAAGGAGCTGCATATTACCACCTCAGTTCCTATCTACAGAATCTAACAAAGCAGCAGTATGACAAGATGATTAATCAATATTTCACCCTGGCCTCGATCCTCAATACCACTGTGGGTCCGAGTCACCATTCCCTTGTCAGCCCTGCTGTTTTACTGAGTTAACAGCCACATTTGTAGAGTAATGGGAGGGGAAGTTGTTATGAAAGTGTTTGTGAGGCTATTTTTGCTCAGCAATTCAGTTTGGCCCATCACTCCATGAATGTCTTGAACTTTAAAAAATGTCTGTCAGGTCTCTCTCGCTCAGACATACAGAGAATTGCTGCGAAATGCTGGATGCGTTTGCTGCACTCTGCTGCCTTCCAGCTATATTAAGTCTCATTTGTGGTTTTGCTGGTCAGTCATATAGTGGCATGGAAAAGCTAGTTCATTTTAAAGGTGCTTCCAGTAATGATTTAAACAAAACAAAGGCATCCAGCACCAAACAGAAGACCCTTTCTCCATGTCAAAGACCACATACCTTGCCAGGATTCCGGTTACAAGAAAAATGTGTTCTGCAGCCTGGCCAAAACCATCCTCTTTCCCATCCCATTGAAAGGCTATGTAGGTTTTTGAGTATACCTAGTCTTGGCTTCCAATAGCCTGATTAATTCTTCTTTTGTTTCAATACAGAAAATGGTGCCAGCTTTAGGAAAAGATCAGCTTTCCAGTTCAGAGTCACTTAATGAAATCTGGGGAGAGACTGAAGAGAAGAACGTCAAATAAACAGTAAAAAAATAAAATACTGTATTTTTTTTTCCTTCTCTCAACTCAGATTCAATTCTTGCTGGAAAAAAACAATTTTCAGCAAAATTTACTATTTTCCCAGAATGGAGAGTTGAATCAGACTAACACTGAAATATTCCCTGAAGAGATGCCCCACTGTCACACCGCCATTTTGGAACTCATGGTATTTCTTGCAAGACTGGAGCCTTTTTCCCCAAAAATACTGCCTAAATTTTGTTTGGGACAAGTTACCTCCTCAGTATGACCATAAACCAGACTGAACACAAAACCCTTTGCTGCTGTGTGCTGGAAGTAGAGTCTCCTTTTTTTGATCCAGGAATATCCATATTTTAATGGAAATTGATGCTATTTATATCTACAAATCCATTTGGGGATCCTTTACTATGAAAGATTCTGTGGAAACATAAAAATAGTCTCGTATAACTTGCTGGAGAGGAGCTTTAGCAGTATCTGCTCCAGCTGTCTGAGTGGAGGGTCTGACAGAAGGCACCTCCAGAAGGCACCCTCCTTTTTCCTGCTTTATTTTAATACTAATTAATTCCAGAAAGGCTAAAGAAATTTGATGAAATTCTACACTTCTAGGAAAAAGTTTTGCCTGGGAGTGTTAAAGCAGGCCTCCCAGCTTGGTCGGGTCTAGTGGGAGAAGAGGGCTAGTGGTCATTTTGATGCTTAAATTATCAGTAATTAAGAAGTTGATTTTCTGGGATTGAAGAAAATTTTAAACAGCTGCTTCTTTCAGGCCTGTACTCCTCATTTTCATTAACATGTGCTAAGGCAATCTGGAAAATATATTTAGATCTATATTACGCTATGTCAAGACCTCAGCATCTGTACCTTGGGGCAGATACATGTGAGATAGCAGAGGGTAGATGTGCCAGCACGCACATGTGGAAGTGTTCAATTTGTAATATGATTATAGCCTCAAAACAAAGCCTGCTTGATACCTGTGGCATATTTGTTTCATGGTAAGCGCAGAAAATTCTCAAAAATCGTGTCATGTTTCGCCTCGCTGGCCAACTCAAACTAGAGAAGTAGCACTTTAATTCCTGGGGAATCTCTTTCAACAGGCGCGTGTCAAGCCCAATTAAGGTCCAGGCAGCCTCGCGCTAATTGGGTTGAGGTATGCAGTGGTGTAACACGGTTATTTAGCAAAGCAGCCCCTTTGTCCAGGCCAGAGCCCACCCTCACATCAGCCAGTCTCTCTTCCCCAGGGCGACCAGCAGAGAAACTCCTTCTAGAAAATTGCCTGGAAAAAGTTAGCAATTGGAGTCAAAGTGTTTAACAGCAGTGGATAAGACAGCTAAGGCTGCTCAGCCAGCAGCTTACCATGTGGATTCCTGCATTCAAGTTACCATCACGAGACATAAAGGTGGTGAGCTGCATCTTCCACCCATGTAACGCAAGCCGCAGCATCAGCATCCTCCAAAGGTGCTCGCTTGTCTCATCCACAGGTCTTTCTCCGTTCCAAAAATAAAGACTTTTTTCTTACATCAAAGTGTTCATACACTAGAATAGAGAAGAAAAAGAGAAGGTATGAGCTGCTATGTGGAGATGAATTTAAGCATTGAACCCTTCCTGACTTTCAGTGGGACTTGCGTGACTCCACATCCACGATGCAGATGAAAGCAAATAATTGGCAGACAGGTATTAATGATGTTCATTCAAAACTGATTTTTACAAACATTTGAATTATTTAGATCATTCTGATTATGGAACTGGGTGTTTTACTGTAACCAGCTCTTTCATAGAATCACAGAATAGTTTGGTTTGGAAGGGACCTTCAAAGCTCATCCAGTCTAGCCCCTACCATGAACAGGGCAGGTCAGTTTGCTCAGAGTCCCTTCCAGCCTGGCCTGGGATGTCTCCAGGAATGGTTCATCCACCACGTCCCTGGGGAACCTGGGCCAGTGTTTCACCACCCTTGCAAAAAATTTCTTATATCTAGTCTGAATCTCTCCTCTTTTAGTTTAAAACCATTACCCCTCATCCTGTCACAACAGCTCCTGATAAAATGTCTGTCCCTTTCCCTTTCTTGCCTGTTGGGCACCCATTTGCTGGTGTGTCTTCTCTTGAATTAATCTGTAGTCTGAGCAAGGCCAGCGATCTTTTCTAGCACCCAGCCTCTGCTGGCTCATGTCTTAAAGGAGGAGAATCTTCATCATCCTCAGACCAACATGAAGTCCCTGCACGCTGACACGTACCTACCCTTTCTCAGGAGGAAACTCCCAGATACATGAAGTGCAGTCAGCTGCAATCACAACTGTGTAATAAAGATTTAGCTCCGAAGGATTCACAGACCCTCTGCTCTGTGTAACCACAAGCCACAAAACACTTTGCAATCCACTGTAACGAAGTAAAGACCTATATTACAGACCTATATTACATTTAGACTTGATTCCCTGGTACTCTTTTTGGACGCGGCTCTGCTGTTTTTATTACTTAAGAGCTATTAAAATCTTAACCACTGAATGGAGCAACTCATGCCAGTTTTACACTCGTCCATAAAAACTTTGAATGGGAGATCAAGAACTACTTTTTGGAACTAACACCCTGTCAGCTGAGGAATGCCAGAATGAGGTCTGAATTTGTCCCTGTCTCGGCTGAGCATACAGACCAGGCTGAGAGATGCTGAAATGCAGGAGCATGACTTGTAACCCCATTTTCCCCATGCTTTTCTTCTAAGGAAGGACAGAGAGCAGGAAGCCACGGTGACCTCTCCTTCCCTCTTGGGTCAGTCATAAGCCAAGCTCTGCACATGCTACCCTCTGCTAGCTTAGGAAGGAATAAAGTTGGAAGGAAAGTCACTGTGTGAAGAAATAAGGAGAACAGGACCAGAGATGGTGGTAAATTCCCCCCAGAAAACCTCAACAAAAATCCTGAACCATGTTAAATTCAGCTTGGTGCTGGGGAAGAAGAGGAATGCATGGGTAACCAGCAGGATGGCACAGAGGATGTTGGACCAGCTCAGTCATCCCTCTAGAAAAATACCCCCCAAAGCACAAGTGCAAAAACCAGAACAACCTGCCATGGTGTAATGGAAATGGCACCAGCCACAAACTTCTATAAGGGAACTCCCTATTTTGTTCTTTACGTTGCTCAGATACTGGTGATGTGTGTAACACAGAAGCCAGCTCAAAGCCTCTCATTATTTTCACTTTTTCTTATTATAGAGTCAAAAAATCTGGCTTTCTCAGCTCACCACCAGTTCCAAAGCACAACTTCCTCCTCCTCCACTCTGCCACTGAATTTTTACTATTTCCTCTGTGGGAAATGTCAGAATTCTCATCAGGGTGTGGGTTTCTGCTCTAATCCAGCTCTGCCAGGGGTGTCTCAGGGCAATACCTTGCCCCTGGAAAAGAAATTCTAGCTACTGTCTACATAGAAAAATAAACTAAAAAAACCTAACAAACAAACCCCAAATAAACAAACAAAAAACAACACAGAAACCCCACAGCATTTTTTTTTCCCCAAACCTGAGGAGCCAGCCTCATAAATTATCCATTATAATGTTTCATCATTTCAGCTGAAACACTGACTCCGGTACATTTTCTTTTAAACTTTGTTTCCCACTCCAAGTGGCCACCTACTTTGTTGTCCAAATTTCTCGTGCCGTTCGAATCCTACAATGTGTAATCTCAGTAGGGTTATCAGTTATGTCATGCATTATACAGCCTCCAATCAGCGTAGTGGGAAACAACATTTTCATTTAATACCAGGAGAAACAGTGGAAGTCAGCGATTGATACCAACACAATGATGGGAAAAAGTGTCCAGAGGTGCTACTCACATAATCTCACTTTACAACATCTTGAAAATTCAATAGAAAGGACTTTGCTAACAATACCAGAATGACATACCACTGATTATTGTTCCTAAAGCTCTTAACAATAAGAAAGCTCTCTAAATATATCTCAACAAAAAACATATAACAGTTTGTTTCTCCGTTTTTTTTTTTCCCCTCAAAGCACATAGTATTAGTCAACAATTGCTGTGTGGTGTGAGCCCATTAGAGCTGTTGGCTGGTCATGTTCTGGGAAATGAGCTCTTGAAAGATCTTTTATTTCTTTTTTAAACATGTCTAACAATTGTGTCTTAAAACAATCCTGGAAGCGTTTAGTATCTGCAAACTGCAAGGACCCACTCTGACTTATTTTCTTAAGACAGAAGAGCGAGCTACCTACCTTTGCATTTTATTCACTCACTTGGAATTTGAGCTGTGAGAAGCAATTTTTAGCTCAGAGAAGAAATGAGAACCTCTTTAAGGACCAACAGTTTCTGGTTAAGCCTTTGGTCTCGGCAGGGTTGGGTGAGTTCTCCAACGTCCCTATGTTAACGTGGCTGTAAGAAAGGGTTAAAATACAATTAAACACTAAATACATCATGACATTTCCTTCAAAAGCAAAGCAGAAACAGACTTATTTACTGCTAAACCCATACTTTAGAGGTTGAGCTAGTAACCACTTAGTAGTGTCTACTACAGAGAAGCCCTGTAAGTAATTAATTGCTCAGCACCCCCCAGGAGCAGCACCCACCTTTGGGGTTGTTCCCAACACCAAAGTGGACAAATGAAGCCACATATGGGAGCAAAATCTTTCACTGGCTTTGCAGCATCAGGCCTATAACTACTATAATTACATTTATCATACAGTACTTTTGGTGTGTATGGCCATCTAGAAACCGGTTGGTGATGATTAAATAATAATGTAAATTCCTTTGATATTGTTTACATTTCAAAAGCTAACTGAACTCTTATATGTCGCACAAATCTCCACTGCATTTACAGCATGAAAAGGCCAATGAAAGATCCCTAAAAATCATTAACTGAAGTAAACATTGAATCACGTTACAGAGTCAACAGAGAGAAGTTTTGAATGAAATAAATGTGTCGTGCTTGAGGATATCGAGTGAAATATCCACTGGATTTTCTTTTATTACATGCTTTTAATCTCTTTGTTTATTATTGAAGTGGTTAATAAGCAATTCCTAAAACAGATCCAGAAGGTGTCTTTAACAGCCTGACTGTCAGCCCACACCATCAAACTACGTTTTCCACCAGCCCTTTGCAATCCTAGCTTGGTTTCACCTTAAACACTTTTTGCAATGATTATTTTTGTTCCCTGAACTTAGACATCAGTTGTATAGATTCAGTTAAGATTTGTTTGCCGTCGATATAAACAGCATTTACTGGGTACAAGATATATCAGAGGGAATAATTTTAACTTCTGAAAACATTTTAGAATGATCAAATGAACGGAGTGAGAAAACATTGTGAAAACCTGACTCGACCACTGGCCGCCTGGCACAGCTTTCCCTGCGCCATCCCCACACTACATTTATTTAGAGAAATAGACCCATTATGTACTTCACTTGGAGGTTTTTTTTCCCCTCTCACTGAACACCACTGGAGTCCTTCAAAGCACCTTCTGGTACACTTTGTGGCACCTGGTGTTGAACCAACCACCCGATCTCTGCCAGTTGAAGATTTTTAAACCTTTTTATTAAGTATTAGATAATAAGTATTTATTAAGTATTAAGCAAGATTTTGTTTTCTTATCTTTTCTCTAATATTTAAGTATAGACTTAATTAGTGGTATTACTCCATGCAGTAACCTGAAGGAAGCATCAGCTAAATTAAAGGCTGGTGCTCCCAAAGGCAGGACTGGACATAATCCTGGATTTGACGTGGTTTCAAATGTGGTTCCTTTACACTCCTCCCTGCTATTATGTACTTACAAAACTTTTATAAGAGTATTGCATATAACAATAAGCACTTTTATATAAGTATTGCATATAATTGTATATATACTTCAGCAGTTTGGAGTTAGTTTATTGCTTGCCAAAGTAATGGTGGCAATCACAATGGCTGTGATTTACCCTAGGAATAGAGAGATGCTTTCAAATTACTACTGGGTGAAAGGTGAGGGGGTCTATGGTCCTGAGTCCAGCTGGGGTGTGTGGATCCTATACCGGGGTCAGCACAGGCCAACATGCGGCTGAGCTGGTGGCTGCTGTTGTTGTTGGTTGGGTTTGAAGTCAAGTCATAGGAAACCAATTGAATGGCTGGAGCCAGAGAGTCTCTGCGAGGGGCAGCTCAATACAAAAAAGCAGACAGGGCTGTATGTGTGTTTAATTACTTTGTTGCATTTTTTTAATTTTTTGGGTGTTTTTTTTTTTCTGTTCCCTGTTGAAAGGCTCCAACTCGACAGTACCAGGGAGCTGGGCTGATGTATCCAGAGGATCCTCAATGGGAGCTGGGTACCTTTGAGAACGTGGGACAAAGCACCAAATTCCCTTTAAAACTCTTCGGCTGTATGCACCTTCTCCCTCTTCCTCCCAACTGAAGGCTTGAAAAAGAAAGAGCAAAAAAAATCTCTCCCCCAGGGAATAAGCCCTGACTCAGAGAAACTTGCACAGCTGAAAGCAAAGAGCCAAAGTGCTTTTGCTGAGGGTATTTACTGAGCCATGCATGACATCTGGGGGAACACTGACCCCAAGTCACTGCCGCAGAGCTGGGACACGCTTCTGGAGGTGTGGAAGTCACCTCTGGCTGTGGGATGGGATCAAACCCAGGAGATCATGGCTCTCAGCCGGGCACTCTGCCCCGGACCCACGCTGCAGCCTGAGAGCTGCTCTTACATGCCTGTGAAATTATGTACCCTAGTGACCACACCATAAACATGGACCTCGTGAAAAACATGATTCATATGCTTTAGGAGCAGAGATTTCTCCCTTTTTTTTTTTTTTTTTAATACTATCTGGCATGTTGGAAAGTAGTGTCCAGGAATGCTAAGCCTCTATGTAAATGATTTTCCATTGTTTATTATATTTTTGTCTTCTTTTTACAGCTCATCCCAAGCCTTAGAGTAAAAAACTGGCATGAAATCTTTGAAAACAAAGACAACACCTTACCTGAGGTTTAATGTCTGCTGGGGGTGCTATGATTCCCCGCGGGAGCATCAGGACCGTGCCCGGGTGATGGGCGATGGACGGGCTGTCCCTGCCTCCCCGCAGACCCCCTCCTCGTCTGCACACGACATTTCTTGTCTGTATCAATGTATCTAACATGTGAGAAATAAAGTGCGGAAAACTTATTTCAGCTGCATTTCCCAGGCAGGCTCTTTGATCAGCCCATGCCTGAGTATTATTCAGCACACAGGAAAATGAACAACGTAGGTAAAGAGCCAGCTGCTGCTAAACGGCTGTCAACATTGCCAGCAGTCATCAGGCAGCCTTTGCCTTTGAACAAGAATATCATAAGCCAGGGGACAAACTTCCCAGCGCCAGGGCAATATTTCACAGCTACTGCCCCGATTTACCAATCCACAGCTAAACCTCGCAGCAACTTGCGACTCAAAACAAGCAGCGAGGGTTTAGTTAACCCTGGCTTGCATTCTTGACTCCAATTTTGCTTAAGGAGCATAAAGCGAGCAGGGAATCCTGCGAAGGATTTCTCTTCACTGCAAAGACCTCCCAGCCCTAATTGCCGGCTGCTCTCTCGTGGCTGCTCGGGGAAGTGCTCACGGTCCCTCCTCCAGTCAGCCCAGACTTTCTTCAAAACAAATTAAAAGAAAAGGGCTCATCGCCAACTGGAAATAACTCTGGATGACTGCAAAGTCCTCTGTAAGAGGATTTCTAAATGTTATCGGGACTCTTTACAACCCAGTACACAATCACAGGGCTACTGCAGCTCCTTGCTGGGCAGATACAAGCAGGAGCTAAACCAGGTCTTGCTGGGCAGAGGTACCAGTGATGACCTCCTTGTGCTGGCAGCAAGTTCCTATTCATTAGCTCGTAGCTACTACAGCAATTTTGAAACTCTACTTTACCTTCTTTTTTTTTTGTTTGTTTTAAATTCCAGTTATGCCAAGTATAAGAAATAAAGTACACATTAGTGTGCAGAGCATTATACATGAGCCAGACCTGAGCAGTGTGGAAAGGCTGTCTTGATTCATTGTACTTATATGATTTTGGCTGCAGTAAATTCGCTCTCCTGCTACAGCGTGCAATTTGAGGGTTTATTGAGTACTGGCACAAACAGAGGAGAATCAAAGTCTCGATAATTGCAGGGCTTTTGTTTGCTTCCACTGTCATTGCTTTACCAGCTATTGTCTCATTGCTTGGGAAAGCACAGCCAAATACCTCTCACAAGAAATAAAATATTAAAAAAGTAAATTTTATTCCTCCTCCTATTTATTTTCCTTGTGGTAGGACTTACTCTTCTGTGTGATCCTTTACTGTCTCCAGGAAGTTTTGTTTTCTCCTCCTATTTCACTATCCTTTTATCCAGCACTGTCTCTGAAAACTGTTATAGAAGATCCCGCACTTTTTTCATTAGCACCCAAACTCTCAGTCCCTTGGAAAACTAACATCTCTTCTTCAGCAGCAGGAGTTTGGTCTGTGCAGTCCCTGGAGAAGCTTTCTGTTCACCTCAGCAGGCACTAGACTGACCGCTGGGAGAACATTTTCCCTCCTCAGCCTTCGCTTACCATTTGTCTTCCCTGCTATCCCCACATTTCAGTTCCCCTAAAAATCACCCGGAGATCATTGGCTACTTCAGAAAAGACAACTACTCCATCGCAGTCGAAATCTGAGCTCGCACATATGGTTGAAGTTAAGCTAAGGTCTTCTTCCCAGAAATGCTTTGTGAAGTTCTTCTCCGGGCAAGTCTTTTCCAGTAAGATAGTGTCTCCTCGCCTGCTATTTTGCTTAGTCTCGCTTTCTTTTATCTTCCTTGTCGAACTTCAATGTCGCCATTCACTGCTAGCAGATGTGGTTTGGGATTCCTACATTCTTTTATGCCTTTATTTCAGTGCTTTCATCACAGCTTCTCTTTCAGCTAGGTGAATCAAAGGCCTTTCCATAGTCCAGTCAATGCAAGCTATACATGATGGCTTGTTTTATTTGGCAATCTTCTCCAGTATGTGATTCATTGTCTGCAGGTGATTCATAGTTAGGAAATTACTCCTGAACCCTGCCAGTGCTTGTGGTTGATTAAAGTTCAGAAGTCCCTGTAGTCTGTTCACCAGCGCTTTTTTGTCAACTCAAATATTTGTGTGCAGTAAAGAACAGTAAAAAGTGGATGTGCTATTGACATGAGCAATTTACTTGAATGTTTGCATCTTTAGAAAGTTCTACCAGAATCTCTAGAACTGGCATGAAACTGTTTCACAATGTCTGACTAAATGAATCACGTTTTACAAATAAATATCTGTCAAATTGTTCAATTACTTGAGATCCAGTCATTAAGCAATAAAATAAAGCAGTAAATAGGAGACATCTGCTGCAAAGTGCTACAGAAACTTAAGCATCTTTCTCAAGTTACCTTCTTTGCATTTCGGTATAATGATTCACCAAAAATGTCTTACCCAAGGCAATCAAACACCAGAAAATTGTCCCCTGCAAAATAATATTGGCATAACACGGTACCTTACCCAAAGCTAATACAGCTTAGCATCTCGGTGAATGCTGCCTGAGAACAAAGAGGAGAAGGCTGATCAATTGACATGCTGCGGCATTATTAGGTGAGATCAGATGGTTCAGGATACTGAAACCTTGAAAGAAAAAAATAGCATTAGAAGTCATTGCTTCTGATCTTGACATGATTTTTTAAAGATGTAAATGCTGCCCTTCCTTTGAAAGATAATATTTCCCATAATGGCTGAGAGAGAACCCAACTTTCTCTTTACATCAGTGGTGCTTGTAGGAATAACATTAAAATTCAAGGCACGGATGGTCAAGGGGTTTAAACACTGAGTCTCTAAGGACCTGGTCAAATCCATTGCGGCAGTAACTGAATACCCGAGGTTGGCAACTTCTAGGTAACTGTTGTCAGACCAAAGGGGAAAAAACACCTCATTTTGGTCAGGCACATCTGCACATCAGGACTAGAACTTCCCCCTGAGGGATGAGGGGCTTTTTGACAGCAGCACCCTACAGTGTTAACCCAGAAAATGTTATTTCCAAGAACACAAATTAATTAAAATACCTTTTGGAAAGGCAATCAGATAAGAGCAAATTTAAGGAGTTGTAGCCTCTTCCCTTTGCTTTCAGCAGCTCAGGCTCGTTGCTTCATCTAGAGTGTCAGCTTGCAGGGCACTGTTTGATTCACATTTCACCGAAAAAGAAAATATTTTTAAAACTTATCTTGATAGTTATAGAATTTCCTGTGAAAGATCCATTTTTCCTGCCAAAAGATTCCTACAATTCTCAAGTAGCACTTCAAAAACGGTAAAGCTGGAATGACACTTGCATATTTTACTGGTAATGGAGCATAGTGAAAACAGAAATGGAAAGAATACTCAAGTATCCAAAGCTGCATTATCACAGAAGCATCAGCTTCTTTCAGACCTTTCGCTATATAACATTTCAGCACCAGCAGCTCTACCTATAACTTGGCTCATGGATTTTGTTTAGAATTGGAATTACACATATTAAACCCATACCGTAGGAAGGTTTCTATATAAAATTCAAAATCTTTTTCTAAACAGAAACCCTGTAACTTCTCTGTGCTTCGGGTTGCAACAGTTTCTCTGTACATAGCTCCACTTACACATTTGGGTGGGTTTTGCCGAAAGTGAGGTTTCCAATATCTGTTTAGTGATTTTAGTTATTTTCCACAGCTTTCACAAACCTGAGAAGCTCCAGCAAGTGCAATGTGTGTTTTAAACCTTCTCCCAATATACTTGTTTAGACAAATATTTCGGCTGAGTTCAATTTCTCCCAAGGGAATTTATTTTAGAAAACAAGCGGTTAAAAAAACCCCAAACAAACCTCCCCCCAGGATTTGACTGAGTATAATTGGCAGCAATTTAATAAGAACATTGAAACATCATGAAATGCAAAATTGGATTAAAAAAATAAATAATCCTTAAAACAGAACATTAAGACCTCAGTTTTCCATCTCATCTAAGAAATTGCATCCAGTGCAACTTAAATAAAGACGTTCAACAACCAGGAGCTGAATGCTTGACTTGTAGCCACCCTTTAAACCTGTCTCAGAAGACACAGAAATGCTCCCGCTTGGGCAAGACTTTCCGAAAGCCATCAGCTCCTTTGTACCGGCTGCCACGTGTGTTTGCAAGTCTCGCTGGCTCAGCAAACCTTCAGGTTAGATTTGCCCACTGAGATCAGCCTACGACGCTCCTCTTTTATGAAAAACTACAAGCAATGACAATGAATTTGGCATTTTATTCGTACGCAGCACTCAGCTTTGAATTTCTGCCTCATTTAGACAAAGATATTTGGCTTGGTCACTCTTCCTCTTCGATAGCTTAGATATTGGTGCACTTCGCCTTTATGCAACATGTGCTTTTTATTTTAGGCTAAGCAAAATATGTCATGACACTAGGGAAAATATATTCTCCCACATCCCAGGATAAAAAGAATGTTAGTCGATTCAGATTGGTGTCCACTCTTCCATGACAAGTGCATGCACATTTAGCTGAGAAATGTATTTATTTCCAGTGTTTCTCTATGGTTCAAATGTCAAGAGGACAAAATCCACCATGAGTGGCAGAAGGGCTTCCACGAGGAGCCCTGCCTTTGGCTGATCTACTCTATTTCTCAACTACTTTTTAGTTAACCTGAAAATGTCCAGAACAGAAACGTGTCTTCAAAGCAGGGCTCCAAAGTCAAAGCACACATATGGATAAAACACAAAATTAGTGTGATTTTGCTTTTCTTTTCCTGAAAGAAAAAGCAGTGTTACTAGAAATCTCTAGTGTTTCTAGTTTTGACATACAGACTTATCACACAGAGGGGAGAGATTTTCTGAAATAAACCCCCATGATTGCGTATCATACTCGATCACACACAAGGAGAAGCGAGTGGAACTGCATATGCAGACAAACACTCCTAGGGCTGATGTCCATGCATGTCCCCATTGTCAAAAGACAACGGGGAGGTTAACAGCATCGGGAGCTGACTGGTCCCACTGACACATTATTAGGATGTATAAAATCAGTTTGAAAAAAACAATGAGCATGAAGCACTAACATGGTGAGACCCTTTTCTTGACAGCCTGGCAAGACTCTGGAAACAACAACCCTTCGGAATCATTTAAAAATGCTGCCCCATCTGTAAACATGAGAAGCATCCTTAATGTAAACAGCGTCCCTTGCTCTGAAAGTGCGAGGAGAACTGAGCAGGAAGCAAGGCAGCAGAAGGAAGAATAAATCAAGGACAGACTTTTATGAAACAAGACATCTTGGTCCTTACGCATATACTCACACACCAAAATCGCTTATTAACTCCACATGGATCAAGCAAACTCTGGAAAAGAGAGCCTAAAAAGATGAGGAACATGAAAGGAGCATCCAGAAACAGATGGGACATAACGTTTTCAATAAACCCGAACATAGATGGGAATCTCACATAGCAGCAGCTAAACTGCCTCGTGCTGTGAGCCCATCAAATTTCACAAGCTTAACAACATTGGACTCAGTCTTTACATGTGGATGAGAATTTGCAGAGGATAAATCTAGCGTGTTATTGGAAGCTGATGAGCTGTGTGGTTCAGCAGTAGGGACGCTCCCTCCAGGTTAATACAAGGAACCCGTGTAACAGGTCACTGGAAGCAGCAGCTTCAAAATGCACTTTGCAAGCGAGGGTATAATAATTCATCAAGGTATCTTGCTTAGTCTATGGTTAATTAACAGGTCTGATAATTCCCATTCCCATTCTCTAAATTGTCACTGGGCCAGAAATTCTTGCTCTAAGCCTGGATCTGGACCTCACTTTTAAATAAAATTTAAAAATCCCCAAAGTCTGGTAGTATTCTATAGTTATTATCTGGATTATAGGAAGACCAACAGGTCCAAAAATAAGACCAGTGCCAATATGTTCTGCTCGGTTCAAATACACGGTAATTCTTCTAGCCTTGAAGAATTCACAGTAAAAACAGACAGAAATGATCATAAATTCAAACACAGATAAATCACAATTCAAAGAATAACCCCTCAGCACCTTGATAACTCACACGCTCTTCTGTTCGTGCTGACCATTCATTCCAGGTCTTCAAACACCTCCTAATGACCACCAAAGGTTGTTTTTTGATCAAGAGCTGCTGTAGCACTGATGAACACAAGTATTTTCCAAGACAGGGAAGCAAAGTAATCTTGACTGCAGAAAAAAAATGCCCCAAGATGCAATCAGATTTCCCATTAAAAAGCTTTGTGTATCTTCAGATCTGATGAGACACTAATAGCCACCAATTACACCTGACACAACAGATAATAAAAATCTACAGCTGTCTCTAATATGTAACAGTGCCTACAACTTAATTACCTTAATCACATTCACCCTTACTGTGAGGCAGGCAGTTCATGACTAATCATTCCACCTCCATCAAGCGTTTGATAAAAAGCACCTTTGAGGAAAACCTGCACTTTACAAGAATGCTCTATTAGGCTATGGATTAAGAAAGGAAATTAGTACCTAAAGTCAAATTGTTTTGATACTATTTACATTGGAAAGGGGGGTCCCTGATTTATATCTCTATAAATATTATCTTCTCACTAGGTGCCAGCTGCCAATGCTGGGCCAGGCTGGATTGTGTAGAGTATAAATCGGGACAGAACGTGGTTTGTCCTCTGTGTCTGAGGCTGATGATTTCACCTGAAGGGCAGATCCCTATGGGACAACACGATGTGGTGGTGTGACCTCCCCAGGAGCCATCCCTGGTGATGTGGGTGGAGGTGGAGGCTCTACCACAAAATCCTTCATTTCTGGCTCCAGGAAATTCAAGGAAGAAATATGAGCTAAGAAATGAGCATCACTGGCACAGAAGATGGGACACATATTTATACGTACATATATATATATATATATATACTGGCTGTCCCATTCAGATCAACAGTGAACATGAATTAAGGGATATCTCAGTAATCCGTAAGCACTCCTTTAAGTGGGAGCAACAGCCACCTGCCTGACTTGGGGCAGGATCTATTTGGAAGACACCTCTCCCTTTCCCCCAAGTCCATACAAATGAGGCTGTGCTCAGGAAAATGGATTTTCTCCAGCCCTTACCGTGAAGTCCTGAAAACAGCTCACAGATGGGGTTGCTTCTGCCTTTCCATCTCTTTCTGTGCCATGAGGTCAGTCCCGATGGGTGAGCAGGAGAAAAGTAGTGCTGGACATCCTGCTCCAAAAGCTCTTCAGGAGCCACGTCATCACCCTGCATCTTTCTGGTGGTTGGATTCAATGATCTCAAAGGTCTTTTCCAAGCTAAATGATTCTATGACTCTAAGGCAATGTTGGTGATTTTGCTGTGATTTTTATGCAGTCCTGACCTATTTGATATCGAAAGGGTGATGCCAAAGCAAAGATCCCCACGTTCAAATCAAAGCTGAGCTGCTGCCATGGTGGATTCCCAGCAGAGACAGTGCTTGGGTCACCAAGCCACCTCCAAGGACTTGGTTTGAGAAGTGCCTTGTTTAAATCATTGGAGGCTACGTAGCGCACAGCAATTTGCAGGAGACATTTGGAAGAAAGCATAAATTCTTTTCTCCATGTTTCTGGAAAAGGCCTGTGCCGCTTAAACCCGGGGATGTTTTTGTCAAAGGATGGCACAGCAGAAATATTTCAAAGAGGAAATTTGGATTGCTACATACGACATTTTTCTTCTAGTCCAAATGTTAGCAGGATTTATGGTAAGATTATGCCTTCAACTATTGCTACCACAATTGCTAGTTCTACGCAGTCATTAAATACTGTTTTTTGGAAGAGGTAAGAACCTTTCATAGTAAATAAACATAAGTATCCTCATTTTACTATTGGAGAAAGAGAGCAAAAACTTTAGATGTTCCAGAGATCCCAGTCTGTAAAATGTCCACACTGGAAAACCACAACGCTCAGGGTAAAAAAAAAGATACAGGACCTAAGAAAGCTTCAACTGTTTTATAGAAACATTTACGCACATCAAAACATTTAATCCCAGGCCAGTGCCACTGCAGGTAGCTACTAATTGAAATCTGGTGTGTTGTGGCTACTGTCTTTAAAACTCTGGCAAGCATGTGTTTTATTTCTTTTTAGTATTTTTCTTCTAGCTTCTGAGCTTGTCTGATGATATTTTAAAAACTGAGTTTTATGCTTAAAGATTGAGTTTAATAAGCTTGTATCATATATAAAGAGATTATAATTTATTATTTAAAAAGATTCCTGACAAGATGTCTACAAGAAACATGACCCAAACCACACCGCCTTGTAATAATACCTCTTAAAAATTCCTGACCTCCCACTAAACGCTCCTGCAGACTTCTCTGCTTCAGTCTTCACTGAGTATCTCATATATGTCCCCTATAACATTACACAGGAGGAAATGAAACGGGAAAGTCTTCAGCTCAGACAGACACACGACGGCAATTATCTAGCACCGTGTTGCTTTTCTTAGTACTGACAAAATGTACTTCTGGTGGTGAAGGGCTGGAGGCTCACGCAAACAGTTTTGGGTCCCCTGTGACACTTGGTGCATTGTCCCTCTTCTGAAAAATAGGTCATGAAGAATATGGTGCACTGGAAAAATAAAGATGACACGGGCTGCTTCTGTGCATGCAGGGTGCAGTGAGTACAGACCTGAGAAGTACAGGTGTGAGAGGTCCAGGAGTGAGAATTACAGGCACGAACATGAGAAACACAGTCAAGCCTGGCTTATGTGGCTTTGGTGCTCTTATACCCACCCCCAGGCTTGGCCCATGAGTGATGCTCCCCCCATTGTGCCCCAGCAGGACTTCTCAGGGGCTCATTATTATTATTATTAATTCCTCGTGAGAGGGGTTTGTAACCTTAGGACCATTACTTTAAGAGAGCTTTTGTGTGAGCTCGGTCCACAGCATGATCACTAATAGGTAGAACTACTCTGGGATTTTAAAGCTTTCAACGAGACTTGTCTAGACTGGAATTTAGTGGTAATACAATGAAATCATGCTGGAAAAGAAAAAAAAAGGAAAAAAAAAAAAGAATAAATTATTTTAATTACCTTTTGAAGTCCCTTCTCCCCTGTAGAGGTCAGACCATGATCTAATTTAAATCCGTGCACATCAGGTGTTGCTCCACTCAAGCAGCAGTAGTATAAAGGTCAAAGAGATCATAGTGTCAATCTATAAGATGAGCTAAAGTCTAGTCTATAGTACAGCTGTATTTGCAATAATTGTGGGTTTTTTTTGATTTCTTGCCATGAAGTTCACCAAAGGAGCCCCACAGTATGAGCTGGTGACTCAGGACCTCATGGGAAATGCCCAGGATGCAGACATTGGGTATAAACCTTCCAGGGATACACACATATATTTTCCCTGTGTGGTCCCCACAGTCATCTCCTCACCCTCACTGCTGCCCCACAGACCCACAGCGTGGAGCAAAGGCCAACAACAGCTTTGCTGAAGGCAGATGCCAACAGGCTCCCACCAGTGACCAAAAGGAAGGATTTGCAGACTTTTGATGTGGCACCAACCTGGGGACCATTTCACCTCTGAAATGAGCTCACGATGAGTAGGCCAGAGTGGGAAAGAGCTGGTCTGTAAGTATTTCTCCCATATTGTCCCATTTATCGTCTCCCCTTTATACTGGGTTGCCTGTCTCGATGGTGTTGCTTTGCTCCTCGGGCTTTTGCAGCCCTTCACATCAGCTGCATCTCCCATGCTTGATACTCTTTCCCTAGATAATTAAACCTTCATTTGTTGCTTCCTTGCAACTCCAGATTTTAAAACTATACATTTTTTTTTTTCCTGTTAGGTTAGGATCGCTTCCAACTTCCAATCCCCAATTTAGATTACACGCTCAGAAACTAGCTCCAAACATTTACTGCGTTTGAAGGTCACAGTGCTATTGATTGATTTCCAGTTATAATGTATGTTGTCCTAACATGAGTTAAAAACATTCTGGGCTAAATCCAAAAATGCTGGGATCAAAGCATCTGGACTTGTTGCTTTCATGTTTGGCACATAAAGGGGCTGGCAGTCACCAATGTGGTCTTGGCTGGGCTATAGTTGTTTTCATTCTCTGATGTGAAACAGTTGGGAATCACAGACCCTCCAACAGTTATAGTGGACTAAATAAAAATTGGCTTAATAACCTGCCAAGCATTTGAAAGTGCCAGTCTCCACAGTTTTTCACAACTTATTGGCTATGGCATGTTTCTCTTTTCATTTCTCTTCTGTGCTTTTTTTTTCTTTCTCTCTCTCTTTTCTTTTTCTTTTTTTTAAAAAGACTTTTCTATAAAATTGGACTTTTTCAGTTGAGTGTTTAAAATAGGTAAACTCTTCATCTCATCAGACTCAATTTATCATCTTTGATTTGACTTCACTCATTCCTTTGGCTTCTCCATCTGATTTTTTAATTTTTGGGAAAAAAAATTATAAAAACATTTTCCCTATCTAACTTATCACATAAGAAAATAAACAAGGCCCGATTCCTTGGCTAATGTGCTTTAAAGATATCCCAGCACTGCATCTGCACATCAGCTTTTCACTTTCAAATTCACTTTAAACAGATTATTCCTAAAGTTTTCTTTTATTAGTCTCCCTAAAAGGCTTCTATTTATATTTGCTGTTTATAAAATAGCATCCAGAGGCCATTGTGCAATGGGCTGCACATAGTCTAAAGCCATTAAGCCCTCGAGACAAACAATGGAAATACTTTGCAGATGGGAGCTGTTGTGCAGATGGCGTACGGGGGCAGGAGAGACGTGAAGGTTGGAGAGAGGGAGAATTATGGATCTTGGCCATGGTTGCAAAAGAAGCCAGTGGCAGAGCCAGGCACTTAACCCATGTTCCCATCCAATTGCTTCCCTATTAATTAATTATCCTCTCACATCCTTTTAGAAGACACATTATAACTTTTACCCCCTTCTCTCATGTTCCTAAAAAAAAATAAAGCGCTGACGTTTTTTCAGTCACTTTGGTTAATATCAAGGAATGTTTTGTTGGCTTTGGGAGTGATGCTTTGGAGCAGACACAGGGCTGCCCGTGGAGAGGGCATCCCGGGGTAGCATCAGGAAGGTCAAGACCTCTGGGGTCAAAGAGTTGCTCCCATTACTTCCAGCCGGCAACAGCATCTCGTTGCACATTCGGCTGAGCTTCACGCTCAGACAAGTTTTAGTGTAGCCTATTGGTCAGAGAGAGCAATGCTGCTCCTTTTCTTCCCATTCTTGGCAGCTAATCCACAGAAAAAGTTAATTTATCGTGGCCCCATCAGTAGTTCAGCCTCGCGCTAGACCTCGGCGTTCAAGATTGATGCGATAAATGTTCTTTGCTCCATCCCTGTGTGGCTTTCAGCAAACATCTCCCAAGGGACCGCGCTCTGCAAAACCCGCTTCAGCTGCCCAAGCTGGGATGAGGTTCCTTGAATTTATGCAACTGATCTCACAGGGAAAGATAGAAGAAAAAGGACTGTATGGTCATTAAGCTCTGAATGAGGAGCAGGGTCTGCTCAGACTGATGTTTAAGCAGTTTGTTTTCAACATTTCTGTGAAGCTTCCCATAAGTTCTGGGACGGTACGACTTGGATTAAAGAGAGACTACAACCAGCTAAAACTAACGTTTTAGAGACAGTCAAGACATGAGGGATGAAGTGTTTAAGTAAAGAGATTATTTCGGTTCTGGCACGTTTAGCAAGGCTAAATATCTCTCTAAGACTCATAATAATGAAAAAATGAATCTGCTGCTAAAACAAATGCTCAGCATAAAAACCGTACTTACCATTAGTATGTAGTCTAGAGACATCTAAAAGTAAGATTACTTTATAGTAAAATGAATATAAATTTGGCCTGCTAAAGGATTTTAAGGCCTTTTTTTTTGTGTTCAGGTGAAACATTATCAATTGGTGCTGTGTGTGGCTGTATTTATACAGTTTGCTTTTCATATTGCCATTAGAAAACCCTGTGCACATTCTTTCCGTGTAAAATAATTTCGTAAAATAACTTAGTCCAACAGTTACACCTAGTCTGAGTATCAAAGATTTTTTTAAATTTTTAATGTTTTGATTATAAGTGAGTAAATGAGCATATGTGCAATTATATTTTGGGTGCAATAGCTTCAGCCACCACATTTTGGCATTTTATTTTATTAGCTAAAAGCTCACATATGGTTTCCATGTTTCCAATCTGGCTTTAAGGATGCAATGGCTGAATTAAGCAATGTTTCCCCTCACTCCAATTCCCTTAGATATACTTAAAAAGTCCATTCAGATTATAAAAAAAGTAAATTAACGTTTATAATATTCAGAAGGTGGCCCATGGTGGTGACTAATACAGTGATATCTTGTAAGTGCCCTTGCACCCTGCAGAAACTGTTAAAAGCCATGTTTCATAGTTTAAAATATTAAATCACTTCTCTGATCCTGTGGGGCAGAGTCATGTCTGAATGCCAAAATATTAGTTTTATGAACAATGATGCTGTTGTATCAGTGTGGGGGTCACCAGGTAACAGGTCACCCCACGTGGCCACCAGGATGTGCAGGTCCTCCAGCACCTCCCAATGTTGGACCTGGAGGATTTGGGGAGGTCTTTGAGAGCCCCTGTTCAACTTGGTCTGACAAAGCTTAGAAAAATGGTCTGAGGAAAGGAGCTCAGGGCCATTTGATGTGCAGCCATGAGAGTGATCAACAGGAGCTGAGCAGTGGCTGGGATAGAGGTCTGGAAGAGGGACACAGCTCCAGGGAGGGCATCACCAGGGAGAAACTATTGTGCTACAGTCTCACTTGAGAGAGCAATGGAACTGAAGAACCATTATATATATATATGCACGCATCTGTAGGCTTGGGGAGAACTGAGAAGGTGCTTGGGAGACACGTTAACTATCATCTCCCAATGCACAATGTGTACTTACAAAAGTCAATCAATGAACAGCTCTGCATCCCACTGGGAAAGAACTTGCCTGCGTTTGCAGCAGAGGTGGTGTGCCTGGATGTCAGGCAGAGCTTCCCAACTGCAGAGCTTGTGGAGCACTTAATGAAAAGAATGGAGTTAGCGAGTCCCTTGAGATGAGGTTTTCAATAACGGCACAGGCAAACACATCAGGGATGGTCTTGGCATCAGTGCAGCAGTTAGATGATGTGGTCCCAGCCAACTCTGTGTTGCTGTGAGCTCATGAAAATGCATCTAGCATGTCTGGAAGCACAGGAGCATGGGACTTTACTGCATTGATGCAGATTCAGGATATTCTTTTTTTTCCAGGATATCTTTTTTCCCCAGCCTACCCACCTAACCAACAAGCAAACTGTCACAGTGCCTCTTCTGAGCTTCCTAATTTACTGGGCTCCACACATTTCTGCTGAAGTGGAACAGGATCAAGGTGAGGTGAGAGGAATGTCCTCCCACTAAAGGTTCATTATTTGCTGCTGACAGTAGGTATGACATTAGAGGCTTTTTCAGAACCACCTTCTGAACATGAACACTTTGTTTGGAGTTGACAAGCACTGTTCAGAGAACGAAGTACTGTGATTCAGTCTGTATCACATCTTACAGACATAAGAAAAAAATGGGTAGGCAGATACTGAGCCCAAACCTCTACCAGTTATCTTTGCCAAGGTGGAAACTGGTCTCCATTTTCAGTATTCACCTGAGTTTTTGTTTACTAGTAAGCAATCTGCCTGAATAAAGATCGAGGGATCAGAAATACAGACTTGCTTCTCTGCAACTTCAAGTTTCCATCTAAATCCATTCTAATTCAGGAAAACATGCAAGTTTGAATATAAACCGTATCCATAGGTACACTTAAGTATGGGCTTAAACAGTTTGCTAAATTCAGTCCCTATGTTACTAAGGCATTGGCTGCTAGTCTTGGCTCTTTTTTCAGCTAAATTGAGATGGGAAAAGGTTTCCACACTGGGATGAAGCCAAGGTTTTTCTCTTTCCCTTTCTCTTTCCATTTTTTTTTCTCCAACAGAACAAGATAGATGCTTGACAACTATTTCTATCTTGCTTATATCCTGGAATTTAGGTCTATGAGTGTGGGAAATTCAAGACCAAATCTCTTCTCAGATACATTCAGCTGGGGGTTGTAATCCCAGTTCTTGCACATGTGAGCTATCCTGACCACTGGGCTGTTTAAAACAGCAGCGTTCTTGTGATTTGGATAAATCAGAGACTAAGAAGTGGAGACAGTGGAAGGTCTCCAAGACTCCACAGAGCTCTGGTGCTGACAAAGGAAGATTTTCCAAAATTTTACTTGAGTTGAAGCATCCTAACTAACTTTAAATATTCAGCTGATATTCTAAATGGTGGCCACTATTTTTTTTTCAGTTCTTCAGAGATATCAAACTCCTGTAACTTTGCCTGGCATCATGGAGAAGAAGGTGACTTCAGCTTTTCTAAAAATCAGCTTTATGTATCATGCTTGCAAAAAGAATTACTGTCTGCAATCACTTTTAAAAATGTAGACCTTGGAAGTCTTCCCTTCTTAGTACCAGTGAAATGAAATAATCAAAACACTGAGAGTTTGGAGAACAAGTGAATATTGTATTGAAAATTCCACATAGTGCCTGGACTGGTCCACATGGACATGCAATCTGCAAGATCAAGAGATGTTTCAGCCCTTCTGCTGACACTTGAAAAAACCATTGCAAGGCTTAAAGGAGGAAAACAAAGTCATGGAAACATCCACTTAAAAGGACCATTTCCAATCACTGGTACTCCATTCATTACAGGCCTGAGTGATTCCAGAGACAACAGAAAACTATGCATTGTTGCAATGCCAAGAACGAGAGAGGCAATATGGATGTTGTATTGCTTCTCACTCATGGTAATCTGAACATTTCCATGCCCTTCCCATCTCATCCAGCTGCACTCATCAGCCAGGGGATTAGTACCATCATCTCACTCGTGATGCCAAACAGGGGGTGGTGTGGACATTTCGGGGCCCTTCCAACCAGACACAGGTTGGGTTGGGTCGCTGGCACCAGGGCTGCATCTGCTTGTGCAGCCCCAAGAGCAACATAAGGCATGTGCTCAAGAGCAAGCAGAGACTGGGCAGGATTTTTGCCTAATGCATAGTCAAGCTGAAAAGCTTTTATGGGAGGTAGAGATTTTTATGAGAGGTAAAAAAAACCAGCAGTCATTTAATTAACAATACCTCAAAGTCTTTCCTTTAGAGAACCACATGGCTGAAGTTTTCCCAGGCCCACTGTGATAACCTTGTTAAGATTTGGACAATATTATTTAATTTTTGCTCAGTCAGCCAGACTTCTGCTATTTCCCCAGCATCGCTGCAGTGTGGCAGTTGCCTACATTAGAGCACAGACTCTCCAGCATCGTGAATATCTGAAAATGTCACCATATTTTACAGGTATCTCGAGAACACTTTCAAAAACTTCATCTCAAGGCCCAGGAAGACAAATACAAAGATATAGCACCATGGTCTCTTTTAGAAAGTCAAGTAGCTGCCCTTCATCAGAGCTTGCTTCCAACCTGTGTCTAATGGAAAGGCGTGCACATCATTTCTGATTAGTACCGAAGGGACTTCTGATCAAAATAATCACCACTTCACCAGGTGAGGCAGAAATAACCCCACGTTGCGCAATATTACCTGCACTGAGTTCAACAGGCCAGTGGATCGTAACCAGGAGTAGGACATCAGTTGCCACAGGTTGGGTAAAGTCCATTGCGATCTACTGGAGTCATCAATTTCTGTTGAGTTTTGATCAAGACAGAATGGGTTAAGAAATGGGTAAGTGTGGTGAAATTGTGCAACTTGTACTGTTTTGGGACTACATATATTCTAAACTAATGATGTTGGCTGAGATAGGCTTTTTTTTGATCTTTCCTTTTTGGCCTCTGTTAACTTAAGCTTACCCAAAAACTAATAGAAAGAATACATATCCACTTTATGCCAGTTGGTGAAGATTAGTATTTGCAGACACTATTTTTGCCGTGCTATTTTGTGTCTTGGTACAGTTTTCTAGATCTCTTAAATGTAAAAATAAACAAACATCCCCACATTTGGGAGCAGATTTCCAAGTGGAGCTCAGCGCCAGCTTTTTTTCCTTTTCTGAGTGTTCAGCACCCACGTTGGGGCCAGATTTTAAAGCCAGTTCAGCTAAACCAGGGCCAGGTTTCCACAGAAACATGGAGATCTGGAGGCTCCCATTGTGACAAATATGCACAGATTCATCGTGTAACTCATCCTCCCACCCAGGAACGATTAAATGACATATTAACATAGCAATAATAACATCAGCTATTGATAACAACAGCAACAAGCCTGTGATGGACTTGTAAACAGCTGGGAGGAATGTTGACCACGGCGGGGGATTGCTCAAGTCCCCAGTGAAGACCTGAGTGTTTGCTTATGTTCTTGCTTGGCAAGATACGGCACTATCAAGATACTATTTAGTGTTTGAGCAAAAGTATCATTTCTGACATGCCACTGATTCCTTGAAACATAAGAAAGCCATTGGGAAGAGAGATATGCTGTTGGTAACTGCTCTTCCTTGCCGATTCACTGGGCCTAACTCTGATTTATGAAGTGCAGCGCTGGACGGATGTTGCCAGTTGAGGCTGTATATAGCGTGTCAGCTGCAGAATTTAGGGATGACCTATGTCCTGTGGGGAAATGGCTCTGCACTGGATGGAAGATCATCTGAGCAGGTGTTTTCCATCTTCAGCTTCTATGGCAAGTTCAGTCTTTCAGTTTGACGACTGCCAAGTGCACATTTAATTGGACAGCAGAGATAGTTGGGTGAGCAAAGTGGGAAAGCCCTGCCCTTAGTCATACAAATAGGCTGATGGATTTCTTTCTGTTATAACCTCTCCTGTTTTGCATTTCCTTTCCACAAACATTTGAGTGAACCAAATTAATGGAAAAGCAGTTTCGCAGTCTCATGCAAAAGAGTTACTGGAAATCATTTTTGCTCATACAAATACTTGTGCTGGTAATGAAGGGACAATAACGTTATGTGCCAGATAGGCCACATGGTCAGAGGTTGGGTATCTGATCAACATCTGAGGATCAAACACAGGAGCAGTGAACAGTCACGCCAAAAATCTATTTGTTGAGAAATAAGTGAGGAAAAAAAGTTGCTATGGAATAACAATTACATAAATCATCTACCTTACGAGAAATTGTATAGCATGTTAGGAATAACACTCATTGCCTGTGACTGCTTTGCATGCCATGTCTGTTCTGAAAAACTTATTTTCCAGTGTCGTATAAGAAACCAAAACAACCCACACTTGTTTGCTCTCTGTTTGTAGCACTCTGCAACTTTAAAAATTCTTCCTCCCCAGTGTAAACATAGTTCCTCAGAGAGGCAGCAGCACAGCCCCGCTAAGATGCTTAAGAGGAGGTCAAGAGAAAAGCCATTTACCAGGGGAATCTCTCTCACTCCTTAATACATTTTTATTACTACCTATGCACACAGTGTTCTCTCAGAGGCTAGATGAATAAATATGCCTCTTTTGAGCAAACATTTATAATGCTATTTGAACACAGGAAAAGAACAGTTTCAGCTTAAAAATGATACTAGCACCATGTTTACATTTTTTTTCCCAAGCTGCAGCTAAAATGAAAATATCCAGACAGACATTCAGCATGAGGCTCGGGAAAGCATGTTTCTTTTGGCCACTTCCACTACAGAATTTCACCTAAAAATGAAATACAAAAGATTGGGGTTGGGGAGGGGGAAATACAAAAGAAAGTTTTGTTTGTAGATGAATTACTCCACGCAAATCCATCCAAAAACATCAATGTAATTGTTCATTAATAATAGCCTTGGAAGATACTTAGAAATATTTCTCTTCCTTTGAACTTTCTGGAGGCAAACAGAGTCCTCGAGCTGGAGATGTACTTGTGTATAGACTTGGAACAAAGGAGTGTCCTTTGCCTCCTCCTCCAGCGTCTGAAGCCCAGTAGATAAAGTGCTGGCCCATTTTGGGTCACTCTGGGCTCCACCTTCGGTGGCAGATCTGTCCCCAGCTGAGGAGCTTTTTCCCCCTTTTTTCACCTCTTCACATCCAGATTTTAAATTCCCGAGCTCAGGGAACAGCTCTTATTTTATAAGCTGATGGAGGCATGAGCTGGACTTCTGGACACTATCTCAGCAGCGTTACTAATGCCGGTTTCAAGAGGACTCCTCACATACTAAAAGTTAAGCAGCACTTAAGGGCTTTCCTGGCCGGGGACTGGAGGAGGGTAATTAGCCCCTGTAAGGATCCCCGTCCACCACTTCAAATCCCTCTGACTTCACTGGCACTTCAGGGCACTCAGCACCTTCCAAGATTAATTCCTCAAGCAGGGAGAGGTCTAGAAACTTATATATTAGAGCACTTTACATCTTCAGCTGCAGTAGGGCTCTTTCTGGTGAGCTTGACAAAGGACAGATTATATATTATGCTGTGCCATAAACTTCAGCAATCTAAGAATTCAGAAAATACCCCTTTCTATTACTCTCCTTACTTTGACATGCAATATTAAACACCGCTTACCAAAGTAACATTATTGAACACAGATGTCTGCTATCACACTCAAATTGTTCAAGTCAATCTAGGTTTATATATTTTTTTTTACTTAAGCGTTTGTATAAACCCAAGTGTGCCTTGACAGTAATGATTTCACAATATACTATATTCAATTAAGGAGACAAATATGCATTTACATTTTTACTGAACTTGTTTCACACACACACAAGCTCCAGCTCCAACTTATTTTTGACACTTGGTGCAAAACAATGGAATAGAAAGGGTGCCACCTACTGAGTCACTCAGATGGTTTTGGAGGAAGAAAAACCATGTAAATCACCAATATTCTCATTCCAGTTAAAAATAAACAAACGTTAAAGCTATATTTATAAGCCTGTGGGAAGAAAGCCGTAGATATATTTTCCTTATCAAATCGCTTAGTGAATAAAGCACTTACCAGGGTGCAGAAGACACCAGCTCCACCTTCCTCTTGTATCTCAGCAGGTTTGAATCTACCTATTACTCTGGAAAATCCAAGTAAAATGAATCAGTCTCTGTCACTGCAGCCTGCGAATCTCTTTTGACCGCCACAGATGTGACACTCAACACATGAGAACCTCAGAGAGCTTCAGCCTCAATGTGAATCATTCCTTGTGAACCATGTCATTTAGTAATCTGTCACTAATTACAAATGTATGCTGTCAAATAGCTCACACATAAACAGTAGTGAGCAGATGACATTTAAGCAGGTATCTAAATTTACAAAACAACTGAAAAGGTCTATTAAGGCTCAAGAATAAAGACAGCCTCTCAGTGCAACTTCAAAACCCAATGTTCCTTTTTGACATCCATCAAAGTCCAGCCCAGCTTTAAGAACCAGCAATGTGAGGCAGGTCTATTACAAGTGTTGTACTAGTGCTGCAGTTTCCTCACTTGGGGAGGATGAACTATCAAAATAAACTTACATTTTGCCTTGATATCAGGCAGAGAAGCTGCCATTCAAGGTTTTTCTGTAGCTGGAAGGGTCCACAGCCTGACCAGCCTTGACTTTTACAAGGGGAAGTCTACCATGCCTTTCCATACACCTTGTGAATACATCTTGATGCAGAAGGGACCCATCTCTGATATATCCCAAGTTTGCATCTGCTCTGAACCAAAGCTGGTGATGAAGCAACACTTTTGGAGGGATGGGGTAAATACAAGAAATCTCTCCTGACTGGTCACCAATGCAGCTCTCCTCCATTCCCTTTTGCAGCCCCTGTACTGAAAAGTTAGGATGTATCATGAACAGCTGGTTGCTTAAATTTCTTCTACAAAAGGTACTTATGCTGATTTTTTTTAAAACTTGTAGTTGTGACAGATAAAGCCACAGCTTTTTACTCTTCCTGACTGCATACAGAGCAGGAGGGAGATGCTACATGATGCCAGGTTTGATCTGTGTCAGGGGAATGGTATGAAAAGCAAAAGTCAGACATTTTTTTTCATCTCTGATGAAGAAGGTCAGCTTGGGACTGAAAAAAGGATAGATTAAATGTGAAGAATCACAAGTTTGAGCAAGTAAATAACTCACTGACAAATGAGAATACTATGGTAGGGAGGTCCAGGAGCAGGTTATTTTTCATTTAAGGACCATCTTCTCTTCCTGAATATGTGCCCAACACACCCCATTAATCCCTCCCTGCTGAGTGCAAGCTCAGCTCCATGGAGCCCTCGCAGACCTGCAGATACGGCTTTATCTTGGCCTTTGCAGATGCAGAGAGACCAGAGGTTTTCACAGGTATCATGTGCATTTAATGTTTGCCAAAATTTCTTGTGTCAGGGACTGGTGCAGCAATAACATACTTGGGAAAATAATTGTGAAACATTAACAAGTCCTTATTGTTAACAGGTGTTTCTGGCAGAGATTCCTTCAGGGCAACTTGGACAACACAACCACAGTTGAGTTGGTAATGGCATTTTTCCCAGAGGGACCTTCAAAGTCTCTTGTGTGGTGCTTTGTATTCCTGGCAGTGGAGTCAGGAAGAAACCCAGTTTTCAACATCCTCCTTCATGCCTACTCAAAATGAAACATTCATTTATCAGCTGTAATGTTTTTCACATCTCCCATGACTTGGCACACACCTATCCCGTGATAGCTCCAGCACAGGGCACTGAAGCACCATTTATGCACTCGAGATAACAGGCACTGTGGTTTCATCCCTCTTTCAGGTCCTGAAATGTTCAGGGGCTGTTTTCTGCTTGCACAAGCACTCACCGAGATATGCATTAAAATGGATTTTTACCGCTGCAATGTTTAGGAGGAATAATTCTGTCCCAAACCCTTACAGATCTTTTTTGAATTTTCCCAGGAGAGGCAGCCCTGGCTCTCTAGAGGACCCTGTGTAGTAGTGACAGGGGCTGCACCCCTGGAAGTACCACTGTTTTATTTTAAATATTAAAACCAAAACAAAACCAAAAAAAAAAAAAAAAAGCTCTTTTTTTGAAGCTAGATACCAGAAATGAGAGAAACTTCGCTGTAAATTCATCATGACATCATACTTGGTTTTTTAGCGTAAAGTAACTTCATTTCCCCAAGGCTCACTTCTCCATTATCCCTCGTAGCCAGCGCGTTATCAAATCAGTGACACTGGACTACCAAATTAACATGCAAAGCTTTGCAAGGGAAGGAATAACTCCACGTACCACTGCACAGCGGAAGGGTTTGCAACAGCAAACCAAACCAAACCAACCCCCGTCAACATTCTTCAAAGGTGTAAATGCTTTCCAAGCATTTGACTTCCACCTTAGCTTTTTAAGTAACATAATTTGGAGAAAAGATTCAGAGGGGAGACTTTGCTACAACAATAGCTGCTCTGGCAAACCATCTCTTTTCAACACATTCGTGAGTTTGTATTTTAAGTGGTTTTGCCACATTGGCAGCCAAAAATAACTATTTTCTGATCAAATTCACTAGTCCTTGTAAAAATTGTAACATGTTAAATATGACTGTGAACAGCTCTAATAGCCCTTCAAGGTATCCATTCAAAACCTCTTGCTTTTAGAGGCTGGAGTAGGGTTCTGCAAAAGATGCCCTGGCTCGAGAGGTTTGTTGTGAGGCTGCTCCCACACCACTCCCATCCCTCATTACCCAGGAATACAGCCCGTATTTAACATGATGCTATTCCACTTGCTATGCTGTACTTCACATATACCCTTAAGGTTAAAGTAATAACTAAGTGCAGCCTTCTCATATGCCTAGTAATGCAAGGCCAAGATCCACAACAGCTACCAGAACATAAATGTCAAATACAAAGGGGAAAAAAAGCAAACCGACAGGGAGGAATTACCCCCCCAGCCTCTGCTCGCACCAATCTTATTCTTTGCTGCTGACATACAGCAAGGAATCCCACTGCGTAGCTTACAGGACATATAAATCATTTAAAACTGGACTTCTGATTGAAAAAAAACTCCAGCTGCGAAAACCAGAGAATGTTCATTAAGTCACTTTGTAAGTAATTTATAGCACGCTAAAACTTACAGAATAACAAAGAAATGACAGGCCAGTTTCTTGTTAACGAGAACCGGAACAAGAGGGTGGACTCAGTGAGAACATGAAGCATTTCCACCCCAAATATGGCTCCACTTAACCAGGAGAAGTGCGTTTGATTAACTCTGGTGCTCCCATGCTGGAAAGTCTCTATGGTATCTTCAGAACAGGGGCCAGAGACGAGACAACCCTTCGAATATCACAATAGGTTTCCTTTGTGTTTCTGGATGAACTGAGAAGGGCTTGTGAGCGGAAAGAAAACACCAATATGAAACACTTCTGTAATTAAGAAATTTGTGAATTTTGTATCACTTTTGCTAAGAGGTCTGTGCAAGCACTGAAGCCACCAGAGCAGAGATGGATCTCAGCTACTGTGGACAAACATGGTGGTCTCAGGGCAGGACCATCACCTTGTTTGTGCAGCCTTGACTCAGGTGGGCAATGGTCTATGAGTGATGCTAGTAGGTCATACTTTACTGTATTAATTAACTAGGCAAGAGCAGCAAACCTAACTCTTTGATCTCTTACACCAAGAAATCACAGACCTTACAATAATTAATTGGTTTAATCATCATTAGGCCCCTGGAGTCACTAGAGGGAGACATGAACACATGCCTTAAGCCAAGATGTTACATCTGGACTGGAAAAAAACCCCAGTAGATGGTGGCATGAAGCATTTTAAACATTAACAATAATATCTACACCACATGCAGCTTCTCAAGATGTTTTCCTGTCATCAGCTTACTAAAAGATAAAGATTTATTGGGCTATTACTGAAAAGGAAGCTAGATACTGCCAAATGGCATGGACAGTTAGATGACTACTTGCTGACATCTTTATTCATATATAAAACAACACAACTGCGCTGTATTTTTTAACTACCATACTTGAAGGAATCAACAAAGTAGCGTGATATCACACACTTTTAAGTCATTTTTAAATCACTTATGGGCTTTGGACAGTTATTTTTTCTTTTTTACTGTGTGCATACAGAATACTCTGTTATCACCCTGTGAACTTTTAGTGCTGAGTAAAATAAGATACAAGCAGTTCTGGCTACAGATCAGTTTAATAGTGTCTGAAGATGCTAAAGGGACCATACCACAGAGCAGTGTTTTCTGGATCACTCTTATTCTGGTGTCATATATCTACTACAGACATAAGAGAACATTTCAAGTGCTGCAAAGAAATGGCCTTTTGAAAGGTTTAAGGCATAGACCAATGCTAACTCTGTACAGGTCGAGAATATTAAACTACTATGTCTACTTTTTGATTAGCTCTGAACAGCCATCACTGGGACTGAAAGGTTAGTGCAATAATATCAACGATTTCTTTGCATAGTCTAAATATTGCTTCTAATAAAGGAATTATTGGATAAGTTGCAATGATTACAAAGCTATCTTTAGAACATATGTTAAAAAGATGACAAACCAAATGAACATCATTATTGTACTCCTTGTTGACGACTGTATGAAAAATGAAGTAAATCACATATGACAAAGTTCTGCAGTACTACGGAGCTCAATTTAAAACATTTTCTCTAAAATATAAGCCCAAGCCTGTAGAGCTGTTCTCCCAGAAGCCAGCTAGCCATATCTGCCCACTTGTTCTCTGACAGCTTGATATACTGCCCCCTCTTTGTTACACATTTTGAATTCAATTTAGCATGCTACTTCCAATTAACCAGCATATACTTATTGCATTATTTGGCATTAAACAGGCACATGTGTTCCTTTAGCTCCTGCCAACATGAGAAGACAATACCCTGAAGGTGAACCGGGCGATTTGTTCAATATTAGGCTCTGGGAAGTGTCCAAGAGGGATGATGGAAGCCCGCAGGTGTGCGGTTTCAAATGCCTTCAAAGTGCTTTCTTGCCCAAGTCTTCCAGAAATGTTACACTTCATAACCATCCCCTTCCAGGAAGATTTATGCTGTGTTTTGAATATTTGTAATACTCTAGAGTCCGCGTGCCAGAAACCTCTATTTATCAGGCTCGGTCACTGGACAAGTTGCTCTGGTCTGGGATCATATATAAACCCATTTATGCATAGGCCATTATTTATTCTATACAAACTACTAAAAGCAAGTGTGATTTCAATGTGTTTGTTCTGAATGTGAATTAGTTTAACAGAGTAAAATTTCAGCCATAACATAAGCCTGTTGCTTTAAGACTATCAATAAGGAGAAAACAAGAATAAGTTTTAATGGCATGTTTATATATAGATAAAAAAATCAGCATCCTTTCACTAGGATAGGTGTACAACAGAAAGTACGGTACAGTTTTGAGATACATCCCACATATTCTTTGAAGGGGGGGGGGGCTATAAATTCACAAAGAAATAATATTGCTATGCAAGAGCTTATTAAAAGCAATAAAAAGAACAGAATAAACAATTTATGCTCTACAGGTTCAAGATTCATTGTTTACCACTGGAAATTGCTTTACACTGTGTTAGAATTTAAAGCTTTGTCCCTGCAAAAGAATTACCAGGCACAGTTGCAGCTTGTGCATGGAGGTGCTGCAGTCAACCCCAGGTCAACGGGCAGGAAAAGTCCTTCAAAACTGGGGTCTGAGAAGGTTTGTGGAAAAAGTTTATATAATAAATTAACATAGGGATAGAAGGATGGAGGTTTCTTAGTCCACCAGTTCTCTCAAGGACCCTTCCTAAGCTTTTCTCCGCTCTGGTAAGAAGCTAAGCTCTACCAGAAACATTATTTATCACTGTTAGATCAATAGTATGAAGCCACGATGGCTCCAAAATGTGTCTTTGGCTCTTCTGGGAAGGACACAAAGGTATAATTTCCATGTTTGTCCCGTTGGCAACTCCTGATGCTAAGATGGTTATTACTTACACAAACAGAAATCTGCAGCCAATCAAAATAATATGGTTGGCAAGAAATCTGGGCAAACTTTAATAGCTACAGTTCTTCAACATAAAAAGGATGAAAGTAGAATAATAATTTTTGGCAGGAGAAGCGGGGAATTTTTAAAATTCTGATTGTTTTCCTGTGAGGATAGTGTTATAAATACTGAAGTTTAACTTAAAACATGTTGTTCTGGTTTCATGAATTCACATTGAGTAAGATTCTGCAGGACCCACTGAGTTACACTCAACTCATTTCCACTCTTCTCAAACTGAACTTATCTGGAATACACAACAAGGTAAGAGAGTGGGACTTGGCACAGAAACTGCACGGTCAAGACCATTTAAGTGTCTTTCAGAAAGGAGTTATCTGTGAATGCAAGTGTGTTACAGTGGAATACACACAGCGCCCCTTTCAAGAAAGCATAATTAACTTCAGCCCTCTGGGAAATGGAGAGCCAAGAAAGGCATTTACCAAGTGGAAGATGGACATAAATTTAAATATAAAAACCATTTCCACTCAAGTTTTCACTTTTGTTTTCAACAAGCTCCAGTGCTGTGTTCAGGACAGTATCAGCCTGACATTTTTTTCACTGGAATCTGACGAAGCAAATAAAAATAGTCATATTATTTTACTAGTAATTAAAATCACTTGCCGCAAAATGAAGCTACGGAAAAGCTAATTTAGTAGCTTTTCCATTCAAAAGTACGTGCTGTCTAACAAAGACTATTTTGTAGGCAGAAAATTAGGTAAATTTGTTAATCTGCTGTAAGGAGAGCAACAAAACATATTAATGACATCACAAGCGAGTAAACTTAATTAATAGCTAATGATGTAAAGTTTGGGCTCTTTTTCTAGAAAACAACATCCTGTAAACATTTTTGCTGCCTTGGGAAAAAAATGAAAACCTTCACAAATGGAGAAGCAAGAAAAGACATTCAAAACTACCCCATCAACAGTAACCTTTTAATATTAAGCCCCAAATAAGAACGATCTGTTTAATGGCAGTGAAGTGAACTTCTTTCCCCAAGGCAATAACATAAAGAAGCTAAGGAGTATTCTGAAGAAGGAATGAATAAAAAAAACCCCAAAAAACACTTTTGCATGTGAATAGTTTTGTATGAATTGGCAATTTCTGATTTTAAATAAATTTTGCTGAACTATTTCCCAGGCAGATCTGCTCCGGCCCCTAATTCATCGGCACAGGCTCAGTATCAGTCACTTAAAACATGTGTTTCATCATGTACCTAAAATTGTGACATTCTTTAAAAATACTTCATACAAAAATCTTTTATTTCATGTATACTACATATTTACAATTCTATTATCAAGGTACTGCAGAAAATGTAAACAAGTATGCACAGGTGTAAATAATATGGCTTGAGAAAGGTTTCCCCTTCGATTAGCTGCTCTAATCACATATCAGTATACATAGATAAGAAAAAAATCAGTACATTTTATAAACTGCTGTCAAACAGCAAAATGTAATTTCTTGGATTTAATGCATTAGCTGCTGAGTAACCATATCAGACATGGGCCATTTTCCCTACGATTCTACGAAAAATCTTGAATATCATGCGATGTTTGTATCACTACTGTAGTTTGGCTCTGCAGCAAATACGTAATTAAGATCAAAATATTTCAACTGCTTAACCTGGGTCGTTCTTCTCCAGCAGTTGCTAAGATTACGTCTAATTGTCTCACACAAGATTTACCTTATCAGTTTCAGTTCACTGAAATTGCCCCAAATTCACATAATTGTAGGCTCAGACCCAGGCCAGTACATCCCCAAAAGAGCATTTAGAATGTCACAGCTGGCAGTAAAGCACTGCTGACAGCCACACACTTCTGATTAGCTTGGGGACAACAATTTTGTCACATTTACATCAAGTAAACTTTCCAGAGACATTCACAGAACTCGAAAGAAGAAATTACAAGAGATCAGCACCAGCGCCTTTGATTTTCTGGCTAAAAGCACAGTTGGTTAATTAATTTTGACAAATTCACCGATGTCTTCACTGTGGTTAGGATGATTATCAATACCTACAAAGTGACAAATATCAACAATAAGACTTCCATGAAGCTTGAAAAATACCTATCAAACTTGTATTGCTTCCAATAGATCACAGTTCGAACTAAACTCCCAGGTGAGCAAGTGGCACTTTTACTGGACAGTTACTGACCCCAGCTGCCACCGGGGTAGAACTGGTGCTTCCTCTACTCATTATCCAACCATAACAACAAACAACATCTTTACAAATCACAAGTTAGCACCAATTATTGTCACTTTGTCTCTTCTGTGACAAAAATCTTCTCTTGCAGAGTTGTAATCTGTTATGGTGTGTGAATGGCAGCGTGAACACAAGACCTGGAACTGCTTGTATGACCATGTTTACTGATCCCATGGTCCTGCTGTCCTTTAATAAGTGCACTTTTGATATAGTCAGACTCAAGAGGTTACTACATAGGTTTTGTAACTCCTAACCTAAAGAGAGGTATAAAGAGGCACTCTTGAAATCTTTTAGTTTGGTTAATTCAGAATATTAAAATAGAGAAGAGTATTTCTTTATAGTGATTTAGTCCTATATTTAAGAACAACCTGTCTAAACAGGCAAAATAGCACCAAAATATCTTTGTTCTAATAAGTGACCAACAGCAGCTGTTGAATGTGTCAGGACTTTTTGAAGCTTAGACACACTATTGTGCAGTAAAGGCACATTGTATCTCTTACATAAAGAACACAGAGATTATCTTTAAGCACCCAACTTTGCTTGCTATCTGCTTTCTCTATACAAGAGAAAACTCTTCTGTGTTAGAAGGTACCATTTCACAAGAACTGTTGCACAGTTTGACTTGACAAACCACTGAAGAATTCAAGTGACAGGATGGGAGAATGCAGAAAGCCAGAAGAGCCTGTCAGATGACATCCTGCTCTTTGGAAGGGACTCAGATATAACAACATATAGATGGAGACCTTCTGATCAATCAATCCACACTAGAAATGTGGTACATACTCTTAAATTATCAACAACTTATTGAGGACTGTGGTAGATTCTTCTTCAGGTGCAAGTTTAAAATCAGATTGGATGCTTTTCTGGAACACCCGAAGAGGAATTAATTTGGTGAATGTCACTGATTTTTGTGCAGTGTGATTTTTCAGTGGATCAATATTGGCTTCATAATCCTTGAAACTCTCATTAAACTTCATGCTGGTTGTCGAGCGGGTTTCAAAAGTCACTTATAAGTGGTGTGGCTCAGAGCAAGTTGATATGTTACTTACTTCTTATCCTGCTGCTCTTTGGAGCTGGTTTTGCTAAATACATGTCCAAGCTTTCAAACAATTAATAATATTATATATCAGAAAGAATGTCCCAAGCAGATTACTGGAGGGGTAAGAGGTTAGGAATAAATACATGAAACAGATTCAACTTTTTAAAAGGATCCAGCTACTAAATGGCCTCTGTAGTCTTCCATAAGAAGTGTGAATACTTCAGTACAATTCAAGCTGAATTGAATAACTGTTTTCATATCCAAATTCAAATACCGTCTGTGCATATAAAACAGTTCATTTATTAGTCCAAATGTTACTGTTGTAGAGCTCTTGGAAAAATATTCTCTCGTTCTTTGGTTTGTTCTTCATAAAAAGGAAGCTTTGGAGGGCCACCTAGAGAATTAAGTAGAAACACAGTTTCAGGTCTATATAGCATAATACTGAAATATTATATAGATCATACAATTTACACTTAAATAATTAAGGTAGAGGACTGAGTTGCACTGGCTTCCTCACAGAGGCAGAGAGCAGGCAGAACAATAAAACATCTCTCAAATGGAAGGCATTTCCTAAACTGAATGCAGAATTGTATGGTCTGACCATCAAGCCAGTTGTGATTAGACTTCAAGTGGGATGAAACTGTCACTCGTTACTACATCTCATTAAGAAATTGTCTAAACTAAAAAAAAAAGCAACAAATCCAAGCCCCTTTTGTGATAGTACAACGAGCTCTTTAGTACCCTCACAGATCAATCCAAATGTATTTTCCAATATTTTATCTACTTATCTGGCTTCTTGCATGTCACCATGCTCTTCAAAACCTGACACTTCTACAAAAGGTAAGCCAATGTGATCACATGCACAGCAAGTAAACCTCTTTATTTGTCTAACAGAGGCTGTGCATATCAACTCTTTCAGGGCAAGATTTCACAGTGGCAGGCTTAGAAGAGCACACAGCCCTCCAGCACAGCTGTGCTGGAGAAAGCCATGGGAATCCTTGAGCTGTGTGAGATCTCCACAGCCTGCTCTGAAGGAAATCACTGCACTGAGTCCGTTCATCTTGGCCAAGACCTCCCAGCCATATGGAAAGACTCCTGGCCTTTGCAGTGTCCCCTGACATTTGCACCATGAGGCACCTGGACCCTTGGGAGGTCAGCACACACCAACACAACCATTTCAAGCAAAGCTGTTGCTATCACAGGCTCTGAGATTTTCACCAGATGGACGTGCAGAAGAACTTCACAGAATCACAGAATGGTTGAGGTTGGAAGGGGCCTCTGGAGATCATCTAGTCCAACCCACCTGCTAAAGCAGGTACACCTGGTACAGATTGCACAAGAATGTGTCCAGCAAGTCTGGAATGTCTCCAGAGAAGGAGACTCCACAACCTCTCTGAGCAGCCTGTTCCAGTGCTGTCACCCTCCAAGTAAAGAAGTTTTTCCTCGTGTTTAGATGGCACCTCGGTTCCATGCATGATTCCTTCTACTAAGAAAACCTGCGCATCTCCAGCTGGCGTTACCTTCTCTGCAGGTTGGCCCCATCCACGTGGCTGGACAGACGCAGTTCCCGTTGTAGGGATTGCACTGGGATTTGCTGGCACACTGGCATTGCAGGGAGCAGTCAGGGCCGTACCGGTCCGACCTGCATTCTGGAAGGACAGAAGCATTTAGATGAAGGTGAACGCTCCCTCACAGTCTCCCTGTTCTCTGGCATCAGGAAGCTGCTTCGACACCTACATCTGTTCACATTAAAACATGACATTTTGGAATCCCTTGCAATCTTGAAGTTCCATCTACCGCACGGTCTGGCCAAACTGTAGCCCAGCTGTCCTAAAGGAGTTCCCAGAATGGAAATCATGTCTGGTGTAATATCAGGGGTTGAAAGCCCAAAAGAGAAGATTTTGGGATTTGGTCAGGAAAGTTCCTGTCAGCATCCTGGATCCACACTATCTCCGGCAGCTTTCCACTGCACTGCTCTGTGCGCCAAAGAGCCTTCACCTTAACTGAAAATTAATCCATTTTATATACACTCTTATGTCTTACTCCAATTGCACAATCCTGGCAAATTAAACTCACAGAATGTCTCACTTCCAAATACAACTACATTTCGTACCTAGGCTGATAAATCCTTATTGCAATTTTTTTTCATGCAGTCAGAGTAAAGGCATGAAGGAAGAGTTAGCAGCAGGTCTCAAGGCAGGGTGCTAAATGCACAGTAAACAATAGCCCTCTCTCCGTCACCTTGCTAGAAAACACTGTAAATAATCGAGGCGCTTGCTTTCTCACACGAGCACCATTAGGTAAATAAAAGAGCTGCTGAACCCAACATCAGCTGCGGCCCCAACACGTGGGAGAACCCTCCCCGTGCACTCAGAGCTTGGCCTTTTCAATTAGGAAATGTTATGAGAAAAGGTCTCCTCAAACACCTCTGGACCTGATTTTAATTTATGTAATACCACATTTTCATGTTAATAACAATGTGTATTTAAGACATCTGTTTGAAGGTCTGCAATGTTAATTTACTACAGAAAAAGAGCGCCCATAAAATCTGTTATATTCACTCTCTTTTTTTTTTTTTTTTTTTTTAATTAACATTTTGCCTGTTTAATGGGTGCTTTACCAGAGTTCAAATTAAAATCAGGCCTTTTATCTTTATGGCTGCTGCACAGTCGCAGCTGCTCACAGTTATATCACAGATGAACTGAGCCTAATTGAAAATAAAAATGCAAATAAAACCTAGCCCATAACAGCTTTTCACGGACGGGGGCTACCCGAGCTGATTTAAGAAAAACAAAAATGACTCCTAGAGTTTTGCAAGAAGCGAAACCTCGGTTCACATTTTTGGTGCTGAGCTTCCCCCTTGCGTTCCACTTCTGCCTAAAATTTCCTTGGAAAGGCCCCTGGCTGCCAGCGGCGCGTGGGGGTGGCCGATGGCCACATGGGACCAGCCCTGCAGGCTGGGTGGCTTCGGTTTCTGGCCACAGGACAACACGGACAGGGAAGCAAATCATTTTCCATTTTAGTTTTGCAGGTCGCACTAACACTTAAGCTCCCAGCAATTACTTTGCATTAATAAAAGGCTGTTTAAAGCCGTTTCCTGCCCTATCCTAGAACAAAAGGAGAAATAATATTCCCCCACTGTGATTCAGGGGCTCAGGAGGATTATGGTTCCTGGTGTGAACCTCCAATAGCAGCACATGGATGTTCACACCTTTTATCTCGTTTGCCATAGCATTAGGATCACAAATCTCTTCTTCCACTTGTTTAAACCACTGCAATTCCCTTTACTCCAGTGATTACCCTAAATTTACTCCATCATAACTGTGATCAGAGTCCGATTCAAGAATCTGGTCTGCCATTGCTGCCTCTCAAACTTGCAGCCATCTCATCAGGGCACAGCGGTGGGATTAAATTACCCTACAGGAGAATTTTCTCACCTATTTTTATACCCTTGTTACAAAATAATTCTGCTCTTGTGGGCCAACCATTTCACAGCCGCACAGCTCAAGTGCCCGTGCTGCAAATGAGGGATTTTATTTGGCTTAAATGTTTCTGAACTACTGCTGAATTCCAGAAACAGGCAGAGCCGCCGCAGCTCGGCGATCCTAATCTCCAAGGATCCTGCCAGGGAAATAAACATGGAACTGGACACACTTTTTCATTGGTCTGAAAAGGGTCACAAATGTCTGTGTGACAAAATACATGGCAATCGGATCCATTCAGGCCCATTTGTACTCTCGGGAGTCTTCCCCACTCCAACTGCAAAGCTGTGGGCTTCGTGGTAAATTCTTCCCTGCGTGTGTTCTCCAAAACTCAAGGCAAATGACATTTTCCAGCTGACCCATAACTAGTTTTCCTATCAGTGTATCAATGTAAATATTGATTAAATCAAGTGGTACAGCCTGATGATGGAGCTGTTGATGACCCCTAAGAGTAATTTGCTACAAACAGTGTGTTCTTGAATACTAGCAAACATCCTTTCACAGTTACGCTTAGACCAACAGGCCGTATTGGCTTAACTATATACAGTCCAGACCTTAGAAACGATTATCCTTACCAATGTCACATTTGTCTCCAGTCTTCCCAGGTGGACACAGGCACTTCCCAGTCTCTGGATCACAAGGAGCTCCTCCGCAGTCACATCGATGTTGGCACCTCTCTCCAAACCAGCCCCCATCGCAGCCTGACAGCAAGAACGCTCTTTTAGATGCATGTTTGAATCGCCAGATTTTTCCAGGATGCCTCAGAGGAAAGCTCATAAACTCTCCACTGAAGCTAATGTAAATGCCAAGTTTAATGAAGAATCGAACTTAGTGGAGTAGGCATAATATTTATACAAACTCTCCTTGTGTTGGGTTTGTCTAATCTAACCTATCAAAGGTATCTGTAAATCTGTCCCAGAAATATAACTGGCACTTATTTTCATTTTTAATTAGGAACTCTCTAGAAGGCCATTCCGTAACACTCGACAGGTTTGACGTGCACCTATTTAATAATCTTATTTGGAGTTTTAGAAGCAAATTTAAAAATCAGTAAAAAGAACTTATTTTTAATAAACAACATGTGGAACTCATTGCTGCAAGACATCACAGAAACCAGGACTTTCAATGTATTAATCGGAACCAGATTATTTAATTTTTAAGGAAATGAGAACACCCAGCTATATAAAAGGTAAACAAATCCCAAATCCAGTGTTTCAGGATATTCGTAAAGCTCAAAATATGGAAGAAGTGGATCTCAACAAAGATTTGACTAATGACATGGGGTTTTTTGAGCTCTATTTTGGTTTTGTTTGTTTTTCTCTTTTACATTAGAGGGGTACTAGTACCTTTCTCACAGTAGACACCTTGGTAACCCAAAGGACAAATGCACTGCCCTGTCACTGCATCACAGCTCGCTCCATTTTTACAGGTACAGGCATGAAGACAGTTTAGCCCATAGAATCCAAGGGGACACCCTGAAAAATGCAAGTATAAAATGAGGAATGTTTATGAAAAAAAAAACCATGCACCTCTTTAAGATCCTCTGTATTCTCAGCTACGTTCCCTGGGAGTCAATAAAAGCATATTTACCGCTAACTCTAGTGCCACACATTTTTAAACTTGTATTAACATTAGAGGTAGGGAGTTAGATCTGGAAGCAGCTGGGTGACCTGCAACACCCTGAACATTTTAACTGCTCTGGTGAGGTGTTTACATGATGCTCTGAAGCCCCACATCCCCTTGGTGTCAGAAAACCCGCACCCAGGGTGTCTCCACTCACGGTGCTGGCAGGAGTGGCCGTAGAAGCCCTCGGGGCAGCGGCAGCAGCCCGTGAACCGGTCGCAGGTGCCGTTGTGCTGGCACGAGCAGTCCAAGGCGCAGCCGGAGCCGTACTTCCCCGGGAGACATTCTGCTGGCACGACACGGGCAGAAAAACACATAAACAGGTAAAAAAATCACCACTGTCTTCACCTAGAAAAGCTCTTGTGTGATAGCTTGTACAGCTGAGATGTGATGCCCGTACCATAGCTTGAGAGCGTTTGTTATGAAGACACAGCATTTCTGCACGACTATGATGTACTTACATACTTCAATGAGAAATCTTTTGTATTACATAGAAGTTCAAACAGAAATTTCCTTGTACTTTTTATAGTCTACCTTTTAAAATTTGTCTCGACGTATAGTCAATGTTGAACTCGTACCATGTGTTGCAAAGCCACATAGTCCATAGCATAATTTTTTTCCTATATCTACAGAAATATTTTCTTTTAGTCACTTAGAAAGTGTGAAAGAAAACACAAAGCTTTTCCTACTCTGTGTTATCATTGGAGTTCACACTATTCCAATTCCTAATAAAACCAGGAGGATCTCTTTCACACATAGCAACAGACTTTCCATGTATAATGAGATATCTGCTTTTACAGAACTAAACACATCTCAAATTACTGAAAGTCAAGTCATGCAAAAGTGACGGTGCCAGTATAATTAACCTGGACACCATTTCTGCATAAGTTAACTTCCCACTGCTGTGATAATTTGAATCTGGGCAGACCAACTCAAATGCTCATGGCTGTCCAAATAATCAAATTCATAACTCTGCAAATGTCAGACAAGACCTTTCAAGAACATCATATCTAATCACTAGACAAAGGGTGCCTGATTAGCTGCCTTTGATTTCTAGTCAAAACACACTCAAAGCCACACTTGCTGAGGAAATCAAGGCTTCAATTTCCAATAACTTGGCTATCTCTGTTGGAAGATAAACAGTGAAACTCTTTCTAGTGATATAACACACAGTCCTTTATGCAATGTGTGTCTGTGTCTGCCCACATGCTTGACACCAGAGATGTTTTATCTAAGCATGTCTGCAAGATACACCCACTATATTCACTCCACGTGGTGACACCTCCATGACCCTACTGGGACTTTGCAGTCTAAATGCACCCTATGGATGGTCATAAAGACTTCAAGGAACAGACAAATAGAGATGAATACAGGTGGCATATGCAACATGAAGGTAGCCAGTTATTGGTAAACTGTACTTTTTTTAGTGGGGGTATTTTAGTGCCCACAGTGATGTTCCTGTCGTGAGTGGCTCTATGTAGTCAGCATCTTTCCTTTTCTCCCTGTTCCTTCTCTGCACATGTATATATATGAAGCAGGTCTCTGAGTCAGGTGCAAAGTGAAATAATTGCACAGAATTCTGCTAAAAAGTATTACTTTTATATGACATTTTTATATAGGGACATTCACCTCTTAAAGACCAGTTCTTGGTAAAGATACACATGGAGTTTGAGGTGGATACTCTACAGATGTTAGGGACAGAAAGGCTGTAAATGAAAGCCTGAGAGTGTGTTGGGGAGATTGCACTATGGCAGTTATGATGTAACAATGACATTGTCTTGAATGTGAACCCAGAACTAACTACTTATTTGACATCATATCAGTAAACTCATGGTTTCCTGAACACTTATGTTCATAACTATACAACTATCCTTTATCTGGAGAGAGAAGTGGGAACACAGAAATAACAAGTGATTTTTGAGAAATGGACAAAAAGATGTGGAAAAACTACTCTGCACTGGCAGGAAGGTTTTTGGAGTGAAATCTGAGCTTATTCTGTTCAAGTGTGCTTTGTCTTGTGTACGGGAGAGCTGTCATGGAGAAGTAAGGGAGAGATAGCAAGACAATCTCAATTGCTTTGGACAGATGTTGTCAGAACTGTACTAACAAGGAAGTCAATACACGGGAAGTCCAACTGCAGTCTAATATCAAAGCAAAGGGAATAACAAGACAGGAGGGAAATGCTGGATTCTGCTGACTTCAGAGGAGGACATGAAAGAAGATACCAAATAATCCTCCCATGAACCACAAAAATTGGACAGGAGAAGAAATAAGAGTCAGTGCAAAAGGAATTTGTGAGAGTTAGAGAGCAAGACTCACGAGCAAACTGTCCGAAAAAAGACCTAAAGCTCTAACTAGAGGCAGCTCTGTGTGAGAGAAGATGGAGAGGTGAATGCAGCTGGGAGAGAGTCTACTTCAAGAAAAACTGTCCCCTTTTGTGGGTCTGTAGACACTGTAAAACCCTGACTGACTGTACATGTTCACTGTCATCAAAGCAGAAAATTACCTTTCTCGCACGATCTTCCTGTCCAGCCGAGCCCGCAAGTGCAGTTGCCATCCACATGGTCACAAATACCACCGTTCTGACAGGTACACGTCAGGTGGCAGTTGGGGCCATATTGTCCCTGGGGACACACTACAGAGAATTAACAAAGTTTGGAAAAAAGAATTAGCATCGCAAAAAAGGATGAAGGTGACAGGGAATAAGTACAAAACACATGCTCCCTGTGGAGTATTCCATGTGTCTGATGTCTCGCAAGGGCTGTAGGAGACCCTATTCCACACTTATGAAACATCAAAACAGGTTGCCCAGAGAAGTGATGGATGCCCCATCCCTGGAGACATCCCAGGCCAGGCTGGACGTGGCTCTGAGCAACCTGAGCTAGTGAAGATGTCCCTGCTCATGGCAGGGGTTGGGCTGGATGAGCTTTGAAGGTCCCTTACAACCCAAACCATTCTGTGATTCTTATTAGCAATTTCAGTCAAACACTCTCTGTCTCACCATATCTCCTCACTTGGCTTCACTCCACATTTCTTCCTCTTGTTCTCCTCCTTTAGTACCATCTTTCAACTCCTCCTCTTCAGCAAATCCTCTGCCTTCAGTTTCTCAGTTCAAGTAATTTGCTTCTAAATGTAGCCCCACCCAACCACAGCGCCCTCACGCCACTCGTGTTGTGTGCTACAAACTACCTTTTTGCCCCATCTTTACATTCTGTTTGGACTGCAGCCCCTCAGAGCAGCTTTGTGGAGAAACCCATGCACCAGCACCGAGCGTGGTGGAGCAAAGCCCTGAGATGTGGGCAGGACATGGGGGTAGGACAAAGGCAGGGTGATGGAGCAGAGAGGGACAGGGGCTGAACACAGCAAACTGCAACGTTATCAAGCAAAGGTGTTGGGAAACACAGCTATAAACAATGTTTGGCGCTGAGTTTTATCTGCTGGTTGTTATAAGTCCCGACTGACGAGATGACCTCGGGTCCTGCTTTGTTACCTTGCTGACAGCTGGGTCCCATTTGGCCGGGAGGACACGTACACTTGCCAGTCCGTGGGTCACACTGACCTTTACCGCATGCACAGAACAGGATGCAGTCCTTCCCATATCGGTTTTCAGGGCAAGCTGAAGAAAACACAGCTTTTTGTTAAACACCTGGGATATCCAATGCCAGTTCGTATTTTTAACATAGGATCATTCAGGTAGAGTTGGTTTCATTTTTATTTCAGCTAATGTGCTTCAAAGCAACAACTATGAGAGCAAAACTCATCCAAAGACAAGATTGCTTCTTCCTCTTAAATTTTACTTGAAGTTATAAATATGATCCACAGTGTCACATGGAACATTTAATAGGTTTCCTAGCAAAAAAGTGAGTGTACAACTGAAATATCAGCTACAGACATCTTTCCTTCCTTAATATTGATGCTGTCTTATTCTGAAAAGCAAAGCTACAGGCTACTAAACATTAAAGTATTGCTGTGAAAAAGCTGAGGAGAACTTCATAGAGATCATAGCTTTGGAAATAGCACAGAAATTGAGCCCCACACTTTAGCTCTGAAATAGAGAAGTAAAAGTAGGGTTGCCATGGAGTCTTTACCAGTTTTGCCATGACAAAACTTGATCTTTTTCCCATTTATTGAAACTAATGGCAGCGTAGTGTGAAGCAAAATATTGAGATAATTTCTCAACCTAGAAATTTTGGACAGGAAGAAGGAACTTGGGCAATTCCTGCTGAGCTGGCTCTAGAAATAAATTTGGGCAAGCAGGTTGTAATCCTGGGATGAGTGTCCTTGCTTCTACGCACGCAGAAGAGAGGAAAAATATTTTGCAAGAGATTTTTTACAAAGCTGGAATCCTGATTTACAATTCAAGGAGGAGGTAGCTGGGATCTGTCTGTTTTTCTGCTGACAGGCTCTTATGTAGATTATTCTCTCTGCTGTTTTTTGAAAGCAGCAGAACGTGAATGCTGGCTTACTTTTACTGCAGTCGGCTCCAATGAAACCAGGCGCGCAATCACAAGTTCCTGACACGGGGTCGCAGTGGCCTCCATTCATGCATTTACAGGGCTTTTGGCAGTTTGAACCATAAGTACCTTTTGGACACCCTGTTTTAAAAGAACAAAACAGCAATTAGGCTATGTTGCTACTGGGGCCATTCCATCTCTTGTCATAAGCACTTTGGTTCTTTCAACCAAAATTAGATGCTCGTTTTCTACCCCTATTCACTTCTGGAGGGCCAGGAGTGGGCACTGACAAGCAGACGGTTGCCTCGAGCAGCAAAGGCAACACTGACTTGCAGTGTCAAACCCCTGGACAGCCGGACCAACTGCTGCTGAGCCTGGTCCCACTGTTCCTGGCTCTGTCCGCTCCTCCATTACTCATATGTGACAGTAGGTAGCAAGAAAACCAAGCTCAGCTCTTCAGAGGTTTTCCTCCTAGATTCCTATTCCAAATCAGCCTGTTTCCCATTTCCCTCCCATGGCAGAGATGAAGAGGCCCTGGGATGTTGAGAAGCCGTGAGCCACCTCTGCCTCCTTTAGTGGCTGTTCTAGCTCACAAGTTACAGATAGTGAGTCTCATCCTTAAAAAATATTTCAGCTGGAGAAAGTTGGTTTTGTCTATAATCTACTCTTTCATTCCAAACCAGAGTTGGCGTTGCTCGGGCACAGCTAGTGGGCTGTGGATGGAAGACACAACAATAACACAAAATTTCAGGAGACAGCTTCTCAGAAGATAGGTACAGGAGAGAGACGATTTAAATGTAAGGCCAGAAAATTCTCTGAGGAAAAAAAACCAAAATAAAACAGCTGTATTTTTTCATAACCAGAAGAAACATCAGGCTTGGATGGATTGCTCAGCCAGTATTAACATGGCAACAAGCTGTCCATGAAGAGGTTTTCCAGGCGGTAGCGAGTACTTCTGATTTATTTTTGGACAGCTAATGTTCAAGGAGCACTGAACACTAGATCAGGAAGACGTGAATGCATCTGCCAGGTTTAGGCTCGTGTCTTCAAGACAATCTTTAGAGTGATGGAGGTTGGAACTGAGGAGAAGGGTCGGGCAGAGCTGCGAGGCACATGCCTCAGTCTTTTAGAGCAATGTAATAATCATGGAATGGTTACACTAGTGCTACTACCTCTACATGTGATTTCTTTGCTCCTTCTTTCCTTCTCTTCCCCTGGCAGAAGGAAAGTGTACGGCTACTTTGGAAATCTGGTTGGATATATATTTGCACGTGTCTCCAAGCAACACATCTCTTGCAATCTGTGCATAAATAGCTTTATATTTTTTCTCTCTTTTCTGAAGGCATGAAGGCATGGTCTGAGCGGCTGGAGAGATCTCTGGATTTCTCGAACTATTCAACAGAGAGTGCTTATGGTAAAGCTTTAAAGGGATGCCTTTTAAAATAAAACTGAAAACTGGCTTCTGCTCAAATCAGGATAGCAGATCATCAGCACTAAACAGATACACACTTTTATAATGTGCAGATACTCTCCCCAGCCCTTCTCAACCATGGCTTCTTCTCAATGAGATCTTCGTCATCAGTGCTTCCATCTGTCAGCACAGAAAATCTGTTTCATGTGCAAACCCTGGCATTGAGGAGTGAGCCCTGCAACACCTATTTCATTTCCACCAAGACGTGAAATTAAGGACACACCCAGAGTCAATGATTTACTGGGATTTTAAGTGAGTTTCTTTTCCTCCTCCCTTCCTTTCAGTCATCCTTTGGCTTTTCTCTTTTTTAATTCTGTTTCCCACACTCCCAAACATGCTGCTTCCCCCTGGCAAAGCTTTTGGAGTTGTTCCTCAGCTCAAGACTAGAAAGAACTGTTCCATTACTGGAAGGGATGCAGCAATTCCCCCTTTACCACTTTATTTACCCTTGCAGCATTTTGTATTTATTTCAGTTCAACAGGGAGAAGCACAAGCAGAGCAAACACATGAGCTGTGATGTTCACATGATTATTAACGAGGCCATTCCAGCTGCTACAGCTTTGCAGGGGAACTTCTGCACAGATAGCCAGGGCAATTTACACAGTGTCCTGCCATTTGAGTAGGCTCTGCCTTTATAACGAGGGTTAGCCTCTAACCACCAGTTATCTCATAAAGACATTTTCTAATTTAACAGTTTCCTTTGCATCTGACTCGTGTTTTTCTGAGAACAGCAGGAGCAGCAGCCAGATTTCTAATTCATTTCCTGATTTTTTTCCTCCTGGTTTGTATGGGTTTGCCATGAGCAAGAACTCCTAAATCTTTTCATACCAGCTGCATACACCAGGACTTTTCTTACCAATGTTATTAATTGCATTGTCAAAAAAATCACTTCTGAAGCATCCCGTTACCTCCAGTTTGAAGGTGAAGCTGGTGAGGCCTTTCTGGCTCAGGGTTCACCCAGCCCGGTAAATGTCACAGAGACACAGGACAGGGTTTTTTATCCATTACCTCACCTCTTACTGCTTTTTCTTCATAACTTCACCCAAGCAGATCTGCCCATCCACCAAGTTATGGACAACTGATGGGAACCTTATTGCTCATTTGTCTGCTTCCTCTGGATCCTGCCAAGAGACTGTTTCAGCTCTTCACTCCAAAATTTGAGAACATGAAAGCCTTACTGCTCTTAGCTCCTGGAAATTTGACTTCCCAGCCAACTACACCTTTTATAGATACTTTCTTGAACCTTTTTTCACAGTACTATAAATACAGCAATAGTTGCCAGAAACGGTTTCCAGCAGCATCCAACCACATGTTGACTGGACTGAAGCCCATTTCACATCTTTGGGAGCAGCTCCCTATGCTGGTTTTAATATTATATCAAAAGCTTCTTCATCCTGGAGCAGCCCCAGTTCTCTCTATAGTGAGGATGGTGGGAACATGGAGTATTCCCATCAAAGTCACGCTAGTTATCCCTGGATATCAGACACTCCCTTCAGAATCAGGTCCACCATCTCTCACTCCACTGACCCAAACCTAAAAATAACTCCCACTTAAACTGTTTTCCTTCCATTTTTGTGTCTGCCTATGTGCTGGTCACAGTGGCATAGGAAATAATAGAAAAAAAACCCCTGCATAGATGCAGGACAAATTTTCTCTCTCTGGGAATCTCTACTGTACCATTATCTCTCCAGTAAATGTCTAACAAAACTATATTTACTTAAGTGAGAATTTGCTGTGCAAGGTACTGCGTATTTTTGAGATCTAGAACACAATGCCATGAATGATCATAGCTACACAAGAGTCCATGGTAAAATCCCCTCTGAATGCAACAAAACACAGATTTCAATTTGTAAGTAATTTCTTTTATATCAGAATTTTGTGTAATTATTAATGTTTTAAATTGTAAAATTCTGAAGTAAAATCTTAAGGATCTAAGCAATCTCGACAACACGTACTATAATGTACAGAGATTTAGTACTACACACATAGGTAATGACTACTGAAAGATTACTACAGAAAAGTAACAGGCTAACCATGATTAAGTCCTTTAAAATGATACTCTTAAGTACTTGATCTCCACTACTGCCCTACTATAATATTTATTATAATCGAATGTATAATGAACTCAGCTCTAGTTTAGATTCTGAAGGCCGGATTTCAATCTCGCAGTGAAAACTGATGTACAAAGGAAGATAGAATCAATCCTTAAATTTACATTTACATTTATATTTTACAGAACAACTTGTGATAACATGATGGTAACACAAATGCTCCTCTCTGAAATGAGCCTCTTTCCTATTGCTACTCAAGAAATAAAGCACAAGTTTAACCCTTACTAGAGCCGCACATATTGCAGCAGGTCTTTGTACCCAAATTGTCACCCAAAAAAGCAAGCAAGCCAAACAGAGCCGTGCTGGATCTCTAGGAAACAAAAAATAACGTTTGCCAGTTTGCAGTTTTTGTTTTATGTTTTTTTAATAAGACTATTACAAGCCATGGAGTAAAAACAAAATTAAAGTTGTAAATAAAAAGGTAATTAAGTGTCTCCTTTTTTGGATACTTTGGTATATGTTTCTTATCAGCTGGCACATTCCACCAGGAGCAACTAAACAGATGTCCTAAAATATCAGCATGAGGCATGTGGATCTGGGAATATTTTTTATGGTGGAACATTCAGCCAATTGGCATTTTGTCCTCTACACTAGTCACCATTTTTCAATCTAGAGTAACAATTTGTTTAATTTGATTGTTCCTCAGAAGGCCCTACAACTTAACTGACTTTATGAATCACTCAGATTTATTGCCAATTGCAGCTTGTTGTTTTCTAATAACCATTTGTCCTTACTTGAACACGCAGAGATTTCGGGAAGCATTTTGGCCTGGGTATTTGGAAATAAATGGGCAACACAATATCCAGGTGTAAGTGAAGATGGGAGGTGTAAATGCAGAGAATGAATTTGGTATCCTTCAGCGTGGCACATAATTGGAAGTGATTTAGCTAGTAAATGAGTCTGTTGTGGGTTTTTAAAATGTTTTAAAATTGATTTAAAAATAGAAAGTATTTTTAAAATATTTAAAATACATTAAAAAGATTTAAAATACATTTAAAATCTGATACTCACGGAGGCTGCAGCGGGGCCCGTGGTGGCCCGGGCGGCACGCACAGTCACCAGTCACCGGGTGACATTCCTCATTCTCTGCAGAGCACTGACATACTCGGTTACAGTTCTTACCATATGTGCCCGGTGGACAAGCTTAGGGAAGAGGAAATGTAAAAATTAAATTTGTCTTGGTAAATACAGGACTCAAACAAAGAGAGAGCTGAAATTTATTAAATAAAATCCCTGCCTACAGAACGACGCTCTCCTCCGGGACTTTGGATTTATTACATTTACTTAGGGGTTACTTCACTGCTTGATTTTGTTTCGTTCAGTCAATTTGTGCCCAACTGTCAAGGGCCAGATACAATTTTCTTGTCACTAGAGAAAATCATAGGGAAATGTCAGGTAAAATTGACTAAAATAACAGTATAATTCACAAGGGACCAGGCGGGTGGATAAAGACATTCTACTTTTTGCAGGGAGTTCAAACTTGCGAAGCTGCTGTAGCACCAACATCTTTACAGGTTTTATTTTGGCCGCTGATGGCCACGTTGCTGACAGGTTTTGGGCTTTAAATACTTTATTCTTATATCTCGCTTCCACTAATTTGCCCTGGCTGTGGGTCAGGATTTAGAGTCTTTTAGTCTTTTATGGGACACCAATGTCAGTTCTTTTAATTATTTTTGTTGTTGTTTTTCTTTTTGCTAAAGCAACGCTCAGGCAAAATGTTGTAACAAAATACAAAGACAAAACTATGCATCTGGGGTCACAGAACGAGCCTGCTTTCAAAGTCAACTCCAGACGGTTAAATTCAACATTGAAGAAAAAAGACATAATGACATTTCCAGGAGCTCTGACAGCAGGAATAGATGTTCTCTCATGGGGACAAGACCAGCAGAAAGCAGAGCTGCTGCTTTACCCACAGCACAGCGATGGCCACGGGTAGGAGCCGGGCTCCCCTGGCACCTCTTCACTCTATTTTCATCCAGTTCAGTCCCTGGCTGTGATCCTAGAGAAGGTAAAACTGAACAGACACCAGAACCCGCCAAAATATTTGGGTGAGCACCACTCCGCCCTTGTTCATCTTCACTGTGAGGCTGTCGTCTCCTGACTCTCCAGGCACTGATTATATAATCAGGTTTTTATTCAATAATTTATTTTCTTAATTAATTTACAAGGAAAATTTTTGCATTCTTATAACAAACTCACTTTTCTCGCAGCCATAGCCGGTGAATCCCGGAGGACAGCCGCACTCGCCTGTCCGGTGGTGGCAGGGGGTACCTGTGGGACACCGGCACCGCCGGGCACAGCCTGTGCCGTAGCGACCAGGCAAGCAAGCTGCAATGAGGCAAGTGATTCTTGTTAGGACACGGGGCAGGAGCCGGGGAGGATGGTGCAAAGCCACCCCGCTCCAACAGATGTGCTGCACCCAAATCTGTGAGCACCTCCAGACCAACCCCGTGGAGAGTGAAAGGATCCCATCACTGGCTCTGGATCCAGGAGGAACATACACACCAACCTGAACTTTCCTCCTCAACGCTGAGCAGACACTCACGTTTGTCACAGTGCTTCCCTCGCCATCCCTTGTCACAGCGACACGCTCCAGTCTGATGGTGGCAGGACAAGCCGTGTACACAGTCACATTGCTCCTCGCACTGTTTGCCAAAAAATCCAGGGGGACAGACTGTGAGGAGAAGCAGAGAGAACAACAGTTCTTCCCTATGCATGGAAAACATCCGTCGTTGGCAAAAGAGCCAATATTATTCTTCTTGCACGTGGCGATGTATTTTCAGAAGACTGCAAGCCCAGAAAATATCATTGAAGGATAATACATTAAAAATATTAAAAGCACTTAACATTGACTATTAATGAGCCTGGACATGAAAGTTTGTGAAGACTCAGTCACAGCCTAGAGTACAAATCCAGATAGTGGCTACAGAGCTGGCAATGCCATCCACTTATGCACAATGATGGGTCAGTGGTTTGAACCGTGACAACGCGCTGTGTCCATGTGCTGCCTTCCACCTCACAGGTCTCTGCAAAGCGATCAGGAGAAAGCCAGGTCTGAAGAAGAGGAAGGTGAGCACTGTGAGGGCTTTACAGGTCACACTGGTGGCTGAGGCTTCGAGAGTCCTCAGACCCTCAGGAGACATCAGAACATGGTTTGTGGCTTGCAAGTCACAGCACCTCAGCAGCTGAGCTGAAGGCACATTTCAAGTCGTCTGATATCTACAGCTTATAAGAATTCTGTTTCAGGGATTTACATGGATCTAACCAGATATGTAAAATCTGGGCAATCTGGATCATGTGCAAGGAAGGGGCAATTTGAACCACTATAGTCCAATTTGCTGAGCTCCCCTCGATGACTTAGAGAGAAGCAGCAGCATGTGGCTGATCTGGCAAACTCTCCTCACAACCCACTCCCTTTCATACATTCTTTCTTGTATCCATAAGGTACCTTTATTTTCCTAGCAGGCAGGGAATAAAAGTAGGAGATAAAATGGTTTGGATAAGAGCATGTATTTGTGGTCGGGCAGAGACCTGCCTGCAGGACTCCTGAGACACATGGTGAGCGCTCACACTGGCATTATTTCTTATTGTGTTAAAGAATACTGGAAAAATTAAGATACAAAAGAGAAATGGACTTCATATTGTGGAAGCAGAAATGGCTGACTACAGAAAAGAGTGATTAAAAAAACAAACCAAAACAAAATCATCCACAGAAGGAAGTGCCCTTACCAGCATCACAGCGGTCCCCAGTCCAGCCAGCGTGGCACATGCATTTCCCCAAGCCCTGGTCACAAACTCCGTGGTGGCAGCTACAGTTCTGCTCGCAGCCCTCTCTGTCCCTACACTCTGAAATGAGATGGGAAGACTGAGCGGGGACCTGGCTGGAGGTGCTCCAGGGAGACCACACTTTTGCCTCTGAAGCATGTTGAGATAACTAAGCTGGTCCTAAAAACCTTCAGTGAGTGAGATTTCAAAGTGTCCCATGGCAAAATTATCTATTTTCCTCTTGAAAGGTTTATTTTATTCTTTTTTTTATCTCTTCAAATTGAGTACACTACCTACCTTCCCTGTCCCCATGGGACAGAGAACAGCTTATTCCTCTCCTTTGTCCCACAAGTTCCTAGCACCATGGTACCTTCAAGTGCAAATACCACAGCTCTCGTCAGACTTATTATTTCCAACTAAACCACCCCAATTTTTTCAACATCTCCACACTTAGTGCTCTCCAGCGCTCTGCCTCTCTTCATTCTGTCTTTTCTAGGCTGTCTCAAACCAAAGCCGAATTTCCTTTCAGAGCGACTGAAATGAGGTGCTGGAGGGATGAAGGATGTGAAGACACTCACCAAGCTCACACGCTATCCCCGTCCAACCCTGGGGACACCGGCACTCGCCCGTCACCCGGTCACAGGTTGCCTGGCCATGGCAGACACAGCGCTGGAGACAGTTTGCACCGAACCAGCCAGGAGGACAGGCTGCAAAGAGGAGGTGGGACAAAACCTTCTGATAAAAGCACAGGAGGATGACACAGGTTAAACACAAGCTTTCCAGGTTACACCCTCCTCTCACCCTGGTGATCCTGGAGATGCTGTGGGAGGCAAAACAGAGTAAAAATGGGGCCATGACTGATAAGGAATTACACAGACCAGTGAAAAACTGGTCTGGAAACATAATAGGTGATGAAGTGAATTAGGTATGACCCACCAAATGACCTTGACATTTTCTGTTCACACCTACAAAAAACATCTCTTGGTTCCTACCAGCTTTCTCAACACGGAGTGGAGTTATTGATTTCCCTGTTTTCAGCATTTCTTTGTATAGTCTTCTTAAAATCACAACTCCTTTTCTAATTGACCTTGTTACCCACAGCTGGTTGATGACATTTTATAGCTTACCTAATTTTTATTAAGCAAGTCTATTGGTTCCCATTGCAACCAGATCCTATGGATAGAACCCCATTTTATAGCATAAAAAATGCACACTTCTGTCAGAATGGCACCTTTTAAAGATGTTAACAGGAGCACGTTCTGCAAAAGCGCAGCCACCAGCTGATGGCTCATCCAGCCTCACACACTTATTCTACCTCTGTACGTCCAAAGAGAAAAATTCCCCAGATGTATCATTAAAGAAAAACGGTATGTTTGACAACATCTTCAGGTTGTTTTATGTACGTGAGATTCAGGGAGGCTTCACCTTCAAGTTTTATTTCCAAGACAGAATAACTGAAAGAAGGAATTCCCTCGCTATGTCATCCCTGCTGGAAACGCTTGACCTCTGCTTCAGGACACTAATTTCAAACTCTGACTGTTCTTAAAATTTAGACTTCCCTTACTAACTGTTTAATAAGCACCATCATTGCACATGCTTTTTGCTTTGCCTGACTTAAAACAGGGCTATGGTTTTGTAATTATGCTTTGAAACAGAAGGCAGGTATAATACATGCTTTTTAAATGTTTGCTTTGCTTTTGTATTGGAGGCCTTCATGTGAAACACAAAATTTTAGGTCATGTCATACATGCCATCAGGAAGGATTTGGTATCTTCCCAATTTTTTATTCCTTTATGGAAAGAGCTCTTCGTACTAGGTTTTAAAGGGGCACCCACTTCATTTATATATTGCTCTACGCCTGCCAGCTTTCATCTCCTTTCCCCCGCCATCCTCTTGGTGCAACAAAGGGCAGCTGCTGCTTGTGTGGAGGTGCTGACTCCAACCCCAGCTCACCCAGGAGCATCTATAGCAGCATCCCCAGCTCAGTGGCGCCACTTACAGAACCAGATACCCCGCAGGGGAGGCACAGAAAAAGGAGCCACAACAGGGATGGACAGACTTTTTCTAGTGGTTTGGATGCAGGAGATTAAGATGTGTAACACAAGCCTCAGCACAGCTTTTCTTTGCCAGCCTCTTTCCTTTAAGACTCCTTGGCTTGTGTTTGAATCACACAGATTGGTCTAATTGCCAAGGCTGGAAGCCCCAATGCCTTTCGCATGTTCTGGATTTAGCCTGTGTCTGGAACAACGTGCGGTAATGACGTGGATCGGTCGGGTGCATGGGACACTAAAGCAGGCCATAGAAAAAAGTTTTGTTTCAGTGTCGTAAGTGGGAGTTTTATGGACCTTTTCTCCCTTAATCAGCCTTCAAACCCAGCTCTCTTTCCAGTTTATGACTGTTTCAGCCCCCTCTGCCCCAAGTACACCCATCTCCTACACTCAATCCCTGCAACATGGCCCCACAGATTTATTTAATGGACTGAGCCATGTTATTGTGCAGATACAAAACCAGTGACAACACAGGGCAATGAGCTGGTAATTAAAGTACCAACAAAGCCCCCCCTGAGCAGGACTTTTATTTTTCCCTCCTATAATCCTCTGTCACGGGGTTGAATTTCTGACTGTACCTTCTTGGCAGGTGGCTCCTTTCCACCCCGGGCTACAAAGGCACGTCCCGGTTACATGATGACAGAGCGCTCCGTTGTGACAGCGACAAGTGTGGCTGCAGCCTGGCCCATAGCTGTCTCCCTGGCAGGCTGCAATGAGAGAAGGTCCATAAAACTCCATTAGGAATCATCAAAGGAGGCATTACACAGACCAAACCCGAGACACAAGCCGACGCTGGAGAAATCAGTTTGAAACTGGCTTCTGACAACTCACTTTTCACATAGGGGTGCCTAAGTCCATATATTAAGCATGCCTGACACTAAATAAAGTGGCTTAAAAATATGTATCATAGCATGTTCTGAAGAGGCTTTAATCGCAGGGCAGGATTGCTCGGGTGATGGATCAGCTGTCATCCCCTGCCCTGTGGAATGTCTTTGTGCTAAACTAATGGTCCAGCAGAACCGCCAGCTTGACAGCCTGGGTATTTATTTGCATCCTGGTAAGAGAACTGACAACTTCATTGTTTGCAGTGTTCATTTTTCACAGCTGGATGCCTCTGCTCACCCAGAGTCTCAATCTTTGGTCAGAGAATGGTGATATTTTCAATGCATTCAGTTAAGCAGCTGCCTCCCAGGTGAAAACTTAACGCGGCCATCTCGCAAATGTACACTTGCCGCAGCTCTGTTTTCAGCACAAAAAATGGCAGCAATAAAATTCCTGTAGTCTCCATGGCACTGGAGATTTGGATAGCTTTAAATGAAGAAGTTGGACAGCCTCCTTGCACAGATTTTGTGTCGCCTGGCAAAGACTCTCTTTCCCCTGCATGAACCTGTCGGAGCCTCTCATCCCCACAGCACTGCTGGCACACATCAGAGAGGCAAAAAAGGCTCTGATCTCTGATCCTGAGAGTGTTCTGCATCCAGTGAACGTGACATCTCCCAGGATCGGACCCAAATGGTGACTTTTCACCAAAACCTCTATGCCTTTGAGGGTGCCAGCTTGCAGAACAACATGCAGTGGTGTGGGAGGACATGTCCCTAGGGACCAAAAGAAGGACTGAAACCATCTCCACCTTAGGTGAACTTGGCTGACAGTATCTGACCCATTCTGAGCCCTTTTCTTCCCATATGAGATCTTCCAGCTGCCCGAGACAGTTCTCACAGACACCATTTCTCCCAGGACTTTTCAACAGGGTTCATTTTTGTCATCGCTTGGACTCCATCCCCACTGAAACCACAAGAAAGTGCAGGAGCTCAGTCCCATCACAGTTAAAAGTTTGTTCTGCAAATGAGGCTTGGTTGCCAAGTTAAAGGTTCAGCCCGTCCTACAGACCTCTGGCTCTGTTTTGGGAGCAGAACTAAATATTTCCACGATACAGACCAGAACTATATCATAACCAAGCCAAAGGAAAAACCAGCTCAGAACCAGGTCCCCTGACTGGTTACTAGTGGTTCGTGTGAGGTTTTTGGAGTATGCGTGCAAATCCCTTGTTATGCTTACCAAGAAGACAAAAGAGTTTTCCAGTGAAAATTCTGGTAAGAAAGCAGAAATTTCTGGAGATCAAAATCTTAATTATTCTATTGGGTGTATACAAACTTTTTTTAGCTTCTTGGTAGGATAATCCTGATTATCAAACTACTTTTCTGAAGTGTCAGATAACAAGTGATATATTGAAGCTATTTTATGAAGTTCCTCAACTGAATGTACAAATATTCCTGGGACCTTTCTCCTTTCCTCATGATGACTGCAAAGTAAAGAAGGAATAGAAAAGTTTAAATTATTAGACTTTTTCTTGCTTCAAATTTGTCCTCTTGTTGACTTTCTTTTGTAAGAGAAGCATTTATTCATTTGCAGTCTTTAAAATCCCTTTTTGCACACAGAGTAAGGAACACATGAAACAGATTTTCTTCCAGACTGGAAGTCAACAGCTACTAAAAGTGTTGGGGAACACAGGGAAATGATGGGCACTGAGACTTTACAGTCTGATTTCATGCAGCTCCTGTGGACTATTGTCTCCAAAATGAATCTTTGGCTTTAAAAGAACAGAGAATTTGTAAAGTCAAGAGCTCATGTGCTATGAAATATCAAACCCCTGGTTATCAGTGCCCCCAAGCAGAGACTCTGGCAGAGCCGATGATTCCATACTTGTTTATTTTGCAAACCAATGTGGACTTATTTTACCACAAGAAACTGCTGCTGTGAAGATCCTGCTGAGCCTCAAGAGCTCCAGAAAGTGACATTTTTAGTACTAACAGAATCAGGGCAAAATGCAGATGCCAAATTGCATTCAGCTTCTACAACCCACACACAATGTGATTTTTTTTTTCAGTGGTTTGTTTGTTTTTGGAAAGCGCAAAATTTGGATGCATTTTTTACAGAAAGGAAGGTTACGTCTCTGGCACAAAGAGATGCCAGACCTCAAGTCCTCACTTCTATGTCACCAAGTCATCATGACAGTCAACAGAACAGTTAAATTAAACCTTTATTTTTTTAACATGAGCCATACACCTTTCCTAAACCTCTCTTCTGGAAACCTACAATATCTTAGGCAGTTACTCAAAAAACAAAAGAAAACAAAACCCCCAAATAAAAATAACATCACCAAACACAGCCTTAAGCTGAGGCAGGTCTTGCTTGGCAGATTTCAACCTAGATTAAAACAATTCATTTATAAGCAACTGAAAACCACAGTCTTGTAATGGAAAGTGTTTGGCAGCTTCGACAAAAGGCATTGGTGTCCGTATCACCCATAATTAGATAGCAGCGTATAAAACACACTGCATGGCCAGCTGAAGATCAATTCAAATCCCATGATGTCAAAATTATTCCTCAATATCCTCCAGCACATTGCCTGCAATCTGATTACTTGAACACGAGCGCTGTCCATCCAGCTGCTGGAACTGGCAAGTCCCAGGAACCAACAATGTGAATATTAAACACCCACCAAGGATGGCGAGTGTTGAATTAGTGTCCCTGACCTACAGTTGCCTCACTCCGAGCAGCTTTGGAGCGGTGTGGCCCATGTCCAGTCTTAAAATCAAGATGGAGATTCATCGTTTAAGCCAGGAGAAAAGCAGGTTACCCTTTGCACTGTTAACTGACCTTGCTCTTTTATGTACAGGCAAAGGAAACCTTGGAGACTTTGACTTCTTCACCATCACAAGGAATAAATCAACCTGCCATGAAGCTCTAATGGTTGCAGTGCAAGAGAATAAATAGTTTCTTATATGAGTAGAGGGGGCACAGACAGCTGTTGACAAAGAGCTGCATTTCTTAATTGAATTTAATGAAATATGTAACAAAGCTTCCCATCCCTAATGCAGTCTAAAGAGCTGGGAAGGGCCAAGGTGACACGGTGCTAGTGCCATAGATGGGCAGGAAAAATGGGCTGTGACCAAGAAGCAAATACTGTACCTGTTAAGCAGCAGCAGCTTTTCTGTGACTCTGGCTCTGCATTTATTTCACAGTCAGCTCATTAACCAGCCACCACAGGGGAGCATTAACATCACTGTCCTCAAGTGGTGGGACACAGAGAGCCAAGCGTTCCTATGGAGAGGGCCATGAGGGGGCAAAAAGGGCTGCAACAGTGGGATGTTTGCAGAAATGTCTAAACAGTGGAAAGATTCACCAGCATTGACCCTCCTGTAAATCAAAAAAGCAAGCGATTTTGCAGGAGAAGCCCTTTCAGAAGACAGGCTGTGTTGTGTGGTGGGAGTAAATGAGGGAAAAATGAAGAGCAAACACAATCCTCAAACAGTGCTGGTTATAACATGGTATATGGCTGGGGAATAGAATTGTTTCAATCCAAGTATAATTATTCCTGTTTTCTAAAATCAACTGATTTTCTATTGCAGAAGTCTTTAGAACTCTAAGGAAAGTGTTCACTAACAACAAAAGTTTGCTCCTTGTAGAGCTGCTTTGGTGCCCAGCTCTCCAGCCCAGCCCTGCAGCCGGCGGTCATGTTTTCACAAGGAAGTACAGACCCTGACATCATCTTCAAGTGAAACTCAGAAGCTGAGAGGCTAAAACCTGAACAATCTTTAAAAAAACCCCCAACATATTTCCTAAATTTTGCAAATAGGCTCAGTGATCTCCATACGTAATGCCACGTAGCTAAAGAAAACAATTTAATTTCCCATGAAATCTGGTAAACAATTTCTCAGAAGAGACGATTTTTTTTTTATATATGCATATGCAAGAATATACAAAAAAAACCTTATTGGCTTAAAGATTGTAGGATAAACCATATTTGTGAAAAACCTAGGAAGTTGACTTAAAGAAAACAAACCATAACACAAAAACCCCTAAAACAATGAAGAACGCACACCTTTTCTAAGAATTAGTTCAAACACTATTTTGTCATGCTCAGATAACACAATAGTCACAGCTCTGATTTTTCCACTTCGCACATTTGTAATCTGTCAGTTTATAATAGATGATTAGATGAGATACACCAGAAACAGACATATAACATTTCATCTCTTAATGCTGCACAAAAATAAAAAGCAGAGATGCGTCATATGGCAGGAGACAGCTCAGCTATTTAAAAACTGATGCTTGTAACGTTTGACAAGTGCCAACAGCAGTTAGAAAAAAAAAATGAAGTTGATTATTTACATAGCTACCAAAAATCATTCCCTTTTTTGGCATCTTTGGAAAGGAATGTGACCTAAATCTAAAATTGTACCCGGGGAGGTCATCCCTCTTTCCCAGCAGTGTGAGCACTGCAGGGCCAGGACAGCAGGGGGATGCTGAGCGCAGGGTGATGCTGAGCATAGGGGGATTCTGAGCCCAGGGGGATTCTGAGCGCAGGGGGATGCTGAGCGCAGGGGGATGCTGAGCGCGGGTGGTACCTACACTGCTCGCAGGTCTGTCCCTGCCAGCCTGGGAGGCAACGGCAGGTTCCCACGACATGGTCGCAACCAGCAGCGTTCTTGCAGTTGCACACCTGGTGGCAGTCGAGCCCAAAGAATCCATCTGGACAAGCTGAAAATGGAAAACAGACATTTTTAGCAGAGTTCCTGTTGTGGGTTTTTTGTGTGTTGTTTTGTTGGTTTTGTTTTTTTGGTTGTTTTTTTTTTTTTTTTTTTTAATAAACTCCAGCTTGTAGATCCAAAACCAAAAGGCACTGCTGATCTTTTCACAGATGCTTTGTCACTTGTCACTCCGTGATGACGCTTTAGAGCCAAAGTTGCTTCCAGGGTTAAGCCTCAGCATTTCTGCTCTGTGCACCTCAGCAAAGCCCACCATGACCCATTTTATGCAAGCAACGGATTTCTGCATAGCGAAAGACAGCTGAGAATATATTAAAAAGCCATAAAACAGGAGAGAAAATGGATTCACACATGCCAGTACTTGTGCTTCTGTAATGGACAGAGGAAAGAAGAAATTATTCAACATACTGCAAGACCAGGGGGCCATCCCTGCTGATCTCCCCATCTTTTGAAATGCAAAACTCATGCTCTCATTTACTCTCCTGACACTTTTCTGAAGATTTTTTAACAGTGAACACAAGACATAGTGTTGCAATTCAGTGCTGAAATGAAAACCTGCAAAGAGACTGAGTAGAGAAAACCAAGTCAAATTAAGTGTAGCAGTACAACTCCAGGGAGCTGAAGGAGATACTATGCAGAGTTAGAAAAAATAATTAGGAATTATATTGCCTTAATTTAACTTCTCTGTCTGCATATATATGTATTTGTGTTGACATCATGTAAGTACATGCATAATTATGTTCTACTACACAATAATAAACTTGTAGACATACAATTGTATGTCATTCCTTCCACAAAACCCCTGAATCAGTCTCAGGAGCGACAGCACTCATTAAATAAGCAGTTATTCAATAAAACTTAGCTCTGTATCCTCCTTCTTCAATATAAAGTCATATTGAAAAAAAAAATTCACACACTTCTACCATGAAATCAGAACAACTGGCTTCCCAATAGAGTCTTATGACTATTATTATCAGCATATGCACTACCCAGTGATGCTCTGCACTAATTTCACAGCCCTCCACCAGGTCAGAATGTCACCGTACCCATACGGATCTTCCACTGTTAGGCTCTCCTGCCCTTTTTCCTGCCTTGTTTCTTTTTCATGCCCATGCTTTTTGTCCCATTTTACTCTTACTGCCCATTCCACAACTGTAAATTCAGTCCTCTAACAGAAAGAACTGCTGTCTGCTTTGGGTACAAGCAGGGAAAAATTCACTATCTGTAGACAGAGGCAAACCTAGACCTTCAGACAGCAACGACAGTAACATAACACATCTGCCACATCTGCTTTGGCTTCTCTATTCTCAGAGCTCCTGCTCAGCTTGTGAGCATTAATATATATGATTGTTTCATCTGCTCAAAACCAAAAGGCTGCTCCTCCCTTCATCCTCTCCAGACTTCAGCTTCTCCTCTGGCATAAGAAAGATTGCAGGCTTACTCCACTTTCCAAGTCTCAGAAAAACAGAAAAGTGCCTCATTCTGTTCCAAAACTGTAACACATCCATCAACCTCTGCTCAGTTTGTACTGGGGTGAGAACTGTTATCAAGTTGTAAGGAAGAAACATCAGCACATGGTTTCAATCTTTACATCCTTATTTATTATGTTTCAGTAGCACGTATGGCACAGCAGCCGAGAGAGGACTTCTGCTTAACCCCAGGTGACTTCAAAGGCTGAAAAAGTTTTTGTTTGTTTAATGTAGGAACTACACAGCATTGTCAGGTATTCCTAGATGTGCACAGTATTTCTTTTTCCCTTTTATCTTACTAAAACGGAAATCTTGCTGGGCTATATTATGATAATGATTAACTGCTGAAATCCCAAGAGAGAAGCCCAGTCAGCCTGTCCTGCGGTCGAGCTGATGCAGACCGCAGTTCAGCTGCAAATGTTGAGTGCTGAACGTCACCAGGGCTATACGCTGCTGTTATTAATGCAACAATTAATAAACATACTGCAGGAAAAGTCCAAGACTTCTGCTGCCTCCAGTTTGTGGGCTAATTGTGTGGCATTTTGGGATATTCAGTCAGATCAAGCAGCGAACCGGATAATTCTTCTGTTGGTCTGATCCCGTAACTGGAAACATGCCTTGGGTCATACAACACACACCAGAGAGCAGCGAGGAATGAAATTAAACAAAATTACAGTACAGTGAAGAAAATCACAACCTTCAAAGCGGGAGCAGCAGATGCTCAGCACTTTACAGAATTAAATCAATTATAACAATTGCCTTCTCAAACAGGAGAGGACCAACCCTGGTGTAGGGCAGGGTGACTTAGTTTGCTCGGTGTTTTTTTTCCTGGAGAAAATGCTACCCACATTATCTGTGTCTTAACAGGATAGCAAAAGGATTTCCTAAGCCACCTTTTGCTATGATTACTGCCCTTGCACAGTCCAGGAATGCAGAGGTATTAATTGCTGCTTCAGTTCAGGAGCAGCCAGAACTCCATGTGTGCCTCAGGTACCTTCTCCCCAGGCATGCAACATTCTTCACTCAGATAAGAAAGATTCCTAGCGGCATTGCTAGTAGCATCACTCTCAAAGAACTGTGAAAAATGATTCATTTTCCTTTGGTAATGCTAGACCTTGTGAAGAAATGCACATTATTTTTCAGTGTTCTGGTTGTATCACTTGCTGCCTTCAAGGAAATGCAAAGGAAGTGAATAAAGAACATGGAAATGGCCACTGATGTGATGTTTTGCAACGGGGACTGGCATGTAAAGATATAAAGCCTTACTTCAGACTGAAGGTAGCAAATTAATGAAAAGGAACAGCTTTACTTTTGAAAAAAGAAAACCAATCGCAAAAAACACTCAACGGTGAATTCTGGGACTGCTACAATTTGAGTTTGAATCTGGACCCCCTGCTGCCACAATGCAGAATAGCAGAAGCAACAACTGCGGGTTCAAGTGCACTCATTGTGCAGGACTAATATTAACATTAATGTTGATTATTAATATTAATCAGTATTAGATTTTGTAAGGTACTGTCCTCTCCTAGGACTCTGAACTGCAAAAGTTTCAGTTCAACATTCCTGTGACGATGGAAAAGTCCTTCCTGGCCATGGGATGAAGCATCAGCAGTATGGGAGAAGTCCAAGGCAGCTCTGCCACACGAGGTCCCGGTCTCTGTGCTCTTGTCAGCAAAGCACAGAGCTTGGCCAGTGTGGGTGGATGCCAAGACGGCCAAAAGCACATCCCTGCCAGAAGGAAACCCTGCCAGTCTCCGAGTCACTGAAACCAGAAGTGCTACAGCTCCTCAGAGAAAAGGTGCCAAGAACGTTCTACCAAGGGCAAACCACCCACACATTTTTCCTCTGTCTTCACCTTTTGGAAGCAGCCAAACTGTTCTGGCTGAACTTTCCTATGTGAAAAGGTAACACAGGCTAGCTCGGAGCAAACAGGCTGCCTGCTTGAGAGAAAACATCTAGTAAAGCGGATCTTATGAAAACAGTAAGGTCATGAATGGGATGCGCTAAATTCTGCTCTCCCCTCCACAATCTTCTTTCAGAAACTGAAAAAGATAAAACTGTCCAACATGACTGATTTGGAAGCAGAGACCTTTACTTTTCTTTCCAATAGGTGTCACCCAGGCTTCTCTGTATTGCTCACACCTACTGTGGCAAAGGATATTCATCCTCTTTGTCCCCATTTTGATTCCTGCTGGAATTAATAGATTTATAGCATAATACAGTCAACCGTATTGCTCTTCTGATTGAAAAAATAGAATTTTTTTTTTTAAAAAAAGGATAGACTTACGAAAGCAGAGTTCAAGTAAATAATTTTAAGGAAGGACGTAGTGGAGATATCATAAATTACGATGTACAATTTGCAGCAGAACTTTGAAAAGAGTATTTATGCTGTGTAACAATTCCTGGGAAGAATGAGAGGGGAAGAACAAGCCATATCTGAACTGCAGCAGTGGGGTGCTGTGGTACAGGGGAGGCTGTGGAGTGGATCCCTTCCCATCAGAGGGCAGCAGCCGCCTGTGAGTGCTGCTGCTTCCCTCAATCAGTCTTTGTAAACTGGCTGATAAAGCTGCTTTCTAAGCAAAACGATTGTGACTTTGGTTTAACGGTCTTCATTTGTGGATTCTTAAATCATTTCCACTTCAATAACTTTCATAATGTCTGACTATGTGCTGTTTCTGTGGTATTCAAGACTGTATTTTTTACGATCTGCACGATGATGTAGCACAATAACCTCCTTAGATGGTGCCCAAGAGTGATTCCCAACAAGGTATCTAAGGAATCCAGTCCAACCTTTCCATCACTTTACCAAATGATCAGGTAATCAAAGATGATCTCTTGGGTTTATTAAAGTTAAAAGTATATCTGTTCTTAAAGAGTTTCTTTGGGAAGATGCACAGATCCACATTTTTCTGCAAAATGTTTCAGAGATGCACTAAGAACAAGCCAGTCCAAGGCAGGACTAACATCTTTCTGCTCAGTGTTAACTGTAGTTAAGGCTCTGCTTACAAAGTGTCTTCATAAAGATGTGATATAGTAGGGGTCTTAAGCATGCATCTGATTTTAACCACGTTAAAACAATGTGCCCAACACTACACACACACCAAACTGCTTTGTTGAGTTAGGATGGACACAAACATTTCAGTATCGTCTTCCAATTAAGTTTAAAGGTTTTTTTTAGATCAGGCACTGTAAATTGTAAAACCAGCTTTCTGCATTAAAAAATCCAATCTGCATAAACCCGAAAGGGACCTGGGGGGAGCATCAGTACCTCGTTCGCAGAAGGTTCCCGTCCAGCCCGCCGCACAGGTACAGGCTCCGCTCGCGTGGTCGCAGGCAGCTCCGTTCTGGCACTGGCAGCTGGACCGGCAGCTCGGGCCAAAGCTTCCCTCGGGGCACCCTGCAGCCCAGCAACCAAAACCAGATCATGGGTTAATGCTGGAGCAGGTCAGGAATCAACGGGGAATTTTTATGTACATGGGAATTCCTACTATTTCCAAAAAAAAGAATCAAGGCATAATGGTAATGCCTTAAAACTGATGTGATTAAGTGTTCTCCTTGGGGTCCAGGTAAGTTGGGCTGTTTTATTAAGGTCTATTTTAGAAAAACACCAGGGTGCTGAAAGACTAAATTCTGGACAGAAAACTAATATCAGAGGATACTTGCAAAGTCTGCAACTTCACAGGTTCTGCTTGATGACACTTTGCATGCTGGTCTGGAGTTGCTTACGTTCATATCTCCCCTGAGACTTCATCAGCCAGGAGAGAGAAAGCTCCCTGCTTCTGCGCTTCCTTTTGAGGCCCTATCCTCTGTTTTCCTGCAAATCCTCTTTCCCCAGAAAGCTGAAGAAAATATGAAACATGGTGGCTTCCTCTGGAAAGCTCTAAATTGAATGCTGCATCTTTTACTTTCAGGCTTTGCTTTGAAAAATTCAAGCTAAACCATAATATCTGGGGGACAGATTAACAATTACATTTCCACAGTAGTTAACGTAAGGAGTTTTAAAAGATTTGCATGGTACTTACTATCAGAAGGAAACAACATTTGAGAATGAAAATAATTTCTTCCAGGATTAAGGAAAATCAATTAAGAATAAAGCCAGTTGCCTAATTCACACTAGATATTTTGGACAGGCTGAAATATAGTTATATACTTGGCTAAACACAATATTACAAGGCCTCCACTCATGTTTGAAGGTCATGTGAACTCCTCTCTGAACGAGTTACATAGATTATTACCAGATTTCTTTTAAAAAGTTGTATGATTTTAGCATTTACATCAACGAAGTGATTTTCAGGAAATCTGGAAAGAATCACAGAGAACAAGAAACAATGAGGATCCTCAAAGACAACTCTATGGCTGCAATAAAGGGGTGGGTTCGGCGCTGCGTGTTTGGTACCAAAGGCGGGCTGTGATTTGAGCCAGAGGGAATTCTGTTCCTCCTGCAGCTCAGCGACTCTCTACTAGTTGAAGCCAATCCCTGGATTTCTTATAGAAACTATAGGTTGGGATGAGAGACAGAAGGGTAGCAGGGTACCTTCAGTATTTCTTTACTTTCAACCACCTGTATCAGCAATAGGCCTCTGTTTAAATGTGGAGTTGTTTGGATATATTTTCTTGCACCTACAGGTGAAATTCAGTCCCAAGGTTGAACTGGTGCAAAATTCCATCTGCATCACCTCGTGTTCCCAAAGCTGCAGAACATCGTGCATCGCGTCTCCTACGCCACTTTACAGAGTGAATACATAGAAGTGCACTTGTGTCTTAAAAGCTTGTTCCTGCTTAGTGTTTACTTTTCACTTGAAATTTCAGTTAGAGTCCAGAGAATCTATGCAAAGAAAACTATATTCCCGTGGAGCAATTAGATGTGGGGCTCACAGCTGAACTTTCCTCAAACTGACGGCATTTAGCCTGGAGCTGAGACTTTCAAGGTGACAGCGATGGGTCAGTACACTTCACAAATGGTTTCACGGTCCACATCACAGAGAATCTGCCCTATGCTCAAGCAGGCTCAGGTTTCTGTGATGTGTGCTGAGGTATATCCATCCCGCCGGAGAACATGAGCTGCCTCCAAAGCTGCAGCACGAAGGAGCCCGACCTGCGGCAAGAGGCTGGAGATGCTTCAGGAGAAGATGAGCTCTCCTGGGATAGGAAAGGTAGCAAGACTACCAAGGCAGCATGACACATTTAGCGAAGAATTATGGCTTTCATAATCTTGCAGACATGTATGTGTATATGCATTTTTAGACATATACATATATACATACACACAGGTAGATGTACCAGGGTAGGTTTAGGTTGGAAATTAGGAAAAGGTTCTTCACCCAGAGGGTGCTGGACACTGGAACAGGCTCCCCAGGGAGGTGTCACAGCCCCAGGCCTGACAGTGTTCAAGACGACACTGGACAACATCCTCAGGCACACGGTGTGAACTGTGGGGTTGTCCTGTGCAGGGACAGGAGTTGGACTCAATGATCCTTATGGGTCCCTTCCAACTCAGGACATTCTATGAATTAAAGTGGGGTACAAAGCAGACTGAATAAACCAGAAAAACCACAGACACAACATCAGGGGTTGCCAGGTGTTTCGTCGGTGACAATGGCTTCGCTGATTAACTTGCCAGAGAAGATTACAACCGGCTATTTGGCTACTTTCTGCCCGCAGAGATGCTGTTTTAAGAGAGGTCAAGAGTGAAAGAGAAGCAGAGCTGGCAGCTCTTTCGCTGGGAGCTGGTCTTCCCAACTAACTGTCCTTCCATTCCATCTGTGCCAACAGCAACAAGAGCTGTAAGATCAACTTTCCAGGGATTTTTTTCGTTTTAGGTCACCATTCCAGATTAATTGTTTTGACATTTCTGCATGACACTCACAGTTAATTCTGCCTACACTGCTGAGACTCTGGTAGTTACATCTGTGCTACTGTAAGACTGTTAAACAAGTAGATAAAATACTTAATTTAATGACATTGAGATGATGATGATGATGATGATGATGATTAGCTTAACTATGCAACTTGTTGCCACAAGATGAAGTGGGTACCAAATATTTGCATGGAATCAAAAAGAAAATAGGCACATTAATTGGAAAAAAAAGAAATCAAGTTGTAGTAAATATAGAGATATTGCTTCTGTCTCAGGAAGCTCTGGAATGACAAATTGATGAAACCTGGGGAAACACATCAGGAATTATCTATATGCCTGTTTTTATCCTCTTAAGGCATCTGCTATTGACCTCTGTTAGAGACAGATTAGTGGAGATCATGGGCCTCTGGAGAGACCATTGTGCATTTTTGTTGTTAATAAATAGAGGACTCTAAATCCTCTTGATTTTGCTTCTGTTATGTACATGTGCAGCAATTCTATAAGCCTGGCCTTAAAAATAAAGATTGATGAAGAAAAATTGCAGACCTAAAACTGGGTAAATAAAACCGATATGGAAACTTTCATGCCACAAGCCAAATACACATCAATCCTGTCACTCACACAAGGTATTAACATTAAAAATAGCTGTTGAGTCCAAAACAAGTCTGAAAATAACTTTTCTGGAATTCAAATTAGGGAAACTATGTAACCGCGGTGAAAGTCGAGAGCCCTGCGAAGCGCTGGGCAGAGTGGAGGCGGCGCAGCCCGGGGCTCTTCCTGGAGGGAATTATCCGGAAAAACACCATTTCCGCCGCTCGGTTTTGCAAATTCCCTGTGTTGACAAAGTGGTAACTTACTCTGTTCACAGTGTTTCCCGGTGAATCCCGGTTCACAGAAGCAGGAGCCAGTGACTGCATCGCAGCTCCCATCGCTGTTGTTGCAGACACACGTGTTTTCACAGCGCTGGCCCCAACTGCCACTATTGCAGGCTGTGACAAAAAACAGTATTTACATTAAGAACCAACTTTGAGCTCAGCTAATGGATTATTTTACATCTAAATGAGACAACAGTAAAGATGCAAAATGGCCTCTCAAGACACAGGCGCTCTGGACCAGACTGTCAGCTGCAGCACGGGGCACAAATCAATGGAAATAAATACGATTTTTGCTGATTTACTACGGCTGGAAGTAGGGCTCTGTAGGCAGACATTATGCCATCCACATAAAACTAATTAATCATGTCAATCCATATCAATCAATCCAGAGTCACCAACGCACACTTTCATGGAAATAAAATATCAGCTGTTGACTCACTTAGCAAAAAAGTGCATAATCAGAGTAGCAACTGGGTAAAATCAAGATGGATTTGTGAGCATCCTCCATAGTTTCCCCAAAATACTGGGAAATACAACATGGACACTGGCAGAGAAATCTCACATTCTTTGTTAAAGCAACACAGAATCACAGAATCCCAGAATGTCAGGAATTGGAAGGGACCTGGAAAGCTCATCCAGTGCAATCCCCCCATGGAGCAGGAACACCCAGATGAGGTTACACAGGAAGGTGTCCAGGCAGGTTGGAATGTCTCCGGAGTAGGAGACTCCACAACCCCCCTGGGCAGCCCGTTCCAGTGTCTGTCACCCTCACTGAGAAGAAGTTTCTTCTCAAATTTAAGTGGAACCTCTTGTGATCGAGTTTGAACCCATTGCCCCTTGTCCTATCATTGGTTGTCACCGAGAAGAGCCTGGCTCCATCCTCCTGACCCTCAACCTTTATATATCTGTAAACATTAACGAGGTCACCACTCAGTTTCCTCTTCTCCAGCTCCAGAGTCCCAGCTCCCTCAGCCTTTCCTCATAAGGGAGATGCTCCACTCCCTTCAGTATCTTTGTTGCCCTAACATACTGCTTTTGTTCTAAAAATCACCTAACCTTGACATGATTATGACAATGTACCACAGCATCTCCTGCTTTTCTTAGAAGAATAAGGATTAAAGTGTCAATTAGGGCAACAGAAACCTGGTTTTGTAGTTGGGGATTTGTTGCATGCTCAATCTGCAACAGTTGGAAGAACATAGACATCTCTGCAAAACAACTTTTCTTGTATCTTATCCTGAGCTGAAATAAAAGCTTTCCTTTGCCATGGTCTCTCAATTCTTTTGACAACTTAGAACATTATGGAAAGTCATCTAAATGGCTCTATACATTACCAACTGATTTGATTTTTAAAATATGCATATTGCCGGAAACTTCAAATTTTCCCAGAATTTTCTCCAGTACAAGCCCTGAGAAGCCAGGTCCAAAACTTACTGCTGTCAACACTGGCAATTCATTTTTGTGATTTTATATGTTTAAGACCAAGTCTAGAAAGAGGTTTGCATTCAGTTGGCTTTTTGCAAAAGGGATCATAAAGAATTGAGCAGAAAATATGTGAAAAAGGAAAAAATCAAGCAGGATGGCTTAGCATTTATACGGTGTTATTCAAGAAGGACAAATCTGCACTCTTACACAGCCATCAATACCAAAAGCAATGCTAAAGTCAACAAAAGGATGCTCTGCTCTTCCAGGGAACAGGATTTCTCCCAGCATTTATATTCACAAGTAAAGTTGTGACCTTAAGACCCACAACTGTACACGTCACTTACTTGTTGAATAAATCTCCCCTCAACGAAATGAAAAAAAAAAGAGAATTAATCTTAGAACTAATCTGCTCTGAAAATGAAAAACAAAACTGTCTGTCAGTCAAAATGCTGACAGGACAGATGGTATTGGGCAAAGGGATCCATGGTGTTGAAATAAGAGCTTATATCAATACTTTGCGCTTCATCAGCCATCTATTTCAATACTTTGAACCTAGATAATTAAGGATTATAACCACCCAGGCTGTGCAAACCCATAAACACACAATTTCAGAAGCAATAAGATTAGCAAAAGTATATTAAAAAACTGTAATAGACTAAGAACAAACAGAGCTGGTTCTTACATTTGCAGTTAAGTCCCTGGGAGAGATACCACGTGCCCTATGGAGTAAATACGCCTTTGACTTACGGTGTTTGCAGTCGTGGCCAGTCCAGCCGGGGGGACATGTACACTCTCCGGTGATGTGGTGACACTCAGCACCGCTGCTGCAGCTGCATAACAGCAGGCAATTTTGTCCGTAGTAACCATTGGGGCAGGCTGGAAACAGATGAGCAGACTGCAATTTCACCTAGATAATAACTCAGGCACGGACAGATCTTTTCAAACAAGACAGCAACAGCTTGCCCCCTAAAACATGCATTAGCTGAATGCAGAAATCAAAATGGCAAAATGAAAGAAACAGCTGTAATTTGTATACGAGGTGTCTAGGGCCGAGGTCTGAAAAGCGAGAATAGCTTGAGTGACTCTCAGGTACCTTTGCACGTCAGGATCAAGCAGTGGAAGAAAAAACCTCTGTCAAAAGTGATTTTGTGACTAACAAGGAGAACAAATATGCTACCACTGAGGTTTTGCATGAAGCAGCACTGCCTCTGAGAGCCCGTCTATGCCAGCACCACAGCCACACTGAGCAGTCTTTAATGCCCAGAGGCTGGATAAGGAGCCATGTCATGACAGCACAGACCAGTCGCTTGAGCATATTCCCATGGTCTCTGGTGGATCTGCAGAGATAGCACTGATACTACTCCTTCATCCTCACAACTATTTAATCTTAAATTATATACATCGAGGAGTGTTGCTCCAAACATAACCCAAGAGCTGCGTCATATGGGTCGGTTGGTCAGCACCTCTTGCCAAGCAGCCAGCATTACAATGCAAGTATTGTGGCTGTTACACATTGTCTTCCTAAGTATACATTGCCATATATTAGGTGTAATGATAACATCAATTTAGGATCAAGTTTAGCTTGTCATCTGCATTTATCTGTAATCTCCCCCTGGTAAATCCTGTCAAACACAACCTGGGGAATTCCTGAAGCTGAAAGATAATTTATCTCAGATCAGCGTGTCTAATGTAACAAGCATCTCACAAAGCAGCAAGAAGGCAGAAATCAAACTGACTCTTTTTTCATGGAGAAGGCTGGTGTGAGGACTTACACACAGAGCAGGATGGCCCCGTGTAGCCGGGGGGACAGTCGCAGGCCCCAGTTTCTCGGTTGCACTGGCTCCCGTTGGCGCAGGGCTCACAGGAGGACTGGCAGTCTGGTCCCCACCGGCCAGCTGGGCAATCTAGGAAAAAAAGCACACAAGATGCTCGCAATGCCATTTTCAGTTGCACAGCAGATTTCTGCTGTTACCTTGAAGAACTAAAAAAATAATAGTAAAACTAAGCGGGATAAAGGATTGTTATATTATCTCTACAGACACAGAGCACTTTCACAGTAAACACACTCCTGTGCTGCAGCATGCAAGAACACATCTAAAGAGAGATCCAAAGGCTCTCTTCCAACTTCCATCACTGTGTGTCTGTTTTTTGGTTTGGTTTCTGATACAGTAGCACCAGGACTGTTTGGATATATCTGAACAATTAACTCCTGCTCTCAGTGAAGGAAATCTGCAGAGGACTGTAACCTGCAGACAGATGCAGGAGGGAAAGCTGCTGTTGTATTTTTGCCGGGCTTAGTGTGGGACAGGATGGTCATCCAGCCCAGGGGAACATGAAGCCCAAACCTCCATTCAGCTCCAGCTCCTTCACCAGGCTCCTGCTCTATGGAGCCGGGAGCCACAGTCTGCGTGCATGGGGGGCAGATATTCCTCCAGAATGCAACCGCCAGAGCTCTGCAAGTGGTAGAAGAGCATCTTGGTAGTTCAGTGTCACTGAGACATTCTTCAACCTGCTACATAATTACCTGCAATAATGTTCTCTCGTTTCATTTCTTCTTCTGTTTCAGGTCCTTCACTTACTGGTTTCACAATAGTTATCTTTAGCTAAAGTCCTTCCACAGCTCTTGGGACACATTGTGTGCCCATGGCAGCACCGTTCCAAGCTCTGCTCTGTGACTCAGAGCTTCTGCAATGCCCCAATATCTCTGTCTGACTTGTATAAACCCAGCCCAGCAGACAACTCACTGTTATTAATTGGAGCAGAGAGACAGGTCAGGGTAACTGAATCACGCTCCCTCCTTTACAACCAATCCCATGTGGTGGTTGTCCTATATTTTGCATAAAAACTCATCCTTTAGCCATCCTGCAAATTAAACCTATTTCATTGCAGAAGTTTTGGTGGGAAACAGAATAATTGCACTTGTTATCGCTCTGTCAAAGCAAGACAGTCATTACCCTCGTCCAACATCAAACACACCTTGCTCACATGTAGCTCCAGTTTTCCCAGCTGGACAGATACACTGCCCCGTCTTTGTATCGCATGGTGCTTCTCCACAGCTGCATCTCTGCCTGCAGTTCACACCAAAGCTCCCTGGTGCACAAGCTGGTCAAAAGAAACCCAAAGACACAATTAGTGAAAAAAAGGCATTTTGAAGACATTAGGAGACAGCACCAACAGCAATTTTAAATGGAACTGTGCTGGTACAAAGTGATCTATGTTATTAGCATCAGTGTCTCAGTAACTGGTGGTCTGTAATTAACTGCAAGAGAGCTCTAGAAAATCTGTGCCTGAAGCTTTAAAAGGAACTACAGTTACCTGGACAAATGATAGTTTTAGTAACTGGCCTCAGCCTTGCACCTCAACCTTTGCACACAGAGGGACACAGCAATTGTTGGGCTCTAAATATCAGTTTGGCTTCAGTGAGGAACTGCCAACTCATATTAACAACAAATGTAGCCTTTAATTTGCAACTTCTATATCTGAACATAGGTTTCCTGAGTAAGCTTTCCCATCCAAAGTGCGCCTCCCAGGGAATTATGCAGTGAGTACCTACATAAATGGCATTTTTCTCCATGAAACCCAGGTGGACATGGGTGCTTGCAGACTCCTGTCTCATGATCACACAAAACATCAGGAGGACAGTTGCACCTCAGTTTGCAACCAGCCCCATAAAAGCCAGGTGTGCACTCTGGAAAATGCAAGCAGACATAGAAAATGTGTAAGAAAAAGGAAGGGTTAAGAAAACTGAACAGAAGTAAGAAAATAATTTGGCAGAAATTTGCAGAAAATCTATTATAATGTACATTTTAGAGGTGCCGATAAAAAAGTGTAAGTACTTATTAAGCACTCGCATGGACATTTCAAAGAGGTTACTGCTTAAATACAACCCAGAAACAGTGTGGCAGAATACTTAAGGATATATTCAATTACTGCCATTGCAGAATTACTCTTCTTATCTGTCTGTACCTTCTGCTGCTCTATGCCTTGGTACAAAGCCAGTGCTGGGTGAGGGATGCTCTCCCCAGAACTGAACACATCACCAAGAACGCTAAAGATATTAAATATCATCACTATTATTCTCCAAACCTCCCAAGAACTAGTGTCAGAAAACCGACACGTTCCTGCCTGCCCAGATTGGAATCTGAAGGGAGAATCTTTATTGCGTTACTTCATTATTGTCTGGAGAGGGCTACTGAGACATGCAAACATGAATGCGGAATACAATTCTCTTTGAACTGCTCCCAAAAACTACAAAGAATAAGTTGAATTCAAAGACCTGCAAATCTGAAGGAAAAATAGCATTACTGAAACCATTTACTGTAATCCCGCTGCCACAAAACACAGGTTTTGTCACTTATTTACTGTCTGCATGGAAAAAGGAAAGAACAAAAGTGAAAACTCCCACACCCTTCCTTATTTAGGGTTGTATTAGAATTTGGTTTCTAGATGTCTGTTGTCATTTGATGAGGGTGAAACTCCTGTGTTTTTAAGCTGCATTCCCCTTGATGTCCCTCTAAGCCCTGTGATATCAGGCACTCATGGAGTTTGCCATATGAAAAACCACAGACAAAATAATTAGTAGAATATTAATATATTAGCAGGAGCAGCAGCGAACAAAGCAAATGGGAGGAAGAATGAGAAATAATGCTCGGACAAAGGAACGAGCAGACATAGGAAACGCAGCTTTCTGTGATACCTTTCTGGCACTTTTTGCCGTGATAACCAGGCTTGCAGGCGCAGGTCCCGTTCCTCGCGTCGCACTCCAGCGTGTGCTCTTTCATGCACTGACACTCCTCCGAGCAGCCAGCTCCGAAGGCCCACCTGGGACACGCTGCAGCCAGGTGAAAAAGAATCGTCAGCTCGGTAATTATGCATGAGTTATTTGAAATCTGCAGAATGCAACTGCTGCAAAAAACAAAGCGTTCATTTCACTTTCAGCACATATATCCACATGCCTACAACGGTGCCTATTAAAGTGTGGCTGTGTAAAATATAGTTTATACAAATTCTATATTAAGTATTTCATTTCATTTCATTTCAAGCAACATGTGAATGCAAAAACCAGAAGAGTTTAGCAGCAAACTTAGTTAAGTTTCTGAATGAAAAAATATTTGGATACGCTCAAAAGCTTTCATGAAAAAAAATGTATCACACGACTATTTTTCAATCTTGCATAGATTTTAAGAACAAAACCTGTAAGTGCAAAGAAACTTGACCATCTATTCTGCAACACTTTTATTTTGATTGTTTTTATTCTCATTTAACATTTCGCCCTCATCCTGCCCCAGCCAGCCCTGCTCCACAGCTCACATTCCAACCAGATGGGCAGCCACTAATTACTTCCAACCAGACTTCAGCCTCACCGACAACCCTAACTTTAACCTGCCCATCCCAGCCAAAATCTACCTATAGTCCTCACCTTTGTGCATCAGTAAATCTCAGTCCTTATGGCAAAGATTAATTGCTAGAGGAAAAGATTAATGAAGATTCTGGTGCTTGGCAGCATGTGTCAAAACTCATGTCCTCCTGTTACTCCCAGCTCATTGCAAGTCCTGCTCATTTTGTATGCAATGCAGAATCTTTTTCAGATCGTTACATTGTGAATGTGTTAAACAAACAGATCCAAAAAATTATGGGGACTTACTCAGATGGCAGAAGCGGCCGTAGAGCCCTGGGTCACACAGACAGGCTCCGTAGAGGCGGTGGCAATGGCCGTTGTTGGCGCAGTTGCATAGTTTGTTACAATTCTTCCCAAAGAGTCCTTTTGGGCAGCCTTTGGAATGCACAAAGACAACGGGACATCAGCTCTTAAGCGTTAAACATTAAATGAACATTAAATCAGCTTTTTTAGTTGGCACTTACAAAAAAGACCACACCAACTTTGTTGCTGAGCTTGGGCTCTGCACAGCCCATATTTACAAGGTACTTGTTTTCTCTTACCTTTTGTCCCACCTATTATTTAAAAATAACCACTGCAGGGCAAGCCGCAGGGTTATAGCACATCCTGCACAATGGAGACTGTTCTCATTTGGGCCCCATAGATTTACCAGACACAATTCCATCTAAATTGCAACAAAGGGAAAGCAGTGGCGAGGTTTCAGGATCAAGACGAGGAGAGCCGTACCGTCTTCGCAGAGCTTGCCGTGGACGCCGGGCGGGCAGCGGCACTGCCCCGACACCGCGTCGCAGGAGCCACCGTTCCGGCACTGGCAGACGCCGGCGCAGCCACTGCCGAACGTCCCGGGGGAACAAGCTGCGGAGAGAGCAGGGGAGGTGAATGGGCCAAGAAATCCTTTCCTTCTGCTAGAAATGAAGTGGGCTTAAACTCCACCAGGGGAAATTTAGGCTGGATATTAGAAAGAAATTATTTATGGAGAGAGTGATGAGGCTTTGGAATGGCTGCCCAGGGAGGTGCTGGACTCACCATCCCTGCAGGTTTTTAAACTGAGATTGGACATGGCACTTAGTGCCATGATCTAGTCAACGGACTGAATTTGGACCAAGGGTTGGACTTGATGATCTCTGAGGTCCCAGTCCATTCTGTGAAATAAGACTCCGCTCATCAAAATTGAGCAAGGAAAGAGTTCCTTTAGTCAAGCGGGCTCTACATAAAGTCAATATTCTTCTATATAAGATAATATAGACACATCTAACATTTACTAGATAATTTTAAAGGGACATCTGAATTAGCCAAGCTTATTTATGTGATGTAGACAAATTCTCCCCTGCATATGCCCTACTCCACACAATGCACGAGGCTCAAAAAAAGTTGCCTATAAAGTACAAAGCTTAAAAACCAGATCACAGTTTTGAATATTTGGAGATAAGTATTTTAAACATTTTTTTCCCCCTAATACTATTATAAAAACAATGTTGTGTTTTTTTAACATAGTCTCTGAAATTCCCCAGATGATCATGGCAGAAACAGATCCACATCAGCACTGGATTCCTTTCTACAGCCCTCATGGCCCCAGCACAAACCAAATGGCGAAATGAAGCCTTGCTCTGCTGTTTGCAGCCTGAGCGAGCTGAGTAAATACAGTTGCTGGAGTCATCTGACTTAACTGACATTTTATCAATGTACATTAAGAAACTTGACATTTCACATCAATTTCTATTTGGTTTCTTTCGTGCATTACTACAGAAATTTAGCTCCAGTTTTCTCAACTGTTTAGCTTACTCTAACCCCATGAACTATGCTGTATATTGAGAAAGCAAAAGAGTGAAAGCAATCACATGTAGCTAATTCATACAGATTATACATCATATTTATCACTGTCAATGCCTACTTCATCAGAGGTTTGGCTTGATAACATAGTCACATTAAAGTTCTTTAAATTCCAGAGGTGAATTCCACCAGATTACATGCATGGATGTCTACTGTAAATATAGACAAATATATTTTTATTGATGAGGTGAACTAAAGAATTTGGATCCCGTCTTGAAATTTTTATAATCTATCCTGAACCACTAGAACACCATGAACAGAAGCAAGAATATCCTAACTTGATAGCTTGAACTGTCTTAGGCAGACTAGAAATTATCATTTTAATTCTCTTCATTCCTATTCTCTCAGCTATCCCCAGCGTTTACAAACCAAACCCACGATCAGTCTCCAAAAATAACTACGGACAGACTGTTGGTTTCAATCATTTGCTGTTTTTTCTCTGTATTCGTGTCCTTGAGATGATGCCTCCTAAACAATATTGATGGTGACTAATCTGAAGACTGCTGTCTAAATAATAATTCTTCATAGTCTATTGGTCTCATCAGTGGTAGCACAGACTTTCTGAGTACGATGCACCATCACACCACGCACCACCAAATGGAGAGACCCATCTCAGAGAGACTCTATGTGAAAGCTCAGACAAGCAACACGAGGTTTGCAGAGCTGCAGATGAAGAACGGTGTGTGGTATGTAAAGAAATCGCTGCTCTATCTTTCCAGTTGGTTTTGACACATACTTCTGAACAGTCTTCTGTCAGGAGGTAGGAATGAGAAGTGTGGAAAGCTATTACAAAGGGCACTGGCTGGTTTGGCAAAAGAATGCTGAAAAATACAATTCCCAATATTGAAAATTAACCATCCTGGGAACATTATGGTAATAATAGAGAGAATGGTAAGGAAATGAAAAAAAAAGAAGAAGAAAAATAAACCACCACCATGAACAAAACAAGCCAAACCAAAAACCAAACAACCAAACCAGGCCCAAGTTTACTGACACAAGGAGGGGGAGGGAGAAAAAAAAGGTAATGTGTTGGGATGCTATAATGGAAAAATCAAGTTTAGCGTCTATGTCCACCCAGATTGTCACACCACCTGCCAGGACAGACTTCTGAAAGTCAGCGAGGCAAGTTGTGCAGCAGAGCATGGCAAGGAAACCTTGGCACTTCTCAGCCGCAGAGTGAGCAGAAATGAACAGCAACACAAATCCTGAGGAAGGGACACTGGGCTGCATTACACTAGAGGGCAGAAACCCCCGTTTGAGGCTTTATGTTGTTTACTGTAACATCCTTTACAATTTCTATCTAATGCGCCCCATTACAATAAAATTATGATCTGCCTATGAGGCAGCTGTGCTCCTTGGAGAGCTTTACAGACTAAATTACAAGTTATTCCTATTTCCTACCTATTTGCAGTGTCACAGCACTAGGAGAAGTCCCCTCTCTCAAACACACTGTACTCACTTTCATTGCAGATAACACCCGTCCACCCGGGCGAGCAAACGCAGCCGCTGCGTTCACTGTTACAGCCGCCTCCGTTCAGACAGTCCTCACAGCTCAAGCTGCAGTCATCCCCAAAAGTGTTATCAAGGCAAACTGAAATGAAAAATAATACAAAAGGTTTAGGTGAGCGTGCAGAGAAAATACTTCCACAAGCTCTTACCTACTGTTCCAGATGCACGGCTGCAAAAAGGAGCCTGTACAACACTGACACTCTGAAAAAACAAAAGTATCTGTGCTGTTGATATTGGTAGTGTTGCAAATATCAGTCAGTCATCCCAAAAGGTGGTTGCAAATGGAGATGCCGAAACTTCCCTCCTCAAAGTTTAGAGACTAAAGCTGGCACTTCAGTTGGAATTTTACTCCCTTAAATGCTGTAATTCCCCATCAAAACTTGAACTACTTTTTAAGAGTAAATATTTTGCCTTCAGAAAAAGTGAATTTGAACCTAACACTTAATAATATTGTATATAATTAAAAGTATTTATTAGGAGACAATCTCCTTTTATCTTTACTAGGCTCTCCTTTTTGTTCTTTTATTGCAATAGGTGGATATTGTGCTATTTAAGCAAAGTCAAGTGATATTTTTAACAGCATAGTTTGAATGCTATTCTAGGAAAACAAAGCAATACAGAAAACAAAGCAATATGAAAATGCATTCCTCCCTCACCTTCCCCACCCTCCTTTTCTCCCTCGAACCCAAATACAAGTACACACACTCACTCCCTCATGTTCTCTCTTTGTGGGGTCTACTGAGAAAGGCATAAAACATAAATGTTACTCTCTGCTAAAATACCTCGATGACAATACAATCCAAATCCACATGGCCAGTTTATTGCCTTCGAGGCTTTCTGGAGGTGGCTGGAGGCTTTTTGGAAGGGGATTTTAAACACCACCGGAAAGCGAGCTGGCAGATTCCCCCAGCTAACAGCAAGTCAGCGGGCCGGTTGCTTTCCACCAGCAATTTTCTGTGCGAGGCCAGATTTCCTCTAGGTCACAGCACCCAACTGTTCATGTTTTTGAAGCTGAACAAATGCCCAGGCTTGCAGGGACATTCAGAATCCCAGTGCTCCCGCTTGGAATGGGTTACAAATTCATACTTCAGGATAAGAATACAGATTACCATCAAAAACCTCAGCTTTCAATATTAAAAAGTGGTTCAAGCTATAGAAAAGATTTAATTACTTGCACCAGCATACTGTTAAAACGTAGTTTTTAAATAATATAGATAACAGCAGAAAAATCTATCTGAAAGCATAAGGAATAAATTAATATTTGGGAGGTAAACAAAGTTGATAAGCCATTAAGCATTCCATTTCTCTAGCACCTTTTCCTACAAACCACAGTGTGCTGCAAAGCCTCAGCTTTAGAAAAAGTGCAGGTGCTCAGCTATGACTGATAACACCCAAATTTATGTGGCTAAATATAAATAAAACATGAAAAAACTGGTCAATAAATATTTGATTGTGGTTTCTAGGCCTGATAATTTTGCCCGTGGTTATCTCATTTATCAGTTTCCCAATCGGTTATCTGTGTCGCTGAGTCCGGCTGGATGCTCTGTGATTTGGGAGGTTTTAAACAGTTTTGTTCGCAAAAAGAAGTTAATTTTTTATTAAAGCCAAGACCAGTTCCTGATTTTTGCCTGTAGGGCACAGTCCTCGGATGAGTAATTAGAGCTCATACAAAATCACAGGACAAACATAACAAATATAAGAGATCTCATTCCTCCCTGGTGACCCACCAGCACTTACTGCACTCCAGCAACCACACAGTTTCAACTCATAATACTTATAAGTGGTGAAGCTTCCATCTTCAGATGGAAAGACCAAACTCACATACAGTACAGGTGGGTGCAAAGCTGCTTTCTAGAAGACACACGGACTTGTCTGCTTTGCACCCAGCTCCTGTGACCACGTGTACTCATGTGTCCTGTTCACCACCACTTGTGCCAAGCGCTTGGCCGGCCTGAGCTCTGCACAGATGGGTCTGTGCTTTTCCTGGGGAACGTGCACAAAACATCAAAAGGGATCTGAATCTCTAGAGGATTATTCCCCCCCCAAACAAGAATGTACATATCTTAAGCAACAATACTTGCAATTAATATAAAAGGGCTTGTAAACACGCACACATCCCCAAACCCTCTTTGCTAGCTCTAGGAGAAAGGGAGTGTTTCCCAAGGGCTTGTTCTCAGTAGAAGAGCTTTGGTGGATTTTGTGCATTGCAATAACCCACTCAACCCTCTCATTCCTGAGATGAACAGGATCTCTTTGTTTGTTCCCTCTGGGTCGTTGTCCAGACACCCTGTTTTTCCAAACAGTCTCCAAATGCTTTCTTGCTGAGCTGCTCTCTTTTCCCACACCTGCCTCCACATCCATCCCCACTGTGACCGCGGAGCCTCCCTGTTCCCCAAATGTGTCCCAGTTATGATGGGACATGTGGCAACACCCCCTCCCTGCTGGTGTGGAGGACAGGCAGAAAGCAGGATTGGTGCTCACCCCTCCTCTGCTCCTCCTGGTGCCTTCAGCCCAGCCAAGCCCAGCATCACCCTCACCCCAAATCCTCTTTCTGAGACTATTCCTCCCATTCGCCGCGACGACTAAAAGCATTGCTCATTCACTCACCGACCCTGTGCACCAGGCTGAGCTCTCCCCGTGGGTCTTCATCATCGTAGAAGGCACCGAGCGCGTAGTGCAGGAGCTGGGGGGGATCTCTGAACTGCAGCCCCGGAGCCCCCGCGAACCCCACTGCATCCTCTGCATCCTCCCCACCTAGGGCTGACACACAACAACCATGAGGACCCAGCCCTGAGGCTTCCTCTGCAACACTCTTCCTCTCATTTATGTCTTTTTTTGGTAGATTTTCCAGCTAGAGCCCTGTGCAGTCTGCACAGCAGTCACAGCCGATTCATTTTCTCATCTGTATTTATAAACAGAGTTTCTGCCATCCAAAAAAGAGGAAAGGGTGAAGGAAAAAAAACCCATAAAATCTTTCTCTCTCCTTTCTTCTGGAAATAAACTCTGGTCCTGGAGAGTCCAAAAATATTAAATGGGGACTTTAATTTTCCTTGCTTGAAGTTTGAGATTATTTTTAGTTAATGAAGGCCGTTACTCTCATTCATTTTGGAGATGACAAATATAGAGTGAGGCTGGCTGTCCAATTTGTTTTCAGAAAAAACGAAAATTTGAGCCTTAAAATGATGGGAAATCAATTGGCTTTCTTTTTGGAGTTGGTTAAAATATCAAACTCTTCCTAAAATTTAGCAGGTACTAAACTTGGTTAGAAAATTAAGTTGCTAGGCTAAACTATGCACTGGTTACACTGGCAGAAATCCAGAATCACAGCACTGACTTCAGTGGAAAACTCGTCTTGGTTTACCAAAGCAGAATCTGGCTACCTCTTTGCCACAGGATGTTAAAACTTCATCAAAAAGTACAAGAAAACCGCTAAAATAGTACTTATTTCTAAACCACAAGGTTTAGGTTTTCAAACACGCCCAGAGGATTTAAGTGTTCATCTCCCATAAATCTTTGGCAAAACCCATTACTTGAAAATGAACTTGGGATCCACATATTCCACATGGCTCTACCCTGGCTACAATCAAAGATGGTTCAAGTTGGGCTCTCAAAATCCCAGGATCTGCAAAATATCTCACTTGTTTTCAAATCTTAAATCAGTGAGAAATACTTTAATGGCCTTCACAATGTAAAAATAACTTACCGATGCAGGACCGTCTGTTAACACCAAGCCTGTAACCTTCCTTACATGCACATTCGTATGAACCCAGAGAATTAACACAGAAATGGTCACAGTTGCCATTATCAAGAAGACATTCATCCACATCTAGAAAAAACAGATACAAATGCTATTTAGGTGCAAGTACCTCTGTTTGGAGAGTGCACTCTGTGCACAGAAGAAAAGCTGATTTTCTTAGTACTTTCTCACTAGTATTAGAGATACTAAATCATTTCAGGGCAACGTGGAATAGATTATTTCACCAATGGTTCTGTCTCAGGTGAAAACAGCTGCTTTGAAAGCTGTTAAGCTCAGTTGGTCCTTTGGTGATTTTGAGGGCTCTGCTTTTATAGGAGTAGTTTTTAACATGCAGCAATATTTTGTCCATGGAGAGAGAAGGAAAAGTTCCTCTCTGCTGGCTCATCTCCCACAGCTCTGCTTCTTCGTGCTGGATGTTGGGTTATTACTGCATTCCAGCCTCACAAAGGGAAATTACACATTTGTAAAACCTTATCAGCAAAGCCAGCATACGGTCACTGATTCTCTTATTAGGGAAATGCCCGCAAAGCCCTGGGATAAGCTTTAACAGCATTTCTTCTTCCCGCTGTTGTGCTTAGTTAGGCCAAACCGTGGGTATCAAAGCACTCACCGTCGCAGGCACAGCCGTCGGCATTGGGCTGGAACCCCGCTTTGCAGGCACACTCGTACCCCCCCGCATAGTTGATGCAGAATTGGGAGCAGCAGGACTCTCCCGTCGCGCACTCGTCCAGCTCTGCGAGGAAGGGGCAGCTCAGTCAGCCCTTTTGGTCGCTTTTGCTCAGTAGCTTCTGCGCTTTTCAGCACAGGCATTTGTCTCCTTTCCCTTCACCCACGCCAAACACTCTGTATCCTGACAGCAGCTGTCTTTTTCCTTCTCCCACAGCACCCAATACCCTCCACGTCCAGGGAGAAACATCTTTTCTGCAAGTCTTAGCTGCCACAAGGTGATTCACAAAACAGACAACAACTAGGTCTCACCAGCTCACAAATACCTATTGAAGGTATTCAGCCTGGAGAAGAAAAGGCTCTGGGCAGACCCTATTTTGGCCTTTTAGTACTTAAAAGAGACCTATAAGAAAGATGAGGACAGACTTTTTTAGAAGGGAATGTTATGACAGGACACGTGGTGATGGTTTTAAACTAGACGGGGGAGATTCAGGTTAGACATGAGTCATAAATTTTTTACAACAAGGGTGGTAAAACCCTGTCCCAGGTTGCCCAGAGAGGTGGTGGATGAACCATCCCTGGAGACATCCCAGGCCAGGCTGGACGGGGCTCTGAGCAACCTGAACTGGTGAAGATGTCCCTGCTCATGGCAGGGGTGGCACTGAGAGAGCTTTGAAGGTCCGTTCAACCCAAACTGTTCTATGATTTAAAACTAATCTACATTTAACCATTTGGAGTTTTTCACATTCGACCTTATTTGGTGCAAACTAACAGTGAAACAACACTCTGATCCAACAACACATTGCTGGACATCAGCAGCCTGCAAGGTGCAATTGTAGTTTTTGGTAACTCATTGTCCATTGCCTTATCCTGCCCTGTGTCCATCCTGAAATTGGTATCATTGTCACCACTGTTCTGGTGATTAGATACAAGAATCGAGCTGTTATCTTTTCACTGCAGGCTCTCAGCTGATCTCAGCCCCTGCAACCTGCTGAGGGGGTTGGTGGCCATCCAAGGGCCACCTTGTCAGTGCTGAGTCTGCAAAATGCTTTTGAATGTTACCCAGACAAGCAGCCAGAGATGGGAAAGGTCAGTGTCTCAATTAACCTTGGAAGGAGTATCAACATTATTAGGAAACACTGACAGAAGAAAGAGGAGAAAGAAAACGTAATTAATCAATCGAGGTGAGGAGGTCAGTGTGAAAATGATTAATGCAGGTTATTTGAACGTGGAGTGTTCTTCAGAGGTGTCAGGAGCCGAGCTCCTCTGCAGTGCATCAGACGATGCTTTGCTCTAGGGTCTAGCAACAGTCCCTTGTTGGTGTAGGAATGTGAAACATGCATCCAACAAAAAGGAGATTTTTTGCTGTTAAGAGTAGCTTTTCATGTCCTCAGTCTCGCCAAACCCTCCCCCTCTGCTCTCCCTTCCCTTGCTGTGGCCAGAGTAACCGCTGCCCTCTGAAATCTCCATCAGCAGGTGCCTGGGTTGGGCTGCGGGCAGGAGGCAGCTCTGCTTCCCCTCATTGTACGCTAACGGGACTGCACGACCCATCCCACCCCTGCCAGGCTCTCCATCCAAATCCCCCTCCTTCACCTCCTTTACTTTTACGTTTTAAGCTCCAGCATCAATTACCCTTGCAGACCTCAGTTCTTCTCTCCACCCCTGCTCCTTTCTTCCTCCTGCACTTGGCCTTTTTTGTTGCACAACTCTTCTTATCTGTAATGCCTCTCACATTCACCACAGCTCCCACTCTCTGTCCCTCCTCACATCTTACTACAGTGCTCTGTGATGCCTGCTCTTTATTTTTTCCCTCTTCTTGGCTATTCTTTAAAATTCTAATGGCATAGTGACAGCAAGTCTAAACAAGAATGAGATACAGTTTGCATAGCAGAAGCTGTAAACAAAACAAAAAAAACCCACATCGTAAAATCGGTTGAAAGATGAAGGAATTTTTAAGCTCTTCTCTCAAAATAAAAACAAATCTAACTCTACTGCTTTCACTTTCTAAGTGAGACTTCTCACAGCTAGAAGTGTGATCTCATCGCTGAGCAAATCTGACGGAAATACAGCAACTTCCATAAGACAAAGTGGAGTTTGTGCTTGAAGCACTTCAGAAGAGCTGAGCCAGAGCTAAGCCTCTTCCACTGAGGAAGGGAAAAAACAGAGATAAAAATCAGCCAAGTGATGCTTGGGCTGGACACAATGAGATAAAGCCACCACAACTGGTAATGCACCACGGTGTCACCTTCCATTTGGGAGGCAGAACTCCTACCCCTCATTAATTAATAATCCCAGCAAACACGCAGAGCAAGGCAAGCTGGAGCAGCGGCTGAGGAAGCGCCAGAGGACAGTATTAATTAAAACTTGCAGGAGAAGGGCAGGGGATGGGAAGGTATTTCCCTGAGTGACAGCTCTCCTGCCGGCTCCCTTGCAGTGAGACCTGTCCCACCTGCTCCCGCTGAGATGCAGCATTCGCCGTGGATTACCTGCGCACGTTTTGCCATCAAAATCGAGGCGATAGCCGTCGTTGCAGGAGCAGCGTGGCCCCGCAGTCGTGTGCTCGCAGTGATGAGAACAGCCGCCGTTGTTGTCCTGGCAGCTATCAACAATTTCCATTTCGATGCCTTGCGGAGAAATAAATCAAAAGGATGTTAAAACGCAAGCGCAGGGGGAGAGTCACCAGAGAATAAGCCTTCTGTTAAAAAGCATCCGTAAGCTGACTGCTGTAGCAGGAAATATAAACTGCGCTCCCACACACATCCGAGAAGAGCACGTCTTGTAGTCACCGAACTCCAGATATATGTCTCTTTGTGTCATAACAGTGGATGCTCTTGACTTTGGTACCGTGAAGCGGGTTCACTGTTTCAGCAGTCTGCCTGCTATGGCAGGGTTCACAGGTTTCCCGAGTTTTACACTTTGTTTGAACACAACACCGAGTTCTACCCTTGCCCCAGAGGGGGAAACGAACCATCTGAGGAACCCAAGTCGTTCAGCTCAACCCAGACAGCTTATGCTTTTAGTTTCCTATGCAAATGGGAAAGAGTTGGGTCCTGAAACCTGCAGCAAACACAAATGTCTTAAAATTTTCATAGCAGAGTCCTCTTGCTAAGTCTGACACCTAACCAGAAAGCAAAACAATATGCAGGTTTTGACCTGAGAATATCCCTTCAAGGGGGCACATGGAAGATCCTCTGCTGAGACTTTGCCCCCCTACAATGAAGACAGGGTGGTGGCACGATGCTGTCGTCAGCCCTCTTTACCCTGCCAGAGCCTCCCACCCTTGGTTGTGATGGACAGTCCTCACAACTGTTGACCAGGTCGAGTGGAAACCCTCCTAGAGGAAAGCGAACCTCTGTCAAACTCATTTCCAGCAAGGTACTTGAGTAAATGATTTCTTTAGGATGAGAAGAAAACATAAGTTCAGTTATCAAGCTTCACTTGAAAAATTAGCCAGATTGTCTTGTTACAAGAGTTATTTAGAGAGAAATTAGTTTCCCATATTATGTAGGAGAAGTGAGAAACACTCTCTGGAACGGAGTCACCACACTTCCAGAAACACCCAGCTGCACGGAGCCCATCACATCTGGTACAGAAGGACGGCACTTCCCCACTGCCACGGCTCACGGACACTTTTGTGTCAGTGGTTCTGATGTCTTTTTGTGTCCCCAGGACACAACCTGTGTGTCGACAAACTAGAAGAGTATAAATTAGAAGACCATATAATGAGGGCTACATCTCATGCATGGCATGACTATTCGCACCAGGGAGAAGAAATTTACTCTCCTGCCCTGTCTGTTAAGCTGGGATTTAGAAAACTCAGTGATCAAACGCAGAATCTGGCTTTATGCACTATCTTTATCATTTGCTTTGTCTCAGTTCTTCATCAGTAAAACTGGGATAACAGCTCTTCCCCGTGCCACTGGGGAAATGAAAGAATAAACAAAGATTGTAAATTGCTCAAACACTGGGATAATCCTGATCATAAATATATGCAGAATGTTTTTATTTTTATTGTTTGCTCTGTAATATTGTGCACAAGGCACAGAGAAGCACCATCCCCTGAGATTTGCTGAACATCAAGAAGAGATATAACCAGAAAATCAAAATGAAATCTAAGTGGTCTAAACCACTTTTTTACCTCCATAACAGATCATTTCATATCTATACATTAATTGCGTTTTCTCCACCATTGCACCACTCACAGTTCCCCATCACCTATGAAATAATTCTCCAGGATGTCTCCCACATAATTGGGTTTTGTTTTTAATGTATGTTAATGTTTTGAAACGGAATTTCATCCTTATTAAGTATTTCTTACACATGCATTCTTAAAGCAAGCATTCATCCTCTGGCGTGCAGCATATTTTCCTAAGGAAATTCTGCTGGAAGTTCTTGCACAGTGTTATTAGATGGAACGATCTTTGCCCACCTCCTTGCTAAAACAGGTCATGCTTTTGTCTGCATTCCAGTGAGCTTATGTTAGGTCCATAATAACACCAGCTCTTCCACATCACATCCTTTATTAATCTGAATTTGCCCTCAAGGACAACGCAGGGATCACCTATCAACTAACAGCATTGGGAGTCAGTCCCCTTCTCAATAAAAGCAGTGCTGATTAAAAAAACATCAAAACACTGGTGAGAGGTAACTATATGATAGAAGACAACAGGGCTCAGCATCATTTTAATTTGGGAAATTTTAGTTGTTCAATTATTTCTTTTCATCCCCAATTTTGCCCTCTTTTTGTTTTTTTAAAGAGTCTACTTAAGAGTGTCAATAATCTCAGGAGAAACATAAATAAACCTGGACAAAGACAAGTGCAGAACATCATATTGGTTTTCTCTTGCGTCAGATCCAGAATATAAGAAAACTGGGAGGAGCGGGCAGGAATGAGTACATTTCATAGAATGGCAATACATTTTGGTAGCTCTGCAATAGAACTGACCAGACTCTGAAGATAAACCAACAGGGCTATTTGATCTTTGAAATGCAGTAATTAAGGTCTGTGAACACAGGCTCAGGAATGTATCAACCTGCAAATTCAGCAATAGGAGAAGATGAAGAAAATAGCATTAAGCTTGAGCTTTTGCATACATTTCTTTTGCTGGGAGTGCTAATCCAACCGAATTAAAAATGGAGCATAGCAGTTTGCAGATAAAACAGCCTGAAATGCGGAGCTGTACAAGTGTCACTTACGGTAGCACTGCTTTCCATCAGCCCCCAGCTCGAAGCCAGGATTACAGACACAGGTGAAGGATCCCGGAGTGTTCACACAACGATGAGCACACCTGGCGCTCCCTTCTGCACACTCATCAATGTCTACAAAGCAGAGAGAAAGGCACATACATCCATTTAGATATTAAAATTAAAACAAAAATACTGCTCCACACACATACGGGTGTATTTCCAAACATCCTCTGGAAAGAACATCCTGATATTAGTCTACAAACGACAGCACCTGGTGAATGCAAATAGTGCCTTGATCTAGTAAATGGACTGAAGTTGGACCAAGGGTTGGACTTGATGATCTCTGAGGTCTTTTCCAACCCAGTAGATTCTGTGATTCTGATTCTGTGAACACTGAGCTCACAACGTTATTCTCCAAAATAACATTATTTTTCTAAAGACTGAACCTTTCACCATCAGTATGTTCAACATCATTGTATTTACAGTATCAGCCAAAGTAGCTTGTTTATTATTCCTAGAACAAGACCAATAGCAAAAGAAACCACACGAACACCTCAGAAAAAGGTCCTATCTCCTCGTACCCTAAAATTATCCCCTAGGTCCTCACAGCCATGACATTTAAATTAATGGAGTGGGAAATATCTGATTATTTCCTGAACGTCAAATAATTTGGATTGAGTGGTGGCTGGGTCTCAGCAGGTAGGTTGGAGGCAGGTCATCTCTGTCACATCCCTGAATCCTGCAGCTCCTTCCACAAGGAGTCCAGCAGGGAGGCATCCACTCTACCTGAGGATTTTCACCCCATCAGTAAGAAAAGGAAAGAAAAGAGGTGAAGAGCTGTAGGTGGGGAGAGTGTTCTTCACTGAGTCGTCTGTCAAGCAACCTGTTCCTCAGCTTTACACTCACTAGGCTCGCTTTAAAGTTAAATGCCACCAAAGGCATGCATCTTCCTAAAATCTCAGTGGAGCATAAAAATACTGCTAAGGGATAATTATTGAGAAAAAAAAAATAAAAAGCAAAGCAAAAACTTGTACTAAATACTGCTGCGATGGAGCACAGCTGCAGAAAACACCAACCTCTGTGCAAAAACCGGCATTATCATGCACATGGCACCCCCCAACCCACCTCCTGCTCCTTCTCTTGTTCTGGCATTTCGCTTGCAAAACACAGGTTATTTATTGCACCAATCCTGGGTCAGTGTCTCGCACACAGGAGAGAACAGTCTGTTGTGCAGCTCCTCATCTTTTACCAGAGCAAACCACTTTCTAACAGTTCTTTTTTCCTCCGTATGTGCTGTACCCGGTGGTGTACTCGTGGCCCCTGCACTCGAACACAAGTAGCTCTACGAATGCAATCAGCCGACTTGCAAAAAGAGGCCCCGGGCAGCGCAACCACCACACAGCGACTCATGAAAATTTCAGGATACGTGACAGCTTCTCTGAAGCAGCAATGCGAGTAGCGGCTGTTTAGAATAAAATGGGTTATTTCTCCTTTTCCCGTCATTCATTGTCATTCCGTGAGTGTGTTGGCCAATGCTGTAAATGTTCTCTTCCCTTTTTCTGCTTTTTCAAATAGAAAAACAAAAAGTTGCAAAACTGAACCACAGCCACCATCCTGGATGTGTTTCTCCATATCTTGTAAATACAGCAAATAGCTAAAGCATGACACTTTAGTTGCCCTCTGTCTCCTAACAGCTCGGTTTCCAAAGAGCCAAACACGAGTTTGAATTTTGCAAAAGACACTGAATAATTTCTAGGAGTAAAAACCAGTAATTGTATTCCCAGGGTAAGACATAACACAGTCATTCAAAAGACTGTTGCCACGAGCTTGAAAAGAAAATTTGTTCCAATATAGAACACTGCAAGTAACCTAGTGCTTCAGTTTATACATAAATTAACAGAATTGTCAACATGTATCTGAGATAAAATGAGTGACGTGCTGACCTTAGTATTAAACCCCTTGCTGTTTCCATTTCTTTATAATCAGTGAAGTGTCTACGCTACTTGAAGCTATCTTGATTTTTCAGTAACCTTACTCATGAGTAATCCCAGGCAGAGAAGGGAATGCTACTCACAGAAGTAGAATACTTGGGGTAGGAAGTAAGTAATTTGCAAAGCATTCAGCATCCTCTGTACACAAGACAACAATTTAAGTATTGGCAAAATTTTGGCCAAGTTTTCAAAAGGAAGAGTTTAAAATTAGTGTCTGAATACGTACCCTGATCCTGACAAGGCTGTTAAAAATCTGTGCACTGCAAAGACCACAAGTGTTTTTTACTTCATGAAACTGATAAACTATCTAGCTTCCAAGCATCATATTGAAAGAGAAAAGCAGGTACTTTGGTCTCTAATTCCCCTGCACTTCAGCTAAGAAATGCTTTAGATCTTTTTGAAAATCCCAGACTAAATACAGGACTTTGGAATCCAACTTTTTAAGCTCCTCTCTTTGGAAATCTTACACTTCATGATTTCTTCCTTCACAGTAGTTTCTCCATTAATATGGAAACAGTTCTCCAGCTAAAAAGCCCTTTGAATTCTAAATAGGTTTTCAGTGACCTGGTTCAGAGTGTTACTTGAACCAATTTTCCAGGAGCTGTATCTGGGACATTATTTTAAAGGGACCCTACAAGAATAACACTACAGCATCTACAAATCCATTTTCCAGAAAGCATGATTTAAGAGATCACAGAGTCATTTTCATTCCTAAAATGGTCCTTCAAGACTCTCGGCTGACATAAATATCACAGAGAAAACTGCTGCTTCAGAATGCATACATATATTTGTATAATGTATTCCTTTCCATCCAAAGCTCAGTAAGCCAGAGCGCTGATCAATACTTTTCTCCCCAATAAATAGTCCATAGTTTCTTACCTAAACAGGACTTTCTGTCTGCAGAAAGATAATGCCCCGGATGACACTCGCATTTTGCAATTCCTCTCTCATTTTGACAGATTTGTGAGCATCCTCCATTCCCGCTTGTGCAGGGGTCTATCACTGAAACCAATTAGAGCACGCTGTCAACTTAAAGGTCAACTTTTGTCTGAAAAGGGTCTTACCTGCCATTGTTACAACTAACAACGAAGATTACTGTAGCTGTAAGAGATTAGACCGAAAAATAAAATTGACAGAATTTGGTGTATAGTTAAGACGTTGTTTTTCTGTACACTTTGTCTCTCTTACTGGAAGAATTCTTCATAGAGCAGAAACAAGGCTTTAAACAGCAGGAGACTGAGCTTGTGTTGCACCTTGGAAGCAGGACAAAAAAAGCACATTTTGTTTTAATTTTACTGCAATTAAGCAGATTTCAAGAGCTGCTCTAAACAATAGCAATTAGCACTCCAATATGTGTGAACCCATAAACATATACAATGGTGGAGTTCACCGTGGAGCAATGTATATTTAAAAGTCTCTAGAGGAAATGAATGCTAAAGAGCCCCAAAAGACTGTTTTCAATCTGAAACATATGACATTCATGTTGTACAGCAATATTTATTTTGTTTTTTTGAACAATAACATACCATTTCAAGGATAAGCCACTCCAAGAGGCAAGTACTCAGAAACACTATTCATAAAATGTCATCAGAAGTCTCTACTTCAAAGATTTCGCTGTGTTTAATGGGTTTATTTGCAAAACACATACCTGCTGGAAGAATACTGATGCATTTGCCCAAATAAAGGCTTTGCACACACAAAAAATAGACCCATTGGGAATGTTTGAACATGTCTGATTTGGGTTAAGAGCCAGAGACATTATATTCTGCACAAGGGTTAGGTTTCATTGTGGACTACTAGATACACTAACATGCTGGTGAAAGAACATGGGCAAATTTGGAGGATGCCTTTATAAATGTGTCCTCTAGAGTTCTGCTTAATTTCAAATAATACTTTTTGAAATTTAGGCCTCTTTCCTTTCAATTAAAGCTCTGATTCAGTTTTTGCATTTTACTAATTATTGTCTGATTTGAGACATTTGACTGCAAGCTCTGTACAAGTCAACTTCTACTAGGGCAGGACAAAAGTCACCATCAGTTCACCAGCAATGACAGTGGAGTCAGGGTTTCAGTAACCTCTATTCTATATAGATACTTTAAAATATGGGGTGGTGGGTGTATTTTTTTTCTTTCCTCCAATTTTCACTTTTCTGTGTAGCCAGAGGCATTTTCTGCCACCTTTCAGCAGAGGACATTGCCCCAGAACACCTTCAAATTCCCTCGTTTCACCTCCTGGCATCTCAAGAATGTAAGTATTCAAGGCTGCAGGCTGAGGGTTTGACCTGACAGTATTAATAAATAAATAAAATCACTGTTAAGGATGTAGAACTGAAATTTTCCGTTGGACTTTCAGCACGATAGGTTGCAAATAGGTTTCCAAGGGACAGCAGCACTTCATCCTACGTGACACTTTCAAGGCTGACAACTTGGCTCTGCAGTTCAACAATTTCTGCTCTACAAAGGATTTAGCTTCAAGCAAGAGCTCATGCCTTGCCGATATGAAATATTGAGTTATTTGTTGATTCTTTTTTTAATTTGGATAAATTAAATCACTATCAAACAGCATCTGTTAAACCTGCATATTATAGAGGTTTTCAGAGCATCTAAAGCTTTAATTTGAGAATGATTATAGCACAGAGTAAAACTGGTAATACTCTGTGACAAGACAATAAGCAAACAACAAATTATAGGGTAGATGCTAGTAAAACATAGTAATTTGAATAAAGATAGCAGCCTTGGAAGTCCTAAGATAGAAGTTTGTAAAGGAAAGATCTTCAGGAGATAAGGCAATCACCAATTGACTTGTTTTCCACTGATATATCTGTTCCTTCCTGTTATAGGCAGCTTTCAGGAAAACCTAAAAATAACTAATTGGTGTTCTTCTTACTACATTTTTGGCTCTTAATGTTTGACTTAACAACAGTAGAGGATAACTGACTCCATCCCATGAAGCTCTATTCCAAGCTGTTAAACCCTATTTGCAAAAAAATTTACTGGAAGTGTTTCATTTCCTAGATGTCCCAGGACATCCAGGAACCTCATCTGAAAAAGCCAAGGTGATGCATTGCTCTGGGACAGCAGTGACATCCTTGGTGAAGTGTGAGTACGGGCTCTGAATGTGCTGTGGACCTTCCAGACCTTCATTGCAAGGTTGGCGAGAACAGGGTCCAGTTCTCCAGTCCTGTCTGCACAAAGAAAGAGAATTGGACCATATCAAGTCAATTTTCTTGCTCACAGCAACCATGACTCCACACTGGAGAGACTATATAGTATTCATGACCACTTTATGTCTGTTTGTTCCTGTAAAAATCTTGTCCATTGGCTTAACTAGCACTTTTCTCTCAGATATTTATTCACTAAGGTATTTAGGAGAGAAAAGCATCCTACTCATTCTTCTTCATTTTGCCAGCTGAGCTCCCCTCACAAGATAGATTCTCCTTCCCCTGACCACAGCTGTTCTCATGGCAGGGTTTGCTATTATCTTTTGATTTACACCACCTTGGACACAGGTAACCAGACATACACGCAAATTCCAGATAAGGTCTCACCCGCAGACAAAGCTGACCTTGTCCCTTCTCCACTGCTTGGTAATTGCTGGTGACGAACTGCTGCCTTCGGCAGGTGACTGACCCTCATCAGCCTCGCGACGTGAGGGAGTGTGAATGGCCACAGCTGCCTGGGCGGTGGCAAAACCTCATCAATTAGGGGACCAAGCCTGTTTGTTTTGCTGCTGAGCTGAACATGAAGTGGTACATGAAGGTCTGATTGCTTCATGATGGCCCAAGGGACAATTCCCACCCAATTGGGCATGGCCACACTCAGACCCTGCCGATCTAACCTCTGTCCCACCATGGCACCATAAAAAACACCTAAATGTTTGATGCAAAGGTCCCCAGACCCAGCTGGCTTGGCCAAGGACATCTCGAGTGCCAGAGGCAGCGAAGGAACAGCAAGAGGTTTGGAAAGGGCCTGGAAAACAGCAAAGCAAGATCTTTGATGCTCTCTCCCCATTAACACTCCCCTTTTCTGACTCTTTTTGACAATTTAGGGACAAAACACATCCACCCCATGCGAGACAGAGGAGAGGTGAGGGCAGGACTCGGGGAGGCCAAAACCAAAGGCCAAGTGCTCTCTGCGCTCAGCATGAGCTGGAAGGAAGCTGAACAGCAGGATTTACTTACACTTTCTACACAGCATATAAAATCTCCGAGCAGAAGAGGAGCCATATGGAAACGGTTTTAGTGACAGGAATTTTAGCGCAATAAATCCAAAAATTTGGCCCTATCTTTCTCTGGCATATTCAAGAGTAGCATGTGTGTGTGCTCATGTTGGGGAAGGGGGGGTGTTGCCTTAAAAACTGATGAATATGTTGACATATACAAGAGAAAAAAAATAACAATCAAACCCAAAGGTAATATTTCTGTTCTGCTTGTGAGAGCATTTGCACAGAAACCTGAAGGAAAGGATGAATGAATCAGAGTGTGATTAGGAGCAACATAAGCCAAAAGCAGATAAAGAAAAGGCTTTATGTAGGATAAAATATGGTATACAGGCCAAGTCTATATACAACAGATGACTAATAAAATGCTACAATTAAACTGCGATTAAGTTCTTAACTTATGTCATCATTGTCAGTGTGCAATGCACAGCCAGGAGTCTATGAGCTCAAAACTGTGTTTGAAGTTGTGAATCAAAGTGAACTTCACTCCTTAAAACTGTGCCATTTTAATTAGGTTAATAAGCAATTCCCAAAGCTGCCTTTGGCAAGCAGGATGAAATACGATGGAATATAGTGACCTGAAGCATCATCCTGGAGTCTTTTAAATTGCAGGTAGTGCAGGACTCACCTTCACAGGACTTGGCATCCCTCTTCAGCTGGTAGCCCGGCTGGCACTGGCACTTGTACCTGTCCTCACCGAGCTGAACGCACTGCTGCTCGCAGCCCCCGTTGTTAACACTGCAGGAATTGATGGCTGGAGGTAAGAAAGCATTGAAAGAACGTATGTCAACAACTCAGTAAACCTATTTCCCATTTTAAATACATAAATGACAATAAGAATAGGCAAACCTCACCGAACAGCTTTCACAAATGCACCTGTCTCCATCCCCTGCGTGATTGCTCCCTTTTGCATTCATGGTGCTTGTTTGACACACTGTCCCATGTTGGCAAAGCCCCTGATTTCAGCAAGAGGCAGGTGAGATCTAAGAGCTGTAATGCTGATTGAAGTACAGCCATCCTTTGATCTGACGGAAGCAAAGCACTTGAGATTTCACTGAGGTAAGGAGGGAAAACCAAGCAGCCCCACAGGCACTTCCTTACTATTGGGCTTTTTTCCTGTCCTTGCTATCATTGATTAAAAAATTGTCTTTCAGGCTGATTTCCTCAACATCATGTATAGGAAGCTGCAAATGACAGGAATCACAAGCTACACAGGACAGACTTACACAGTAAACCACAAAGAACAAGAGGCTCTCTGGTACATCTCTAAAGATAATGTTGCTTTGACTCAAGCAAATTAATATTCTTTTTTGTTCAACATATAGCCCCAGCCTCTGGAGAAATATTTCTCCTCCTGCCAAAATACATTAACACACCCACACCTATTCGCACACTGCATATAAAAATAAGAGAGATGGTTTGAACCTGTTATTGTGCTGTACGTATGTAAGCATGAGTGTGTGCATGGCTACGTCTATATATATATATTTTAACAGCAGGGATGTATTATGTTCTCCATGAGTAGCTGGGAAGACTATTTGGTCCTTCATGAAAGGTATGAGACTCTGGATCCAATGAAGTCAGCAAAGAGCCTTGCTATTTAGTTTAGGAATATTAATATTAATTCATCTATCTGTAATAAACATTAGGAAAACATTAGCCCCCAAAGCTGCTGTAGAAAACATTTCACCCTATGCTACCAATTAGCAAATACTTAGTTTATGCAGCCAAGTATGTGTTAAAAAGACAAAAAAAAAGCAAGCTAATTTTTACTTTATCACGGATGCATACACAGCAGTAGCCAGGAGACTCTGGACCTGACCCTGGCTTCTGACCTCCACCTGTGTCTGCAAACCTCCCACCCCGTTAGCGATGTAACTTGAAAGCAACTTGATTTTTACACGGGAGACAGCAGACTCAAAGCTTCCTGCCTGCTGCACATTTGTATCCAAAGACCTGTTTTTCAGCAAGAATATTCAAATAAGATGAAAATATTTCAGAAAATGGAAGACTCCTTAAATCAGCTCCAAGTGACAGAGTATACATCTCCGTTTCTAAAAGTGCCGTTTTCTCCCTCCTTTTCTGGGCATAAGCCAATTTGGATGTAAGGAGAGATAAGCAGCAACCTGTCGTACTGAGAATTTTGGAGGTTTAGAAGCCAGAAGGGTTCAAGTGTGAAGTCCTGTGTCGAGAATTGCACAGGGCCAAACAGCCCAGTGGGGTACGGGGCTCCAGTGGCATTTGAGGACCAAGGGGGTGCTCCAGGTTTGTCACAAGCTACGTGAGAAGGTGCCAGACTGAACAAGAAGAGTCACCATGGAAGAAACAGGACAAATTGTGCTGCCAGATGTTGGCAACACATCTTTGATCAGAAAAAGGGAGAGACTTGGCACGTCATGAGTCTAATTCCCCCTCTCGTAAAGGGGCTTGTGGCTGGACATCTGAGCACATGCACAGGGTTCAGGCAGAAATATGGCTCTTTCATATTTTTATTTGTGAAATATGGGAGAAAACCAGCCCTTCTGCTGAGTACTGATGGACACGAAGGTCTGGACCGGCACTGGGGATAACGCCCGGCAATGCTGAGCCCAGGAGGCAGCATCACAGGAAGGGAGATGGCAGCAGGAGGCATCATGCAGGATAGATCTGCCAATTGTTGAGCAATATACTTTTCTCAACCCATTACTTTTTATAATAATGGTCATATTTGTACAAAAAAACTCAGTATCAAGCCGTAGTTGAAGGTATACATTGCAATTATGGGGTTACAACATGCAGTCTCTTCCATCACCTGATATCCAGCCTTATCAATGACAAGAAACTTCAGACATACTGTGCTTTGACTTAAGTGGAAAAACACAGATTATAGATTTGTAGAGATATTTTCTTTGTTACTTTCTCTATTAGGAGCCTTAGTGTGTGAAAGTCTCCACAAAAAACCTGCATTTCAACAGCTTTTCTGCATAAGGCAGACATCAAAGACAACAGCTGGCACCAGGCACAAATCAGGCTCTAAAGACTGTGCTCTGCTTTCACTTCCAGGAGTTCAAACAAGAATAAATTCCAGTGAATACAATGAATTTACATCAATCCAAAACCACAGTCCAATGCTTCAATAAACATGTTTTCTGTCTCAGTTTCTGCTTTCCAGACATCAGTTGGTTAAACTTGAATTAATTTAGATTCATTACATTAACATAACCAAGACATTAAAAACACAACAAAAAAATTGGACAGCATCACCTTTGGTTATTCAAATTACCTAATTTGTATTGAATGTTCAGCCTGGCACATACATATAAAAATGAATCCAATATCAAGTAAAATTCGTGGGACCAAAAAGCTAAGAAAATAAAAAAGCCTTGAAAAAGATGGCATTCTGGCATGACACGAAGTATCAGAGACCATCAAAGGACTGAAGGCGGCGGCATTTTACTTTCACATGCTTTCACATCACTATCTCAGTGAACAAGGCTGGTTGCCTTAAAGGATGAGTAGAAGTTTCTAATGAGAGTAGGAGGGATGACAAACAACAAATATGTTGCTTCAAACCATATATTTTGAGGCTTGTACTAGTGGTAGAAGGATGGACCACCAGCCATCAGTCAGGATCCCAAACACCCTGTGATGACATGGTAGGGGAACTGGGCTTGCTAGGAAAGAGCTTGTGACAGAAGTTCACTCATCTTCCATGCAATCACACCAGAAAGTAGCTTATCCCAGGTTTTTGACTCTTCAGACGTGGTCTGAATACCTTATAAGAAGATAGATCCACTTCTTTATGTATGGGAGACTTCCAAGCCATTCAGGCTGCAAAATCTGCTTCCCCTCAAGTGATTTTGGCACTTTTGTTCCCAGAAACGTAGGGTTGCCAAAAAGAAAAAGATGATGGAGAAAGAATGAATATAACAGAAATCTGGGCTGGGTTCATCTGAAAAGCCCATAGAAAGGGGTACTTGTTTCTTATTTCTGCAGCTGAGGTAATTACCTTCCGTAAACAGCTCATTTCCAGAACATAGTCCCTTTTTGTTCTTAGTATGTGGGAGAGATCGTTACATTCTCTGGAGTACCCACAGAAGAAATATGATTGCTAATGCAAGCCCTGCTTGAAACACTGGATGTTCTGTTTAGCTGCACGAGGTCAAAAGAGGTGTGCATTATTTGGTTTATTTCTTGATTGGATGAGTGCTCAAATCTGTACGTACAAACCAGTGCAGCAGAAGAGGCAAACACTCCATTCCCACCAGTCAATGCAAGCAGTTCGTGCCCAAATCCCAATGAGAGGTACTCCTAGATTACTGGTTTATATGAAATGCTTCTCTCCGTCCTCATCAATTAGCTACTGTCTTGTGTTTCAATGCATGAGAGCTTATTATATCCATTTATTTTGTTGTCTTGTCTAAACAGCTGAAACAGAACCCAATATCCTTCGCTCGGTATTGTGTATATCCATTACCATGATAAGAGTTCTCTCTGAAACTTACCCCTGTCTCTTATCTTAGGATTAATTTCTGTTTCTCCTCAATAGTTTCTGAGATACTGCAAACAGAACTGAACATGGTATTGAGTATGTTTAATAACTTCTTGTGAATACTTACATTTGTGAAATGAAAACTTGCTTTCTGATAATGTTCATAGCTGAGACAACTCCAAACTGAGGTTCTTCATTATTTGTGCCATAAGAAAACTTTACTATTCTATATCCACAGATGTTTTTACATATTACACAGGTAAACTAATTTAATTGCAGTAATAGCTACTTTTTGTGCTTATCACTCAGTTCTCTCACTCTTTCCCCCCAAAAGCCATTTTAGTTCTTTTTCATATAAAATTCTCTCTCCACCACAGCTGAAAATGAGACTATTAAGAGAAAGCAACATGACTCGAACATCACATCTTTCACTTCTTGGCCTTCCTGGTCAGATCTGATGAGAGATACATGGATTTCTCTCTTTTCTTTTAGTTCACAGAAAGCATTAGTATTTCTTGCTAAATATGAACCATTCTGTGTTCACGTTATTTTTTTTTTCTCTCACACCAGTGTTTCCTTAACCATCCCTTCTCCAACCAAGAGAATCAAGAAAAGGTTGAGGCTTCGCCATAATTTTAATTGCCGTTAATTACCAAAACGCTGAAAGTCTATGCATGTGGTAAACCAAACAAACCTTAAAGAGTAAGTCCTTTAAATAAAAAATATTATTCCCACAGCTTGAGCACTGCTACATCTTGTGTTTTAGTTGCATCAGTAAATTTATTGCTGTGATAATACCAGAAATGACTGATGACATATTTGGCTGATGTTAAACACAACCAAGGGACTTTGTGCAAGAACTGAGACAATGACCAAACTGTGAGGGAACTTATTCTGCAGATGTGGTCTGACTGAACTTGACTGTTCTTCTCATATTACCTAAAATCAGTCTTAAAAAGTTAAACAAATGACGTCCTTTCTTCTTCCCAAATTACAGAACATTTTAATCCTTTTTGCAGAATTCTACTACTTGACCTTTGTAGTGATCTAAATCCAGCACAAGGAGAGTATATTTTATTTTATCATTATTATTTTTAGCAAGATGCAGAGTTAACTCTGTGTGTCCTGTTTCAGAGCTCAGAGTCCAACCAGAGAAACACAAGATTTATTTTTAATGGCAGATCCACTAAAGTCTTCCACAAGCACAGAACCAGGTCTTGCGTCATGTAACTAGCTCTGCAATTAATACCAGCAGAAAGAGACACACATCCACAAACAAGCATTCAAAAACTGAAGATCGTCAATATGGGAGCTTCAAAACTAATTTAAAGAAAGGCAAAGAGTTTGGTTTGTAGCTTATTTTGCTATTGGCTTTTTATGTGTTGTTTTTTTTTTCTTGTTGTGTGCCACAGAGGGATACAGCACAGGCTTTGCTGGATGAGCAAGGGAAGTTTGGTACCAGTTGTAACGGAGATGTTACAAACAGGACTGCAGTGGAGTAAGATGTGTTCCTGATGTACAGGAGTGGTGCAACCAGTTAAAGATCAACACAGATAAAGGAGTGGATCAAAGGGCATAGGGCTGTAGTCCTGTGCTGTGGGAATGAGGAGCTTTTGCAAATCCATAGCACCCTGATTACTAGTTCACAGCATGAGCAGAATCACAGGAAAAGTGCTCAACACTCTCAACTTCACATACACCTCCTGCATGAGCTAAAAGGATTAGCACAAACTAAACATTCACGTAATACGCCCTGCAGGAGCGTTTTCAGCCCAGCCCACCTATATTTATCACTTTATCTAATAACTAAAATGTTAGAGAGACCCAGGCAGGCAATTCTGCATTACTGCTTTACCTAAAAAATTCAACATACAGCAGAAACTGAAGAGAAGAGATGAAGGGTAGAGCTGCATCCCTTCATGCATTCTCTGAAAACCAGAGAAGACCTCTGAGCGCATAGTTAAATATTTCATTAGCCCTTCAGAGCTCCCTCTCTAGCTACCAGTCCATAGCACCATATTCTCAAGTGTATCTTAGTCATACACAAATTTGGCCTCTGCTCTTGCTCCTCCCAAGAAGATTTTCTGCTCAGCTCACCGTAGCACAGTTGCAGAGATTTTACTTCATCATCTGATCCCCTCGATCCCATTAACAATATCCTCCTGCCTCTGCTCATGCCACCACCTGCGAGAGCCTCTGGGGTCCCAGTCTGGGCAGTCCGATGGAAATGGTCACCTACTGTCAGGTTAAATCCAACTTCAGGGTGGAAACCACAAGCTTTTATTTTGTCTCCATCACTGAAGACTCCAGCTGCTCTTTGGGACTGCTCGGGTGGAAGAACAGCATTTTGTCACACAGATTTCACTATCCACTCCTCATAGCTCTTCAGCAAAAACAGGCAAAAAGACAAAGAAAGAGGAATAGTAACAGAAGGCAGCAAAGCCCAGGGCACAGCTGGAACATGCAGGGGGATGTGACACGAAGGAAACATGATCAGAATCAGAAAAACATTTTCTTTGGAAATAAAGACCCCCTATTTCTTTGCTGGCTGCTGAAAAACAAAAGAAATTTTCACAAGATTGCATCACAGAAAAACAGGAGACCAGCACCGCTTTGGGAATACCTGAATCCTCACAAGCTGCTCAACTAGAATGGATAATGGTATCCTTTGTGGATCGGCCAAAACAGACTGGGGAGGTCTACGAACCTTTGCACTTACGCAAAGGCAGGTTTAGCAGATAAAAAACACATCTTGAAGCATGTGAAGTGCTTGTTAAGGTTTATTTACCGATGCAGGTGCGTCCGTCGGCGTGGAGCCGGTATCCCGGCCGGCACTGGCAGTGGAAGGAGCCGTGCGTGTTGACGCAGCCGTGCTGGCAGCCGCCGTTCACCACCGCGCACTCGTCCACGTCTGCAGGAAGAAACCAGGTGACGAGAATTACAAAACAGCCTCAAAGACATAACCCTGGTTCTCCTGGACAGCACGTAGCCCATACATTATGCAACCATTGCGCTCGGACTGGGTTTTTTGTTTATTTCGCTTCTGCACTCTAAACAGAGCAAAGAAAATGGAAATTTTATGGTGTTCTACAAAGTTCCCGCGAGCACCGCCTCTGTAGTCTTTACTTCTGAAGCCCTTGTTAATTAGAGTGATCCATGACACGGCTGTTTCCTCAGGGCTAAGAGAAAAATACAGGGAAAGAATTAGGGTGAGGTAACACATCTGAGCTTGTAGATTCCCCTGGTCAAACATTTGGCTTTTGTAGAAAATCGCTGTATGAAGCTTCCCTTTTGCATCAGGCCTCTAATCCTCCTAGCAGGTGCTCTTGAGGGTACAAGCATGCACAGCTGACAGAAATGGAAAAAGGCCTTGCAAAAGCAGAGCCCACACTCTCAATCAACATTACACTGTCAACCACTGAATACCAAGAGAATCTAGATATTACATTTTAAAATAATTAAGACTTTTCTGCCACATTTCTGTGACTCTTGTCCCTTGGGCTTCCTTGTGTTCACCTGAATTTCCTATATTTTCTTCTCAGATGACTTCCCTGAAAAACTATGTGGTTTCCTGATGATACTTTTTACTGAACCCAACCAGGTTTCTTTCCATATTTCACACTTTAGGGCATTGCGTTCACTCAAATGAAGAGGGAAACTAGCATTAAACCTTGAGAATGCTGCTGTAACATTTCATCTGAAAATGGCAGACAATGGTGGACAAAAAAGATAGAAAAGTTTAAGCCAACGGGTGAAGGTTTAAAACAGACCCACAAACTCAAATTTCCAAAAGTAATGTATAAGCAGGTTCTGCACCTTTCCAGCAACACCAGGCTACTGTTAATAGCATTTGATTGGCAGGTTGACAGCATTACCTTAAAAATCAACACAGAAGTCATTGGAAATAAGGGTCAATTGGTCCATTCCCTGACAAATTTTCACCTGGTAGATGTTTGCCTAGAATTTGTCTGTTCTTTCCTTAACAGTCCCTTGGGATGGACGGTAACTCCACCTCCCACCACCTCACCCAGGGGCGAAGCTGGTCCCAAGTTGCTCCATCTGCCAAAGCCAAACCTCCCTTCTGCAACAGGCATCTAGAAAGAACCCCCCTTTTTCAACATTAAAGATTCCTGTGGATTTAATTGCTCTTTAGATCATGTTCTCAAACCATTTGAAGGATTTCTCCACCCAAACACACCCAAGCAGGTGTGGATGAGGAGACTGGGACCTGGCCACAAAGCAGGACACAGCAACATCAAGAGGGTGTTTCTACCCCCATTTTGCACTTGAGGAATGAGGGGTCTGGCTTTCATAATTTTTCTTCTGTTAAAATATCTACTTTGCATTTAACTTTCATGGTTTACCTTTTTTTTTTTTTTTTTTAAATGCTTTTATGTTTACTCCATTTTAGAAAACCTAATCAACATTAAATGAAAAAGGAAGTGTAAAAGATGACTTGGAAATGCACAATGTTCTAGTCCTAAAGAAATGTATTTATAATGTAAACTTGTAATACTTCACGTGAGTTTCACCTAAAATGAAGTCCTAGTGTTGACCAGTGTTTAAATTCAGACCATTTGCTAACATGCGCCACCTTTTAATCCCTCTGCTATATTTGCTGTTTTATTAGACTGTATACTATGTACATTTCCTATTGACTGGAGACATCTGGAATGCACTTTTTTTTTTAAACAAAAGTTTTGCTTTTTTAAATGTAAACAGTAAAAAGAAAATGTTATTCATCTTGTTGAATTCTATACTCTTAAGAAATAGCCTGCTGAAAAATGCCAGAACAAAATCAAACCCAGGAAACTATTTGTCTTGAGCATCACAAAAATACAATAAGCAAAAAGGCTCAGAAAAACATAACAGGGAAGAAGCTGAACTGTATAGTACACCATGTTCTAGTATTTATACCTCAATAAACTCAAATACTGGGAGCATCAATTTACTAATTTTATAGGCTACAATCAGCTGCAGAATTTCTCTAATATAACAAATACAATTTTAAGTTAGGATATCAGAACTTACAAAGGAGAAAAACATAGCCAGCTAATAAAAATGAACACTTGGAATTAGTTTTATTTGTTAGTCTCTAATTGAACATTTAAAGCAGTGACTTGGTTTACGGGGGAGCACCTGCACCCACTGTGGCTCTTCTTTCAATGACATTTCTCTTGCAGTGGCATATCCCAAAAAGCCATAAAGCAATTAGATTGCTAAAAGGCAACATAATTATATGGAAAATAAAAGACCCTAAAATACTTGTTTATAGAAACTGTACCTAACCCCACCCTGAGAGTCCCTGCAGCAAATGGGGGGAGAAACCAGAAGGGAGATCAACAAGTCTGCAACGTAACTCAACAACCATCTACCCTGGATGCCACGAGAGCAGCAAGTTTGATGACAGACGATCCCTTCTAGTCTTAGCCCTTCTCTGCAAGGTCAATATGTTAAGGATTATATGTTGAAAGATTCCTTCACGTACTACAGATATAATCAAGAAAAATGCAACGCACAGCTGCCTTTCAATGTCTCCAGCATCTCAAGGCCAGGAAACAACTTTGCCTCCAGTTACAGAAGAAAAATACCTTAATTATTTTGTCTGGGGAGCAGTCTGCGAAGTAGACGCTATTCTGAAAGCTTGAACTGCACATTAAAGTTTTCGAAGTCTAACCTCTTTGGGCTTTCATCTTTAAACATATATTCTTTATATATCTATACTAGTAGAGGACATACATACGAGGAGACATACATACCAGGAAAGCAACATCTTATGCTGTTATAAGTACAGAAGCAGCCATTGTTTTTTTCTACATGGTAACAGGTATGGAAATATAAAATTATTCCAGAATTACGAAGTTATAAAAATATTAAAAATATTATAGAAATATGAAGTAATTATATTATAATTCTATAATATTATGGGATTATGGAACATTGTTTAACCACACACTATAATTAAATTTGGGTTAGTTTCCACTGCAGGTCAAACTAAAACACTTATGTGCCCAGCTTTCTATAGTTACAACTTAGGATGCTTATCTGAATAACCCGAATTTCAAGCTATTTATGGCTTGCTTATCACAAGTCAGACCATGATGAAAGCAACTGCATTCCCACAAAACAGAGGGAGAGCAGCTGCTCAGATGAGAGGCAAGAAGTGAAATGAGAGTGTTTGCTGTCCCATGGCTGCCTTGCGAAGGAGATTATGCTGCCGGGTGAACGGAGCAGAGTTGGTACATGAACATCATATAATAATAATATCATCCTTATCACCTACAGAAGATTTCAGAGATGCATTTTAAGGGGAATCCCCACTGAAGGCACCTCTGCTTTTCATTCTGTCCGTATGCAGCACGTGCCAAACCATGTACCCCAGGATATGCAGGGATTGTGTTCCTGTTTACCCACTTTTCATCAGGAACAACTGGCAGGAATAGCCTCATGATCAGTCACACAAGCCAAAAGTCAATGCTACATATTTCCAACATGTAAAGTATTTTAGCCACTATGAACCGCATCTTTTTTAGCTCTTTGTGCTTCTGAGGTCTCGGCATTTAGACCGAGCTTTGTGCATCACAATGGCACATTTAACTTTCCTGCATCCTGAAAGGATCCACATCCCAAGTCCCAAATGTGGGAGAAGAGGATGTGGTGTATCAATGCACAACTCGCTGCCGCCACCGTGCCCTTCCCAAGGGCTGATCCTACCGGTGAAGTTACAAATCTTGAAGTCCTCTATAGCCCTGAATGGGGGCTCTGCTAACCTTTGAAGACGTTTGTCCCCAACTCATTTGATGGGCCACATTGGCAACAGCATGATTTCCCTGCCCAAAACCTGTTTAAATACAGAGCTGTGTGATTGCTTGTTTGGAATTCAGGGTCATCACACCAGTGACTTTTCTCATATCATTACTAAAACATTTAGGAACAGCTATGATCAATCAGTTCCTAAAAATAAACTGACAGCAGTGTTAAAGACAGGTAATTGGTGAACCTGCAATCATGTTTTTATAAAGGAAAAACAACAAAAAAAGCAAGACATTGCCAGATCAATTCCCTACTAACAAGCAGCTTAGCTTTTTAAACCATTAAGAAACACAAACAACATGCAAAACTAAACCTCAAAAGAAGAAAAAAACCCCAACCAAACAGTTCTAATGGCAGCAGGACTGAGAATTTGCAGTATTCTCTCCATTTTCATGATCTTTCCCCACTTTTCTGGCCATATTGTTCAAGGCAGAGTTGTGAGCTCTTTGTTAGCTCCTGGTTTAGCCCCTGGATGTGGGCACTATGCAATCCTGCATCCTCTTTGCTTTTAATTCTTTTTTTTCCTAAGTAACCTGTCTAGCAGTTTCTGCAGGGACTATTCCCATAATTAGCGCATCACCCGCTCTCCCACAGATCTGCAATGATTCATCCACAACCCCTCTGTATGCAGATATTTGTGCCCTGGTGCAGCACAACTGCCCATTCAGATCTCAAAGTGTCTGCAGATATTGAAACAAAGGCCCGCTTTTCTTTCTAATTCCATTTATTTTTTAAAGTGCTGCATTCCACACAAGGTCATTATTTGCAATTTTTATCAGTTTTCATGTGCCTTCCTTCTGCACACTTGTGTGCAGCTGCTCTGGAACTACAAGATGAAACAGTCTTCTAATATTAAGTTTACTGCACACTTTTCCTTCCTGCGCATTTTTAGCAAAATTAAAGGTATAAGGTTATTTAAAACACAGCCTCTACTGCAGACCTGAGCTCCCCTCTTAGGAATGGCTAAGCCAACGATAGCACAAACATTTTGCAAATCCGAAATGGGAAGAGAGATGATGTGCCGAGGGTAACCCAGAGGTGACATTCACATCCAGGACCATTTGTAAAGGGCACAAGGTGAGGTCTAAGCAGGCGCAGGGTGGCAGAGCAAGGGTTACCTCTCACTTAGCTTCCCGGAGCCAGTGGCATTTCTTCTGGGTGACAAACGAACAGGATTGTTCTCCTTTGACCGTAAAAACATGCACAGATTGATAACCGTTCAAAGCCAGTACTTTCGGATAGATACACAGGGAACAAATTTCTTCTTCACAGTGCACTGCTGGAGAACAAAATCGAAACTGGACAGTATGGACCTCATCATTTGAGGTTTATTTTTTAGTTTTGGCAAAAAACTCCTCTGGCAAGTAAAGAACCATCCAAAGAGAGGCAGAGATCAAATAATTGTGAGCATCACACACCTCACAATCTCCAGAAGACTGATATGGATTAAGAGATTTCTGTCCAGCCGGGACCTGATGCAAGAAACACGTTCTGGGTGTGTGTTAGAACAACTGCCTGTGCATAGGGGAAAAAACCACCACAATACCATCTGCAGATATGGCCCAAATGACTTTCACGAAAGCATAACTACATGCTTTTTACCAGAGGCCTAAGAAATACCACATGAAACCAGAATGAATGACACACATTCGTTACTATTTCCCAGTCACCACAGTCCCCCCCCTCACTGCAGACGCGGGGAAACATAAAACCCCACGTGCATTTACTTAAAGGATGGTTTGCACTGATGGCTTTAAAGTCACATTATAATTAAAAATAATTATAGTAATTATTTATAACAAAATCATGACCAGAAAGGGAACCCATGGTCTGCTCTTTGCAATATCATCTTAAAATTCAGCAAAATCAGGGGTTTGTCTCTTCTTTACCCTGGAGCTCTGTGGGTCGTTGGTCGACATACAATATTGTGAAGATTAGGCAGTAATGATGGTGATAGAGGAACAGGGAAGGGAAGATTGGCTCTTATGTAAAAAAACCACAAGGCTATATTTAAAATTATCGCAAGTGGATAAAGTGTTCAACTCAAACATTTATTTGGAAATCAGTTAACAAAAATCTGGCTTGCCACTCCTTTGCCCTGACTAGCTCACAGATCATTTAGTACATCTGACACCAGAACTCCATGATTATTGTTTGCTATTTAATATAATATTTAAAATCAACAAAGATGTATGACAGTGCTTCCCCTTCTGTTATTTGTAACAGCGCTGTGATTAGTGTCTTTTATATGTTCCAAAGGCTGTTTAAACATCACACAAGATATGAAGCGAAAATATCATATGGTCTTTCCCCACTAATTTACATGGTGGATTTTACACATTAATTTAGTGTGCTTCTAAACTAAATAATTTACATACTTAAGGGATATACTTCATAGATTGATCACAAAAGTCAGAAATTATTTTGATGAAAGTAAAACATAAAATAATAGCCTCTGCTGCTGTAAGTAGACAAATCTATGACAAATTCAGCTCACAAATTTAACTCACATAGTCTCCCCAAGTGTTGAGTTTGAAAACGTTCACAATTTGACAACCAGCGTGAATCTAATCTCAAATGTACTCACTACTAAGCACGGCATAATTTACCTTTGCAGCAGAAGTTTTTAAAATGATTTCTCCTGTTTTAATAGCGCTAAGGTGGTTTTCAAGGTTTGAAAGTTTGATTGGAGGAGTTTCAAAACTCCTGTTGCTAGAAAAATGTTTGTCCAATTTTTCCACAATGGAGGAAGTTTGACATTAGTATTGACTCCAGGAAGGAAATACTGAAGTTGAAAGTCTGGTCAGAAAACAAAGTCTAATGTTCCACAAGAAAAAGCAAGATATTGGTTCATTTTCGTAGCAAACATATTTCTGTTTCATCAAACCAAACTGAGCAGTTTTTGATAGTTGTGAGATTTTGAATTAAAACACCTCCAGTCTAGAGCTTTTCTACGCTTGACAAAAGCAAAACAAACAAACAAACTAAACCAAAAAACCCACCACACATAAATATGCTACAAGCTCTTTTGAGTGGTCTAGTAGAACCTGATGTTAAAACACCTTTGTGAAATAGCTTTCAGCACAGATAAATGTGCTCCTGCTGGGTCATTTTGAACTGTTAGCGCTCCCAGGCTTTTATTTTTGCTCCTCAGCTATTTGTTTCTGCCCTTTCCTGGCCCCTCCGATGGATTATATGAGCATCCATTGTCTGCTCCGCTTCAAAGCCAGCCAGGTTTCCCTCAATCACTGCTGAACCTTACTGAAATTTCAGTAAGTCACAGGTGGCTGAGGCGAGCCTGCTGCAACAAAATTAATTAATGGAATAGCTTCAGCAGACCGCACTGAAAGGAACATGTCACATCTGATAAGAGATTGGTTAAAAGGCATGGTTAAGAGATTCTTTACCCAATTTAGTCCCTGCAAACCAGCTCCACAATGAAAGAGGACCCTTGTTAGAGCAGTGAGTTTTCCACTGCATTTCTTCTTTGCCTGGGATTAAGGACAAAGCAGCTTTAACCGGCACCGATTTCGGCAGAGCTATCCAATTAGCCATGCACTGAAACAGGCTTTCCAAGTCATCTGATTATTTGCCTTCCCCTGAAAATCAATGGCATTAAAAACCCCAAGCTTTTTGTATCGGCTTCACTGTCTTTCAGTCCATCACCTTCCTTTAGACCTCCCCGGTGATTTGGTCACATTGCGGAGAGGAATTTTCCACCCTGTAGTTGGTACCTTGCCCTAGAGACTTCAGATGTTTTTCCAGGCGGCTTCAATGGTTTCTAGCTATGTCTAGGTGAGGTTTCCTTCCTCTGACCCCTGGTTTATTGGTCTTTATACAGAGAACACCAAAGGATGGAGACCACAGCACTAAGAAATGCTAAACAAACAGCTTAGTCATCTCCAGGACAATCCACTCGATCAAGTCTTAAAAGCCTGGATTTAATTTCCTGATCTGTCGTTGGCCTTATTGGAGGATAAATACATGAATAAATTGCTGTGAGATGTCACGCAACCCTGTTAGTGGGGGCCACAGATTATTTGAAAGAATAATATCGATTCACTAAAGATATTGGCAATTTGAATTCCTTCTCAGGATGAGGGAGGATTATATATATATACATATATATATATATGTATATGTATATTTTAATATTGCTTTCACGTGAAGACTGGGAGAGTGCAACCATTGAAAGTGGAGACTTGTTCTTTGCCAGTGACTGGATCCCACAATCACAGTTCATTTCTCAGATGTCCCTCAAGATCAGATCTCCTGGACAGAGCAATGTGAAGAGACAAAAATGGCCAATATCTGGAGGGCCAGTTTCTGCTTGCTTTCAATGCCTGACATGCCAGTCTCTCCTGAGATATTTAACAATGGTTTAGCTCAATAAACAGACAAGAGCCCCTCATCCCCAACTCTATATGCAAACCATATGTTGCAGTTGAAAACTCTGAAGATTATAATTAGAACTGTCCATTCAATTTAAACAAGGTCAAGAATGAAAACTGTTTCAAATTCAATAAACAGGCCATTTGAAAGTGTAGACGCTGGGGAAGATAAGCTTAACAACTTAATTGACAGGTAAAGCTTCATTTCTAATCCTCATTTTGATATCGTCTGTAGCCTCAGGAGTCAAAACACATCACTGCTCAGTCCTCAAAATATGCAGAGAAAATGAAAATGTCAACTGAATGAAAAAAAAGGAGAAGCATCTGTTTGATAGCTGTGTAAGCCTGTGATATGTAAACTGCTTTGGAGTCAAGCAGCTCTAATTAGAGTTTCAAGGCATTCTTCATTAAATATACACACATAGACATATATATATGTATATATGAGTTTTAAGCAATTATTTGGGCCAGATAATTTGCAAGAAATTCAGGGTATAGAATTAAAGTAGGGAACATAATTTCATGGATCAACCTCAAACAACACTGTGATGTTTTCACACAGTCGTGAAGAAACACTTTTCCCCATCTTTTCACAAAGCGGATCTGTACTTTTTTCTCCACTCTTACTCTTGAAAACAAAAAAGAACACTCCATTTCTGAATCTCAGAGTAGTACACAGAGTCTCAGCAAAGCAAAGCCAAAAGGAAAGACTGATAGGGTTACCAGCCTCCCCAGTGGGGTTATACTAATAGATATTTTGGCAACTGTACACCCTTGACAGCTCCAATTCACATCAATATCAAACCCACACAGATGGACACAGACTCTCGGTGGAAAACTGGTGCCAGGTGAAGTGAACGACCACATGAAATAACAAGACAGTACAAGCTGAAGAATGACAATCCAGACGAATGTGTAACTTATGATCTTAAGAAGTATTTATATACTATTAATTTTACAGTTTCCTGCGGAAAAGAAGTGAACGTACCAACTGTAATGAGCGAAGTTGGAAGAGGACGTTTTGCCTGCGCATCGCAGCAGCGTGGGCTGAAACACAATAATTAAAGTTTCATGTAATTTCTACTAAGGAAAGAGGCTTTGAGATCTCTCACATCAGCAGCTTCACTGCAATGCTCCTGCAAGTTTTTCTGACGTGGGGTAGAACAGCAGCAGGGAAATTTGGTTTGGAACTATCAATTTTTAAATACAGTTCCTCAGCACAATCCAGTTGGGCCACGCTGGGAGGCAGGAGGGTGGCAGAGGAGCAAAGGATCTCCATAAGAAGATGTATTTAATCAGCGATGGTGTGCTACAGCCCAAACTCCTCATGTAGATTTAAATCTGAGACATACAAAGGAGGTTTATACGTTGGGCCATCAGCATTTTCTCTCGGCAGGATATGACAGTTTGAAAAAACAGTTATGGAATAAAAAGAGAGACATGACTGATTTGATGAGAACATCTGTTTTTTGTTAGCCGCAATATTAATGCCCACTTGCTGAGCTCAGGAAGTGTCTCTACTACAGGATGCATAGAGAAATGTCTTTCCACACACAGTAGGTAAAATATGCAAAAGAAAGCGATAATCATGCAAATACCTTCATAAGCTGATGTTTCCAGCTTACAGTACGTACGCTCTGCTGGTTGCAAACGTGAATGCTGTATGTGACAAATGTCTTGTTGGTAAAAAGCTTTAAGACATCACACGGATAGACTAGCCTTGCAAACTGACTGGAACATGAGCCAGCCTTGGGAATAATTGGTTTGGGAGGAGCAATCACCAGTCAGAACTGTGTTATTCAACATGTGATACAGGTAAACGCTGGCACTGCACTTACAATGATGAGACTGTGTAGGGCTATGAAAACAGGGAGGGAAAACACCATTTGATCACCAAGATCCATCTCTCTGCCAGTCTCACCTAGACAAGACCACAGCACAACCCATTTCTGTAACAACTGGCTCTCTGACGTTGTTCTACAGCCAGTTGTCCGTAGGGTTCCTTCTCAAGAAGCCACCACCAGCCCCAATTCCCCACTGGAGCTATCATGACTACAAGCCAATCTGCAGCAAATCCACAGCACCAGTGAACAAAACACAGCTCATTACACAGATTTTCTTGCTCTGCTTCCTTAAGACATATATTAGATGTGAGGCTGCAGAGATTCAACCATGAGAAGAGAGAAGTGGCATTAACACATCCCAGACCTGTCCATACCAACTTCCAGAGCTGGATCATAATGAACAATACTACAGATGATTTTTCTTTTCTCCTTATTTTCCCTTTTCCTCCGATTAAAAATGACATCAAAACAACCATTTGATTGCTCCACTTTTATGAGTTGTTTTTGATCTCCTTGGCTGTGACTGAATCTCTTTTGGGATAGTAACTGCTAACAAGGTTCTCAGGTGGGTCTTACAAAGATCTTGTATGCAACAACAGCAGATTTATTTCCAGTTGGTCTTCTAATAAATCCTAGTTAAAGCCCTCAGGTACTCATGTAATTGAAGTTTGAGTAATCCAATACGATGTTGATCAAACCACTGATCTTTTAATAACGAACTGTAGCCCTCCCAGCAGTCGCTGTCTTGCTGACAGTCATGTCTGGATTGCTTCCTCTGGGCCAATGCTTTGAACAGAGAAGCTGACACATTTCTGCTTGGTTTAGATTTTATCGCAAATTGTTTTAAAGCTTTTTAAGGATATATCAGATAGCTCGTAAAAATCCACGGGCACTTCAATTAAAAAATATGGGATTCCTATTAGTTGTCTCAGTAAAGACTAGTATTAAAGGGTTCTAAAGGGGAATATAAACACCACTCTGGAGTTGTCCTTCTTCCTCTCTCTGTATCTGCCCTTAGTCCTTGTTTACGTAGCCTGTAGGCAAAGCTATAGAAAAAGCAGTAGTTACCCTGCACAATACTCTCCACTGAAAGGCAAATGTGCACATTTTTCCTCTCATAATTTCCATTTAAAGTATGAATTGAAGGTTTCTAAGCCTTACCTCTCTACACAAGATTCAGTTGCAATTTACATTTTCAATGTGCTCAAAATGAACACCAAGATGACTCATGTGCTGTTTATGAGATGCTTACATTTGCTGGTAAATACCTTGCTACAAACAAGCTATAATTTAAGTATTCAAAAGCCTTCTGCCTAAAATTACTACTAACCATAATTTTGGAGACCATGACCAGAGCTTCAATTTCAGGCTTGCAAAGCTCTTCCTACACAATGATTCTTAAAAGTACGAGTGTATTTTCTTCTCTGACAATGGCAATCGTATCTCTGTAATTGCGGAAAAGATTACCTAGCTTTTAGTTCGCATTAGTCAGCTGCAACAATACCATACTTCATTCCTTTCCTTTAAAATCAACTAATTATTGTCAATCAGCCCAGTGGAATGTTAACATTCTCCATAACCTGCCTTTCAGAGGTAGTCCTAAATGCTAGAAACTAGCTAATATAAACTAATCAGAGCCCTAGAAATATCTCAAAACATTTTTGTACTGCAGTCTATCATTTTTGTCATATTATTTCTAAATATTATATTTTATCTGGACGATAATCGTCTTTTCATACAGTTACATTGTGCTTTTCACCTAACTACTCAAAGCTCTTGCATTAATTAAATCACATTAAATCCCTGACTGCTGTGGCAAACAGTATAGTGTTTCCAAAACTTAGATGTTTTCATTGTCAAAAGCTGCTCAATAAAGTGTTATGCATCGAGTAATCTGGACAAAGAACACTTTTCATGCCAGGATGTTTGCTCGTGCCCAACTTTCTGCACAGACTCACATTTGCAAGAACTGGAGTCACGCACAGAGAACCCACCAAGGAGGCGACTGTCGTTCTCCCTGCACTTCATCCAACCACAACCACAGATAATAGCAACTTATAGTTCTCACTTAGCGTTTCCTTCCAGCTGGTGGAGTCCATGTGAGGATTTTCACATCCTGGAGAAGACACAGGAGCCTTGGGGACACAGCCCATGTGCCGAGTCTATAACCGGCTGTGATGCAGGGTGAGATTTCGAGCACCATATAGATGAGACCAGCAGATGCCATAGAGAAGGGACTTTCCATTAGTTGTTACCTGGGAGGCCTATGACATCTAGAAACAATTTTCCCTTTTCAGTCTGTGTCAGATCAGTGACCAATAATTAATCTGATGACTGAAATGCAGAATGTGGTGCCAGTTTTCTATGGTTTATGAATAATACTATGCTTTTTGAAAAAAGAAAAACCACGCTGCTTTGGAACACAACAGATGTGCTGCAGGAAACGTATGACATGTCGAGATGCCACACTATACCCAGCACTGTGTAATTCTTACATAACCTGGAAATTAAACTGCCGGTTGCGCGGTTTGTTTACGTAAAAGGCTGTTATTGAAATGCTGCAGTTGAATTAAGCATTCAGAGAGGAAAATATAGACACAAAAAACCAATAAAATGGAAAAACATAGAGATTTTTCCTCTTTGAAAAGAAAACAGATTTACCAATATTATCTTGAAATAATAATTTAATTCTTGAAATAATTGGTCCCAGTTTGCCTAGAGTGCCAAGGCTGCAAACGCAGGCAGGACTTTGCTTTGGAGTCTCGGATTAGGAGACTCCTTTTGACGCCAGCCTTTTCTAAAACTGCTGCTTAGCGAATGACTGAAAAGTGGCTGTGCCCATCCTCAGCTCCACTCAATAAACACATGCACCCAGGATAAACGAGCTCACTCTTCGGTGGCAATATTCGCTTTGCAAGAAGTTGTCACAACTGTTAGTTCATCCCCCCCGAGGGATATCAGATGGGAGAAATGACGTGGTTTAGCTCACAGCCGTCTTTGTTCAGTGAGAGAGGAGCGGGGAGACTTCAGCAACAGTCAAGAATGAACCAGGAAAAAGCAAAACAAGTGCAATTAAAATAAAAAATAAATCAATTATCAGAGCATCAGTTGCTCTTCTTAGCTCAGACTGACATGTAAATGCTCAAAACAATAGTTTGACAGTGTCTGTTGTGGTCCAAGTGATGTGTCTGCCCTTCCCTGACTGATGGGAAACAGGTCAGACCCAAAATGACTGTGATCTTGCTGAGTTTAGTATTTGATACATTTTAATAAGATTGCAAGGGTCTGCGTGCCCCCAGCATGTAATTGAGTGGATTAGGCTTAGGAGGGTGCACAAAATGAGAGGGGACCGACCAAACCAACTCATTAACCAGGATTCAGGTAATTAATTTAAAAAGTCTGATAACCTCCAGTTAATATTCCCTTTACTGTGAATCTGTTGTAATTTTTACTCCTCCTTTTGAGCGTATTTTTTGCTGTAGCGCTACCACGAAGAGACAAATGCAGAAAGATGACACTATTTGCTTCTCGCAGATATTGATCCCAGCTGGCTCCAAAGCAGCGCAGGCACTGCATAAGGTCAGACAAACGACCTCCAGCCTTTGTTTCTTCTCCAGAACCAGAGAAAATGCTTGAAAATGAGAACCAGGCATTTCAAAAAAAAAAAACTTCCTTAGGAGTAGAAATAAAATTAAATTCCCAATAAGGTTTGCAAATATAGTTGTGAATGGCTAAGGATCATTCCTGCCCGCATCTTCTCTGCAGCCATACACAAACACCACAGAGTTCTCCTGCTTAAATTCAATAGTCTCCAGAAAACCACACAAGTCTGACTGCATAATGCTAAATAGCGTTTAAAACATATAATTGATCCTTAATGTTAGTTAATATCTTTCAGTTTGCTAGGGGAGTAAGGGAACCCTTGATTTCTATCAACTGCGATCTGAAATTAAAAGCAGTAATTATGGTTTTTATTTGTGACTAAAGATACTAATTTGACAGTTAGGAGCAATCATAAATAAACAATATTCAAATGTAAAAACAAATGTTACTTCTTATTAAACTCACTTCAAATCCTTAGATATCTACATGCATTCTGCACGTACAAATTACTGGAGAATATCCCATATTGGAATTTCAGAGCCCTTAACAACAAGTTGGAAATACCAGAAATGAGGCTTTGTCCTTTTTTCTCTCACAATTCTTTGTATTTTGCCCATTCTTTTTATCTTCCTTTTTGAATTACTGTATAAAACCAATTCATTAAACTATCTTAGTTATTGAGATTGTTTACCCCAGGTCTGTTCAGGTTACCAAATGGAGTTGTCCATTTCCCTAATTCTCTGAGGTCGACTTTAAGTGGGCACAGCAATTCAGTTACAAATAATCAGATAATTGTGATACAACTCCCGCTACTGGTTTTATTTCCATATCTCAAGACAAGGTCTTGAAACAGAGAAAGATGAAGAAGGTTGGGTGGCTTCACCTCATGTAGGAGCATCCAACGATAGGGTAAGAGGCAATGAGCACAAACACACACAGGAGGTTCCATCTGAATATGAGGAGAAACTTCTTTACTTTGAGGGCGACAGAGCATTGGAACAGGCTGCCCAGAGATGTTGTGGAGGCTCCTCTTTGGAGATATTAAAAAAACTGCGTAACCTGTTCTGGGTGAACCTGCTTTAGTAGGAGGGTGGACTAGAGGATCTCCAGAGGTCCCTTCCGACTCCAACCATTCTGTGAGTCAAATGCGACTTTATGAGATAAGATAATGCAATATATCCTGAATCCCTCCAGGGGACTAATTTCTCCTCTTCTATTAATAAATTAATTAATTAAAAAGCTCCTTGGCATTTCCCTAGAGGTGTACGGCATTACGTTCTTCATTTTTTTTTCCACAGGACATGGTAGAAGTCTGGTGCATTGATTTGCTGGACATGGAAAACAGTCCAAATGCAGAATTAGCACGTTTGTTCTCTGACAAAAACAGGGTTTGACAAGAATAAGTTAACAATCAACAGCTGAAACCTTACAGACTAAATAAATGCTGAGGTCATTTTAATAAACACTTTCTCTTCGACAAATCCTTCAGTTATTTCTTTTAGTGCAGCTATTAACTCTTCCATGGTAACAGTGTTTGGGGAGTTGCCATCTGACCTGGGATCAGGCTAAATCAGTGACACTGGTGACCATGACGTTACTGGGGTAAACAGTGGTGGCCTCACAAAGTCACACACTGGATCTGGACACAGCCGCTCCAAAATCCCTCTGGGAAAGGTCAGGAGACCTGTCAGGGCTCCAAGGTTTGACCAAAACCCCCAGGGATGGGGTTGTGGGGATTGCAATATTACTCTAATCAGTAAAATAAAAGCTTCTTTTCATCAACAGCTAATCATAGGACTTCCTTTGTCTCTAACTTCCTTCAGTGGCCTGGACAGATGAGAGCACAATAATATAAATAAGAAATGACAGTTCACCAAAGAAGGTTAACATAAGGTCACAACCTTTTTTTAGTCGACTTCTGGAGTTTATTCATGTGTGAAAATGCACTTTTGTAGCCATAGCCTAAGCATCCCTTGCAGATCTGGACTTGTGCCAATAATTGACGTTTTAAATGGTTTGGAAAAGATCATTTTTGCTTTCTGTAATGTTTTTATAGACTTGTTTTGTATTAGTATAAAATATAAAATGAGTATATCTGTACGTCTCGCAGAGTATCACATAAGAAGTCAGTGGTACCTCTGCTTAGCAAGTCAGGAGGTTTTGCACAGAGGGAAAGCTGCTTTGTGCGTAACATGCAGACACGCACACATTGATTCTCCCTTGCTCAGACACAGCTTTCTGAGCAAATCCACCTCTGGACACTAACCAGAGTGCCCCAGAAACACTGAATGCTGGTACAGATGTATAAGGCACAGAATCAGGCTGACAGTCATATGCTAATAAATGTAAAATATTAATTTGTTGTATTATTTGTGCAGTGATTTAAATCCAAATCCCTTCTCATCGTTCATTTCCATCAGACACATGAAGAGTGAGAGGTAAGCATGAGCTTTATGTCAAAATCTGTAATGCCTACGCCACTATCTGCCAGAAAACATGTCTCTGTCAGATAAGAAAATTGAAGCTCTGTCCCTGAATGCTGGAGAGTAAAATCTGCCGTACAACATGTAGATAATTAGTTTTGAAAGGCTAATCAGTTCACTGCTCTGGCTGGCATTTCTACATAGATGCACATGCCTTCGCCTTACAACAATTTGCCTGTTGATGTGAGTATCCCTTGATGAAGTGAAGTAAGACTTTACATACCACATAACTCTGAATGATGTATTCCACCATAAGAGCCCCCAATTAGTTAGAAAAGATCATTACAGGCCTTGGAAGGAGTAAGGAGCCCACAGAGTGGGGTGTTCTGGCCTGTGCTGCTCCATTCCCTGCCCCCTTCTAACCACTCAAGAGATGGAAGGTTTGAGTCTTGTGTCTTGCACATGCATTTGATAACGTAGAAGACAGAGATGCTGAGCATCCTCAGCTTATTCTAGCTGCAAAATTAGGCCTTTAAGTCTCCTAAAATTGCCCACAAAACCCTCAGCTGATATTGATCAAATCAGCAGTACACTTCATTATGTTGTTGGATTAGGGAATTTTTATCCACTTTCCCTTCCTTAGCATTAAACAGCTACAAACAGCTAAAACATTGTTATTTCCTAATATCTTTTATTTTTGTCAGAAGGATGCTCTATTTTGTTTCTGCAAAACAAGATCAATCTTTGTACTAATAATGACTTACTGAATAAAATCTGTACTATTTTCATAGCGGTTTTCTAATGATACATCTTATTTGTACCTTGGCTTATAAAAACACCTCTACAGCAATTGATCATTTCAGTCACCGGTGAAAGAATGGGAGCAGAACAATAGCACACATCTATTTAACGCTCGAGTTTAGACTAAAGGGTAACATAAAGCACAATGATGCTATAAAGAAAGAATGTAACCACCCGGAACAACTCTAAGCCTTATTCCTCCAAAAATGCTGGCTAACCTGAATGATGAGAAGCTGTTTTGCTCTCATCTGCAAAACAACCCCTTTGAGCAAAACAGAGGCACCAATAAAACGACAACTAGTGTCACGTCCTGAAAAACTAACACCCTCCAGCAGCAAACAAAGTTTTGTTTGGAAGCTCACTTTTCTCTTATGCAGTAATCAACGACTAAATTACTTTTATTGTAACATCTGATGGCTAGAATTTGGCTGGAGTTGGTCTTCTTGCAAATCCATACAACCATGCGCTCGTCATCTTTATCATCTCCACAAAAGTTCAGGTGTAATTAGTGTCAATGCTACATTCACTTTGTTCTGTGACTTGAGCACTTCCAGTCTACTTTATGTTTCCATTTTTGTCTTAAGACTTTAAAAAGTGGCTAATAATTCATTCTCCTGTAATTCCTGATTAGACAGTATATAGTACAAGAATCGAATATTTTAAATTCTGTTTGAGCTTTTAAGGAATGTCAAGAATTTTAAAAAATCATTTAAAGTATATTTTAGGAATAGAAGAATTGTGCAGAAGGAAAACAAATTTAACTAACTTATTAACACAAAATTATTTTGAAGGAAACAAGACTCTTGCACACTAAGAAATTTCAGATTACAATGAGTACGACCCGTGCTTTCCAAAATCTAGTTTTTGGGCAACTTTTACAGGGATCTGAAAGCAGTAAGTAGTCATCAATAGACAGATAGACCTACACACTGGTTCATGGATATGTCAGCAGCCAGTCCCCAAAAGAGGTAGGAGAAGGTTGAGGTGAAGTAGCCGGAATCTGCAAATCACACATTGTATTTCTGGCTTGAGCTCTCAAAAGGCCAAAACAAAAGAACAGAGGATCACAATGAAAAACTTTCATCAAAATAGAATAGCCATGTACAGCTTATTTACACTGCCAAGTTGGATATCAAATGACCGGTTGCTGTGGAAAATAATTCTACCATCTTCTAGGGAAAAGAAGAGTGCAGTCAAATAAACTATAAAGTCAGGATAAAGAATATGACTCCAGCTAAGAAATACACATGGCTCTGTACAAACCTTAAGAGCAGAGTTGAAGGACAATGGTAAAATGAATTCCTGGAAGAAAGGAATTTGTTAGATACTATGCTACAGGAACAGCCAGAGAATACAGTTTCTTGTGAAAAGATGATAATACAATTCTTGAAAACCTCCCTAGCACCTTTCATCTCAAGATAAGAAAAAAACATCAACAATATACTTGCTGCAGCAATGAAACGCTATCGGGGGTGCAATATCAGGCACACAGCTGGTGAATATTCATTACCTGTGTCAGAGGAGAGTTCAAGAGGTAGGAGCCGCAGTGCAGTGCTCCTTGGCTACTCCACACCTGATCTCCTCTACCTTCTACATCTGACAATGCAAAAATCATAGTGACTGTAGGTCAACAGACCCGATGGGCTTGTTTACACCCCCTCTGTGTTTACCAGTGCATCTTTAAGAAGTCTAACCATCCTTGATTATGTGCTCTAACATATGTTTATGTGATGTTTTGCTTCTGCACAAAGTCAAGCTGTTGCATAAGAACAAATTTTACCCCATAATGCACTAACTAGACTTATATTTCCCTTAGGAAGAAGATAAATGGGTTTATGTAGCATGTGGTTTAAAATCCTTTTTTATTCGGTTAATCTCTAGCTGTGGAATTGTGATTGAAATGCAAAAATGTATGTGTATTTTCTGGTAAGAACCATGTTGTTTTAGAGACAGACAAAATTTTATCAAACATATACACTTTCTTCAGGTTTTTAAATTGGTGATGGAAATTCCATAATCAGAACATGGCACAGTCAATCCAGGTTAAGTGATAACATTTTTCAAGAAAAAAGAAAACAAAGGCTCAACCCTTTGATGTGTTCTTACAGTTACATCTTCATAATCCAGACATGAGAAGATCTGCGCTCTTGTCAATTCCGAGCATACGCTCTTCAGCTGGCTCCAGATAAAAGCCAACATTTCCTTTTCCTTCCCAATGTCTTCTCTGATTTCTTAACAGCAGTGAAACACAGTACAAAACATTACCTCCACATGATTTGCCATCTTCCCCCAGTTTCTGGCCAGCTGGACATTTGCAGTGGTAGCTGCCGATGGTGTTACAGCACTGGTCGTGACAGCCGCCGTTCTCCGTGGTGCACTCATTGACATCTGTTGGGAGAAAGCATTAAGTGGTGAGTAAAGAGTGAGCATTGACCACATTACCTGGCTATTTGAGGAAAAGTGTGGATGAGTTTGATATAACGGAGTGAGAACGTTACCAAGATGTACAGCTAAAGACCTTGAAGGCTGCCAGCCATGGTGCTGTGCCCAACTCAACCGAGAGCTGCAATAGTGGGATTTTTCTGCGTCAACTTCCAACTTCTATGCCACAACATCAGGAAATATCTGTAGAATGTCATTTCCACCAGCTCATCTGTGCATTAAGGTTGCTTCTAACAGTTGTGGCAGAGATATAAAACCTCTGGCAAATGTATATCAGTTAAGGTCTTTCTTCCCTTCGGGTAAGTGTGCATTAGTATCTACACACCTTATGTATTCACCTGCTCAAGTTTGTGTTTCTCTGCATGATTTTGAATAGGAAAAATTAGATCTTTACATATAAATGAAGAGCATTAAACAACCACATAGATAAGTAAATAGACAGCCAACAGCAGAGAAAAATCAATAGCGAAGACGTTTTCTTTTTAACTCGTCTATTTATACATGCTGCATAAGAATTTTGAAGGAATGTTATCAAAATCGCCAGGCCAGTAAGATTGCGCTGTTTAACAAGATCAGAGACAACAGATGGTATGGAATTATTTCCACAGCAGAAAATTTGTCAAATGGGACAGTAAATACAACAAACCCATCAGGTATTCGCTGCACTGATTTCATGTATTCTGGAACGCAGACTTGTGCGATGCTTTCTTGCTCGCTTTGCTCCCCCTAAAGTGTTAATGTCACATCAGTGCAGGGCTAAGCAGGGACAGCAATGAACCTGCGTAAGAATAACATGCTGTGGGGACCTTTTTCTCAGGTTTTTTGGCGAATATCTTGAAGCAGCGTGCTGGCAGAGCCAACCTTCTCAGCATGTTGGTGAGGGGAAAGCCGAGGCTGAGGGGACACGCCATATTTCCAAGCCTGGCATGAGGACACGGGTGACAGATCTCACAACCGCGATGCCGCTGGCACTGGCAGAGATCAGATCACACTTTGCGTTCAGGCTACAGAGCAAGAGGAGCAGAAGGAGGAAGATGAAGCAACAAAAGACAAGCATCGTCTTGACTGTGAAAATCCCAGGGAGTTACTTAGTATTAGTGGCACTGCACATCTCTGATGGAGAAACACAGCTTTTAAAAAAACTAGTTAGACCCTGGTCAAAAGAAATACAAAATGCTGTAAAGACAAATAAAAAAAAGAGCTTCACATTTATGCAAGAAAGTTCAGAGCCTTTCAACTGCAATCCTTCCTGTTAAAGACTAAGATTTACCAAGGATTATTAGTTCTTCAATAAGCTTGAGCTTAACTTTCCTAGCTCATTTCTTATCCTGGCTAAAAAGCACAGGCCACAAGAAATTTTTGAGGAGGTTTCAGGCTGTTAAAGAGCTAAAAGAAAAGTGAATCATGAAATGCCAACATTCACTCAAGTGCAACTGAAGAGGCCCAAACTCACTAAAACCATCTTAATTCTCTGTGGCTCTAAATTCAGTGTAATAACGGACACAACAAAACTTCATGCTCAGTGATATCAAAAAATACTGGCAAGCTACATATACATATATATATATATAAACAGTTATCTCAGAGCTACACAACAAACTCACGTGAAGTCAGCAAAGCTCTTCTCAACTTCATGGGAACGCGATTTAGACAGAAAACTTTTCCAAAGAAAAACACTCCTCCTTGCTCCAAAACGCAAAAACAAATCGTACCAAAATAAGACATTCATCTGTTCACTTCTCTTCAGCAAGAACGTATGACAAGTGACAGATTTTAGACATATTCCTCAAAGCACTGGAAGAAGGCACTTTAGCACTGAGCATCGTGCTGAAGATCGACAAAACAGGCAGGTTCCAAATGATTTACTCCCTCTAACTAGCAGACATCTTGATGTGCCTTGTGGTAATAAACAGTAATGAGCCACATAATAACTCTGCTCCACAGCTTCGACTTCTATTTATACTAACTAACAGTATTGAAAACTAATAGAATCTCTTGCTCTTTTTATTTTTTAAACAAAATAATGGGAAGAACGAGTTTATTCTTCTACACTGTGTTTAGCATCCAGCATAAAATATCATCTAAGTGATGTGGTCTATGTTATACAGTCTGATTTATTAACATTATGTCCGTATTTTGAACCAAAATATTGGAAGAAAACCTTTCTAGCTGAGGAGCTAATCATTATCCTCTTGATTTCACTTGGGTATAATATATTCAGAAGTGTATAGTGCTATTGCATACTAATATATAGAATGTTTATCCTTTTGATTGCAGCGTGTTTGTATTAGCAATCAGAAATCTTTTACTTTCTTGTTCAGCATAAAATGCTGTGGTCTACCTATGAGCTTTCCCCCCCTGAAGAAAGTATTGGTGTTATATGACTGATAACATCTTCTTCTTCTTCTAACTCTGTCTTCTTAATGCTCTATCCAGGATTTCCTTGTCTCTGCCTTAGTACTTGTTTTCATCCTTTGACAAAATGCTTTGCTGCTGCTTACACCAGAAATCCACCACTTTTTCTATCATATGCAGAAAACCTGACTTTTCATCCACATGTGTCTTTGAAACAAATACCTCATTTAAAACTAATCAACATAACTTAGAAAACATGGTTTATTTTAAGATACCAAAATAAGGTTTTTGACACAGCTTTATCCCTATGACAAAGCACTCACATTTGAAGAAGTGCACTCACTATGCATAAATTGTACTAGTTTTAACCTCAGTGTTAGGAAAATTTGCTCTCCAAGCATTTGCATCCTTTGCTGTAGTGTCTCATGTACAAGACCTTCTCCATCGCCTGCACCCTGCCAAGTTGTTTTGCACAACTCAGTAATAAAGGTCAGATGTTGCCTCAGTCCAAGAAGCACAAAAATAAATGATCAGAATGCGAAGTAATAAAAAAGTGGTTTACATTTGTAAAAAGACTGTTAATATAGATCTTATAAGCCACAATCAGCTGTTCTATATTCCTACAACACGAAGTAGTCAGAATTTTAAAATATGATGACGGCTCTACTACTGTGAAAAAGGGGGGAAAAAACCCAACAAAAACAATTCTGTCAAATGATAAATTTCTGTCTGTTTTCCATATTCAATGTCACTCAAGGTTGCAAATATATTTGCCTTTCGAATAGCGAGAGAAATGACAGAAAATTTCTGACATGTAACACGTCTGCCAGGTTAGGTCTGACAAAAGTTCAATGTTATCAAGACTATCAATCCATCTGCAATGACACACTGTAGGCGCTTCAAAGAAATAAATGTGATGTTTGCTACTGCAATGCTTCACATTTATTTATAGAGCCAATGTTGCAACACAAAAACATTATCCATGGAACATACTCTATGTGAGCTTTCAATCCTGCCATGTGTAGTCTTAAGAAAAAAAGAAACAAAAGAAAAACCTTCATCTAGATTCACTTAATATTTACTTTATATATGATCCGTCTATGATGTGTGCAGAAAAAAATCCACAGCGTATTTTAAATCTACCAGCTTTCCAAAATGTGGATTGTAGACATGTGCCTGTGTCCCACACTCTCTGCACACGTGATGCTCTGAACGGCACTATGAAATAAGGTCTTTTCTCTAAAAATATCATCAAAAGTTTAATATGTAGGGGTGCTCACCTTTTTTTCATGAAATGGACCACTTTTGCCCAATGAAATATGCCTACGAGCTACATGCTAAATGGAGAAGGACTGATCCCAATCCCTTTACTTCTGTGTTCTTATTTAATGCTGTTCACGCCCTGTCTGAAAATATCACAGTGCAAAGCAGGTCAGACACATCCACACCTCCAGGGAAAACAGCCCTTCACCGAGTTTTTATGCAAGTCTGGGTGATTTCAGATTTCCTACAAATAAATGCAAACTTTTTTTGTAAAAACAGACACTGGACAAAGTGTTTTTCTTTGGTAATTCCAATTTTAAATCTAAAGGAAGTGACAAACTATTACTAGTTCTCAAATATAGCAAGAATCACAGAATCACAGAAGAAAACAAAAACAAGCAACAAAAAACCAGTATGAAAAGCAGAAATAGATGAGGGCAAAAGATCTATGGGACACACCAGCTAACTCATTGCCTAGAGGTTAAAATATTTAAAGTGCATTGTACTTGTACAAAAAAAGTTTAAGCAATGTGCATTGATACCAAGATTCATTTTTAAGACAACAAAGAGAATCTCACAACTGCAGCTTATTATTTAAAACTTATTTTCCAAGGTTTCTATATTTAGCAGCTGTATATGAGCAACAGATTTAATTATTTAATGCAACCACATGCAAAGTTGCCATTTCGGTGAGCAGGCTTTGGGGCTAACCGGTGCTCTGACCCATAAGGCGCTGACTTCAGTGCATGTCGGAGCTCGCTGGACTTGTAATAAATCAGCGAAGTGGAATAAAATCTGTAAATCATTCGCATTGTTATAGCAATAGCACATGAACAAAGCCCACCGTCACAGAGAGGGGAGGTTAGTTTGATTAGTTTAAAAGTGTTAGGCTAACACGCCGTGTTTCAATTAGGGAACAAAGTAACAAGAACATATTTATTTAGGAGGAAGACAGCACTTTACTAATAACCCGTCTTCCCAGTTGGGCTTGTGTCCTGAAGGCTGTGATGAAGATGGTCTGATTTCAGGAATCTAAATGTGAAATATCTTTATCTAAGAAAGAGGTTTGATTAACAGGCACTGACAGCTTATATTGACTTTAATAGCAATTTGGAGAGGTGAATTCCTGACTCAGGAAACATAACTCAAATACTTTCAGGTACAAAACCCTCATAATGGTTAGAATCAAAGCCTAAACATAGTCCATAACGTGCAACTTAAATGCACCTATATGCATACCTTAATCTGAGTGCCTGGTACGCGAACAAAGGAGTATGCACAAAACTGTATTATAACTTGCTTTTATAAAGAGGTATTACACGCAAGTGTGTGCAAGTCGTAATGCACACTTGACGACTTTTCATTTATAGATCTAAATAATTTGATTCAATTTAAAAAAAAAAAAGCTACAGATCCAGTGAATAGGTAGTTCCTTAACATACTTATGGGTTTAGATGCTGCTTTTAAAATTATGGCCCAGATGGTCTGCAACCAAAACCATATGTCTAAAAAATCCTGAAACCTGAGAAAGTTGATTTGAACTTTAAAGGCCATTTGCTGCTATGACGCAACATAGTCCACATGAACGTATACGCACATACATCACAGCAATGGTATACGTAAATATAACATCATGAGCAAATATAGTGGCTGGGCTGTCGAGCACAACGCTCACATCCCAGAGGCTGCATTTGTCTTTTTCTTCATTTTGTGTGAGAGCTTTGTAACAGTTGTCTTTGAACAGTAATTGTCTCCAAAACATAAATTACATCCATCACTTCCAGCGCTAACCATAAATTATCTGCCTGAATAGAAAACAAAGCTGCTCATTTCGATAGTCAAGCACAGCCCTACCCATGTATTGATTAAGCACTCTTAATGCTTTATTAGGTTTTCTTCCTCCACAAAGTCAATAACAGGATGAATATTTCTTCTTGTGCTGTTATGAAGTATCGTAAATCTGAGCTGTTATTAACAAGTATCTGATTAGTGGAGCAAACTTATCTGAGAGTTTGGCACAGACTCTTCATGCGTGAACTCCCAGAAAACACCCTTCATTGCCACTGGCTCCATTGGCAGCTCCAGGACTTGTGCTTTCACCAGTTATCACCTCCTTTTTTGTTGTTTTTCTTTTTCTTTTAAAGAAATCACTGCTGCACTCATTCCTCTTTATCCCCATGTCACACTCACATAAAACATCAGGCACATCGCGAATGTGCACATGGCAGGGATGTGTGTCTCTGCCATAGTTTGCTTTCTTGTGTTGCTGAGGCACTAAAATATTCCATTTCATGACACTTAGACACAAAACCAAAAACCAAACAAAGCCCTTTGTTAAACATGCTTTGGTAGTATTAATTTTTCCTTATTAAAATCATCATCTGAATAAAAAAAAACCCAACAGATTCAATCATTTGTACTTGCTCACATTAACAGTAAGTCCTTTGAAGTCAGAACAAAATCCTGTAGAGGGAAAAAAAAGAGGCTCAAAGTTTAGAAAAGTGAAGCAACAAACTCTTAAAACCCAAGATGCTGGCAAGTCTTGCTGTGTTAGGCCAGACCTGCTGTGTTGGGCCAGACCTATAGCTTATCTTGTGCAGCAGCGCCCCGCTGCAGGTACTGACATAGCGAGGATGGAGCCAGGCTCTTCTCAGTGATAACCAATGATAGGACAAGGGGTAATGGGTTCAAACTGGAACACAAGAGGTTCCACTTAAATTTGAGAAGAAACTTCTTCTCAATGAGGGTGACAGACACTGGACCAGGCTGCCCAGGGGGGTTGTGGAGTCTCCTACTCTGCAGACATTCAAACACACCTGGACACCTTCCTGTGTAACCTCATCTGGGTGTTCCTGCTCCATGGGGGGATTGCACTGGATGAGCTTTCCAGGTCCCTTCAAACCCCTGACATTCTGGGATTCTGTGACACCCTGTTCCACCCTGAGTTCTCTGCTCACTACAGACTAGACTAAGTTCTGTAAATCGGCATTTCAAACTCCTTTTAAAATCTGTATCACTGGTTATGGTAGCACTCCATAACTATATACATAGTTGCTCTCTCTTTTTTTTGCTTTCTTTCCTCCTGTCCTGAGCATCAATGACATTTCGCAATGACTTCTAAAACCAACCTGTTATATGAAAAAACACAGGCTTTGATTTTTTTTTATCCCTCTTCAAAGTTCTCTATCAAGTAGGAGCAACTATTTCCTAAAAGTGAAATGCAGGACCCAAATCACACGTGAAGTTTTCCTTTCTACACCCAGAATAACTAAAATGAACAACAAAAAGATCTATCACAATACAATGAAATCCTGTAATAGCACCCATTTTTAAAATACATTTTCCCAGACAAGGTATGAATAATGCATCTAAACATCCTGGAACGTCTGAATTAAGTAACAACAGACTAACGGATGCTAATTGCCAATGATTGGAGATGATTGTGGAGTACGGCTGGAACTATGATTACAAACAGAGCTTATGCATCCAGCCCAAACCTCAAGTACCCCTGCTGCAATTAAAGATATTTTAATCAAATTAGACAAGTGTTTGCCTTTGCCTGCTACGATGGTTATGAGCAAAACATAAAAGAAAGCATCATTTGCTGTACTGCAACTTACCTTCCATCAGAGCTCTGCCAAGATGGATTTATTTGTGCTTCCACTTTTTATGCCACAAAATGGAGCCTTTTTAGAAATAATTCAGGACTCTGCAATGGCATCCTTAAAAGTCATTGCTTTTGTCTAAAAGTGCTTTTGCCCTAAAAATGCATTCTCTTTGCACTATACCTGACTTCCAGTACCAACAAGTGCTGGTTATGCACACACAAACAAAATAAGATTTTGACCTTCAAAAGTTTGATTTCACAATATAAGCCCTTACATATTTTGCAGGCAGGTAAACATTCTTTAAAGATCATTTTCAAAGCAGTGATTATTAGCATGACTTCAGGACTCTTAGCAGCTGGATTTCTTTTATGCTTTGAGTGCTAAATCCCGAGCACGACTTGCAAGCACAAGCCAGTGGGTTGACTCCAGCCCAGCCAAGTCCTGGTGCCTAAAGTGGAGTTCACAAAGTGGCCCTTGAACCTGATCCTAAAGGGGAGTTCACAAAGTAGCCCTTCAACCCAAGCCTAAAGGGGAGTTCACAAAGTAGCCCTTAAACCTGAGCCTAAAGGGGAGTTCACAAAGCGCCCCTTGATCCCAAGCCAAGCTTCCAACTTGCTGCCTTCTGCTTTCACGGGCAAGAAAAATCTGAAGATATCAGCCACATGGTCCCAAAAAAACTTCTGCCTTTCCTCCAGCTTCCTACAATCTCCTATAAACCCAGTCATTAGAACTGAATTGAAAAAGGATATAGAAAAAAACAGTTATGCTAGGTCATTTCTCAAAGCTTAGCATTTACAGTCATTAAATTAAGTTTTATACATCTCCATAAGAACTAGTTGCTTTCATATTAAGAAGAAAAAATAAAATCAAGGCTATGCAAAATTCTGGAGGTTGTCAGACCAAGATAGCTGGAGAGTGACGTTATAGATAAGTGTAAAAAACCTGAAGGAACCCATGGGTTAGCTAAGTGCCAGCATCTTCAGGACCAAACACAAGCTCAGAAACAGCATTAAAAAAAGAACAGCAAGGAAATGAAGGTGATACCTCATGAATTCCGCTCAACCTGTATTTTTAAGAGACTTAAGATGTGACATCCTAGGGAGAGCGCTGCAATAGTCCAACACATAAATAGCAAAAGCGGAGATAAAGATAGAGCTGTACGTTGCTGGTGCCTTTCAGACTCACCAGGATAAAAGGTGAACGAAAATTTCAAACAGAAATAAATATGCTTGCTCCAGGTAAAACCTGTAATGATGGGTCAGATTCTACCAGTTCAGTGGTGGCTTATTTTTGTATCCATGTGCAACATGGGATGTTTAAAAGCTCTGTTGTACAATTACTCAAAAACCTATGTATAGCAGCAATTTGAGTTTGCGACAGCAGGAGGCTGAGCACAGGGAGCTCCAGCCGGCAGGATGCAGGAACACGGAATCGGGCGCTACAGGAACGGCTTATTTAGGAACTGGCTTCCAAACATTCATGTAAAAGAAACTTAAATCACGGGTTTAGCTTCAGTTTCAGAAAAAACGACAAAGTACTGTCGTAAGTGCAGATTAAAGTGTTTACTCTAGCTTTGTCTCTTTGTTATTTGGTACTCAGAAAAAGAGCTGATCAACCTAAGCAAGTGTATGTCTCCTTTTCTTCAAGCCTTTAAAATAAGTGTCTCAAATGCAGAAGTGTCCTCACTTCCACTGCAAGGCTATGGAAGGGAGACACCTGAAGCATCACACAACAAATCTTGGTGCTTCGGTTCTCATTGGGGCAGGTTCCCACCTTGTGCAAAACATGATTTATGCCAAGCCAGCAGTGCTTGAGGTGCAAAGCGATGGCAGAGATGTCACCCCCCCCACCAGCCTGTGCTCCCTGTGACAGCATCGAAGCCACAAGACCAGAAGTTGTTGCTTAACAAACAAACAGGCTGATTATTACAATAGTACAATGTGAGTAAGCTAACAAATTAAGCAGCTTAGATTTCAGGGCACTCCTATTGTAATAAGCCTGTTCCTTACAAACTATTCTTTTTCATAACATAATTAACCCCAGGACTAAGTATGCGAGCAAATGAGTTCATTTTTCACATGAATAATGAAAACTTTTTTTTCCTGAAACCATTATGAACTGAAATGAATGTAAAAGATTTCTCAGCAGAGGAAGGATGATGTGCGTCCAGCTTCTGGTTTAGAATTGGAATTCATTATTGAGATTTAAATGGAAGATCCTATTTTCTTTTCTTATTTTTCTTAATAGATGTTCTTGCCAGTCAACGTCAATCATCAGTAGAACAGATTCTACTCATCATCAGATACAGCCCAGGATTGGATCAAACAGTGACGAATGGCACACCTCCACTATAACTTAAATAGGTTAAATATTTCTTTCATCCTATATCCTCCCGAATATTATCTCCCATCTTTTGTTTTTCATTTCTAGAAGATCCTCTTAACAGTTATGTGGGCAGGATTACTCACTGCCCTGTTAAAAATCCTACGCTAACTACAGTTGTAAAGTCATCTCACTTTCTACTAGAGAAAATAACTCCTCTGTAATCATTCCCTGCATGGCTGAAGCACAACCCTACAACCAGGGCACTTGTTTACACCAGACATAAATGAGAACTCGTTATTTGCTTTACACAGACATATGCCATTACCACTTAGCTGCACTCAGTCTCCGTGTCTTCTAATAACAGATCTTGTGTGTCAAGGGCAAAGGAACCCATGGAAAAAAAAAAAAATGATTAAATCTTCATCAGTTTAATTTGTAAAGAAACCCAAGGGAAGTCATTATTCCCAGACACTTCATTGCCTAATTTATCTTCTGAATTTTGCTAACTTATCTGACACCGATGGGTGCTTATTAACTATTGCTTACCGTGACTGCAGGGCAGGTTTGCTAAGGAGCCCAGCATGCAACAGACTACGTGCAAAAAGAGCAGCGTCATTCGGTGCTGGGCACCTCGATGAAAGGGAGCTGCTGGGTGCTTCAGAAAGGCTGATACTTCATTTAGTGCTAAACAGGAGCTAAATATTTCAAAGAGGTCTGGATCCTTCTCAGCAGCAATGGCAGGGAGGTGAGCATCCTTTAACTGGAAGTGGAATCCCACTAAGGAACTCAAGCAGGACACCCACAGTGGTTATGGAGCTATGTCAAGCCTGAAAAAAGAAGTGATGTACAAACCACTAACTTGCATACAGTTTTTACCAGCAACAAGCTCGAAGCAAAGGATGGAAGAAACAAGATTTCCTTTTTTTCCAGTTAAATCAACAATGAGTAGCAGAGAACAGCTGGGATTTCTCAGGGCCCTTCCAAGCAGCACAGCACAGAAGTCTCCTTTAAAACAAATAAATCAGGTTCGGCGTGATGGTGTAAGTCAAACACTCTACAGAAAGAACAATTTGGCAGCAAGGTACCTTGGGCTGACACCAGAATTTGAACCCGGGACCTTTGCTGCTTCTGCGAGCACATGTGTTCCCCACGTGTAGCGACCGGAGTTGGCGCAGGCAGCAGACTCAGTTTTACAGCCTGGGAGTTCTGGTTATAAAAATATGTGATCCCAAGGTTTTTAAACCGTCAAATGTCAAAGGTGATCACAGGCAGAAATTAGAGGGCTGAAATTGTTAATCCTGCACTGCTAAAACTGATCGATACCAGAGCCAGAAAGAGCCGGTTTTATGTAACACAAACTTTACACTCTGCTTCCTAATATAAACTAAATTTGCCTTTTAAATCTCTCTGGTTGTCAGGCATCTGGTTTTGATGGAGAGCCATACCCAATTTTTTTCAGGGGGTATAACCAAAAAGAAATTTGCATTTGTGTTTTCAGCAAGGCATCAGTGAGATGGTGTAAATAATCTAAAACTTCAAAGTTACTACATCAGTTGGTCTTTTCAAACATGATCATTTTACACTTTAAAACATACGTCCCTCCCTGCAACCAGCAGACATATTTTTCATGTTCCTCACTATTAACAAAGAGTATAGAGTTGCAAAATCTTAAATAACAACACACTCCTATAAAATAGTTTCATTTTGGATAACCAACTATGTTTTTTGAGCAGCACTAAGGTCAAGGTATTAAATTTAATACTCTTAAACAGAGCATGTATTGGAAAGAAACCTAAAGTGCTCAAGAGCTATTGTAGATGTTCAATAAAGGAAAAACAGAAAAAGGTCAAACACTATTAGGGGCAGAAAATGCAAACATGGCCATACAGGCTGTGCAGAAAGAAAGACATATCCACCCAGTGCTTGTGTGCAGCACATGTAACTTTGCGAAAGACAAGTATATTCCACAGACACGTGTATTCTTTGGAGTCCTAGTCCTGTTTTCAGAAGAGTGAGAAAATAAATCAATATATATGTTTACCTTGACCTTCAGCTCACTCTTACCGACCACTCAGAGCATCTAATTTAACAAAAGCTCTTCAATCCAAACACTGCCAGCTCTTCAGCGTGGCAGAAAACAGTTGTACAACATACGTCAGAAGGATTCAAATCTGAACAGCCTGGCCTGAACTTACTCCAGATTGGATCGAGCACTACGTAAACCCAAGATCTTTCTTGCTATATGCATACGTCTCTCTAAGCACAAGCGTTTATGAGGGAGATGGCAGTGCCGGGGCTGTAGGTCGATGCCAGTTCACAGCTCAGGTTTCCACATCAGAATTTCACCCTTTGGTTCCAATCAAAAAATAAATTCCTCACATTCAACCCAACCTAATTACTTTTTTTTGCATGGAAGAGAAAGCCAAATTCATTCTGACGCACAAAAGGAAAGTGTGATATATGGGCAAAGCACATGTACTAGAATGTTATGGATGGTTCTGAAAATCTAGCCAGAAACACACGTCGCTCCCAACATCGGAGCTGTTGCCAACAGTTACCACCTAATGCTGTCTGAGAGACTGCAGTGATTTCATGTTCAAAGGAAAAGGCAAAGCCTCTGGTATCTCAAATCCCACGCTGCTGTAACTGACAGCAATGGTGAGTTTTTAACAGCTGGAGAACATTCCTAGGGAAGGCAGCCATCATCTTCATCATATAGGATGTATTCACTGCAAACATGTGTCTGTGCTGCTTAAGAAACAACATACCACCCCAAAATCCCGAAAGCTGACTATGAATCTTTCTAGTGGAGAACAGATGGAGTGAGGCCATCAAGCTGATCTTCAATTACAGGATACTTAAGCTGTGAATTTTATGTTTTCTATGTACACTGCATCCTTTCCTTGACCCACCTAGAAGCTTAAAAGGCTGAATTATACTAAGTACTATATCTGTTCTCCAGGCTACCTCACATTATGACCATTAAGAAACAGTGAAAAGAACGGATAACATGTGTATACTTCTGCATATAATTACTTTGTTTTTAATGCAGGAAAGGTGTGAGCCATGACCAACACACGTAACACTAAAACCTGCTTACTACACCACAGCAAAACCCCACAGCTTCAAAGACTGGAGAGGAGGAAATTAATAGTTTAACTTAACAGGCAATCTTCTATACAACATAAAGCTAAGAAACATTATTCAGGAGTTTTAGACAATGCAAAATTATTAATGGGAATTGTTTCAGCAACTGGCCTTTTTATCTACTAGCCGATCGTGGTTCTGGTATAGCCCACAGTTTACCTTCTCACTGGATATTACACCGGTTTGAGTGAAATATTCTGTGGTGACAAGTCCTCAAGTCTAGTGAGGCACATCCCAGCCCCAGTGTCCACCTCTGCCCGACCTGTGACTGTTCCAGGCAGCATCAGGTCAGACGTCCCCAGTGCGGTGCAGCCACCCAGATGCAGGTGACATTCTCGATCTTTGCACTGGCATGGACAAATGGTCAACAGAAACAGGAGGATGAGATGACAGCCACAGCCCAGAGACACGGCAGGAAAGACAGCCAGAGATGAGCTCAGAAGGAATTTGGCTCCTTTTCTGTCACTTCTGTCCTTCATGTTGTTCACCTTCCCTGGGCTGGATCAGTGGTACCCCAGAAACCTGAATCAGTCTGACTCTGCACCACTCAAGAAGAGCTTCGCAACACTTCTGGATGAAAAACAATACTTAAAACAAAAGATACCTGTGCTTGATCTAATACGACAACATTAATACTCAGAGGTGGCCCTGGCTCTTCTGACACACAAAGATCCAGCAGGAAAACTCACAAAAATATATGTCAATAAACATGCTTATCTGAAGATATAGAGAAACTTTAATGAATGTTTTGGTATTGTTGGAAATAATTTACACTTGAAATGATGAAAAAACCCAAGCTCAAATCCATATGTAGGAATTGCACTGAGAACAGGAGCTCAACAGGGCAAACCAGGGGAACAGACAGGGCCCAAAAGAGACATCATGGTGGGACTGTGGCCAATGGTCCTTGTGGACGGCCACCAATCCCAAGCTGAAGACTCAACGGCAGAGATTGTACTGGACAAAAGAAAGAAACTCAAGGAGATATTTCTCTCCAGGATGATCTTTCCTACTTTCTTTCTACACTTGAGTTTGGCCCAATGTGGAGCAGACAACTGATGGTGTAAAGCAAGAAGGTGTCCTGTGCCCCCACGTTAGATGAGCAGACATCTGACAATTTCATACACCTCTCAATTAAATAAAACATGAATCTTTTTCCTCTACTTTTTTTTTTAATCTAAAGGTATCATTTTCTGACTTTCTTCTTGTGCATTGTCAGAGGGACCAAGAGTCAACTTTTCTAGGAAGTTGGCTTGGAAGAAGATCAACAATTCTTGAAAGGCAAAGATTTAGGCTGGGTTCTTAACTGGTCTCCTAAACTTGCATCCCAGAGAGGGAACATTCCCCTGTAAAACAGACCTCACGCTTAACTGCCTATAATCTTCTCCATACTCAGGTAGAAGTTCTTCGAAGTGAAAAATACTTCTATGCATTTTTTCCTTTATTTCTTCCTTTTCCTCTGCCTCAGCATCCATACACTTCTCATTAAATTATGAATCGGCCAACTATACTTTTGTGGGGTTTTCCCCTCAAAAGCTAAAGTATAATTATAAAACGGGGGGAATAAAATTATAAATTCTACCAAGGTCATTAATGTACAAAATGCAAATCGTCTCCCATTTGTCAAAGACCCTGGGGAAGTCTAGAGATAATTGAAATGATAGATGAACAGAGCAGACTAACTGCTAATGGTCTGTATATCAATGAATCAATGTCATATTTATGAAGGGCTTGGGGAAATTATTTTAAATACTTCATCTATAGTTGAAGTTTAGCCTACTTTTTCTTTTTAATGCTGGAAATTAATGATAAAGTTCAGTTTATAGTTAAACGAGTGTAAGCTTGTGGTAATTTAAGCTCAGTAGCAAGGTATTGAAAAACTACTCATGTTTGTGCCAGAAATGGCGAAATTACTCAATTACCATGGATTTTGGTATAACTAAGAGCAATATACATTTCAGAGATAATCAAATATAGGACCAGCCCTCATCCTCAAAGCATTTAAACTCATCTATTTCCATGTGCATCTCATTTCCTCCAGAAATCGAGTAAGCTGGAAAAACAGAGTATATACACCATTGTTTCACTACCCTATTTTCCTCATATTTTCAATTATAAGCTGAATTGTTCAGGACAGAGGATGTTTCCAGATGCACTGATTAAACAGGAATAGAGACATGGTAAAGGAGAAACAACTACTTATTTTTCAAAGAAAAAGCAAAGCCGATAGTGGAAGTAATTTTGGTACAATGGCACAGAAAATCGTATTTTCACTTCAAAAGAAGAAATGCTATAAACCAGTAAGTCACTCTGTGGAGTCTTTTCCCAGTTGTGTAGGGGCCATGACACATTAGTAAGTGACAGCAAAGACAAGGCATAAAGAAAACAGACATTTCAAACATTAAGATGCCATTTTGGTTGAATCTGCAAATAGTTTTGGGGAGGGGAGTTGGTTTAGAGGCTTTTGGTTTTTTAGTATTATTATTAGTATTATTCCCACCCAAGCCCTCCAGGATTTTTATGCTTTTCATCCCACACAATGGAAAGGGTTGGGATGAAGGGAAACCTGTAGGATACTTGCAGGCTTTTTTCTTATTAAAAATGTTTTTTTTTTCTAGCAAATAGAAATAAATCATTACATCCCAGTTAAGTGGCAGACAGCAGCACACTGAAACAGGTAGCATCGCTACAAAATTACCCAAATTAAACCCCTTTTCATTCCCTCTCTCACTGAATGAAATCACATGGGGAGACAGGGAGAAGAGGCAAGTTTTTATGAACGGTCTTTAGAATTCAGAGAGATTTGCTTCATCTGAAAATAGCACCACAATCACTCGGCTTGTGGAAACACGAACTCATCTGGTAATTACATCTGGGTTTTCCCGGAATTTGAATAAATTGGTTATATCTAAATCATACAACTGATTCTCCTATTATGGGATTTGGCACATGAAGCAACTGAATAAGGCTCAGGAGAACCCTGGTGTCTGAAAGGAAACTTTGCTGCTGCCTGTGAAAGGGTAACACACATGCATTGAAGGGAAAAGCTCACAATAAATGTTCTGGACCTTACAACGTACAACCACAAAAAAACTTACAAAGAGCCAAGACAACTCATTGAGCTGCTAAGAAAACAAGGAGGGATTTCCAGGTGTTGGAACCAGTCTTCTTAACCAGAAAACATCACCAGGGATGGTGGAGATCTGGCCTGGCTTCCCTTGGGGTAACAACAAACCTTGAAGAATGCGAGATTCATGCAAAAAAGGACCTCATAAATCCATCTGTTGAGAACAAGCACCACCTTTTCTAATAAAGACTTGTGAATAAATACTCTAAAAGCCTTTTCCTAGAAAGGTGTTAGTATTATCAGATAAAACAAAATTTGCAGTCTGTTTTCTGGAAAGAAAAAAAATGATAGCTAGCAGCACAAATGAAATAAGGTGTCTTACAAACTACAAGACATTCTTGCAGAAAAAGTTCAAGTTGGATGTTTCAGTTGGCTGGGAAGGCCTGAAAACACACAAAAATACTGTCTGCTGGACGTTGGTTTGCTTTTAGACCTGTCCGTTCTCCCTCCAGCAACCATTTAAGATCTTCATTTCTCTGTTTGTCTTCCTGATTGTGAGCTCAAACCGACCACTCGAAAAAGAATAAAGTAACATCTTGCTTTAGTTAAATTAACACTTATTTTTCTCCTTTCATCTATTATTACACTTTAACCGATCAGTGATTAGGAAGGAGAGCAGGAGTACTCCCCCTCTGCAAAGCCCTGGAGCTGCCCTTCCCTCATCCTCCCCAAATCCCACTCCCAAGAAAGAGACACAGAGAAGACCAAGAAAAAGGACTGTGCCAAAGAGTAAAAACTCCAACAATAAAATAAAGCTGAGCTTCAGAGAAATCTTTAACTTCCCGGTGAATGCGGGTATCAAGCCGTTACTCTGAGCATCTCAGTTCCGCTGCTTTCCACCTCAAGCTCCATGGAGACACCAAAGGAGCAAAAACCCTGAGCTTTACGGATTTTTAGGGGAACATTAACCCTCCATCACCGCGTACTCTAGTGCTGTGTAATGGGAAGAGGGATACCAGCCAGGCATTTCACCTCACAGGTGTTACTGTAAGGCTCCACTAATGACTCTTTGCGAAGTGTTGCCTCTCTCCGCTGTTGTTGTTACAGCTTACTAAACAGCCAATTAATAAAACATTCAGTTCCTCCTTTTGCTGAAGCACATTTGTTCTGCTAGATTTTAATTTTTTTGAATGAGCGAAATACGAGTAAGATAATTTACATGAGTTAATGACATAGTACAAGTTAACTGATCTGTTATTCTGCATGAGGAGATAGCTGTTTGTAGGGAACAATTTATACACAGCCTTTCAGGGACATAATTGTTTGCAATACCACTGTTTCTGCACACTTTCTCTTTTGTTTTCTTTAATTTTTTTTGCTATATTACAGATGTGGCTCCTCAGATCACCTGCCACCAATTGCCCAACACATCCACAGAGGGAAGGTGGGGGAAGCGTCTCCCCATTGACAAGTTTTAAATTGTGGACAAAATTCCTCTCTTAAGTGAGCCAAGCTTCTTTTACTAACAAAGTCTTGCTTCTTTGTAGAGTAAGTTTTTCCTCATGTCACGTCCTCCACTTTCTTCTTATTTCATTAAGATTTTGAGTTATATGAACAAACTGCTCATTTCAAATACTCATTATGGAAATACTGCAAACCCAGAAGATGTCACAGTCATTTCTTTTACAGCTTTTCTTTTTGTAGGCAACATTCGTACTGCAGAATAATTTAGACAGTAATTTAATCACAGGGTTTAGAGGTCCAGCAAATGTTACATTTACATAATGTCAGTCTTTCAGCAGATAATTTGGTCCTTTGCATGTGTTAAAAGACGACATGGCTTGTTAAGATCATGTTAGTACGTTTAGCCCAATAGATGAATGGCTGGTTTGTTAATCTGCCATATATTTCTAATTTTCCTAAGGATGATTAGAAAATTCTATTTAGAGTAAATTCATGAGCACTTTCATTCCATCAGAGTGACAAATCAACAAGATTATTAAATCTCAGAGTCCAGAAATCTCCATAAAATGGTCATAAGTCCTTGCTACACAGTAAATACCAAAACTTCCCTTATATAAATATTACATTAGTATTTTGCTTATGTCTGCTTTGAGTACATGTGACTGAAGATATTAAAATGTGCCTTACAAGTTTTATAATATTTTCATAAGGAAGTACGAGTATTCCATAGTCTAGAAATGTAATATTCTTCTTCCTCCTGTCAAATGCTGCTAAAGAGACTGAAACAGGATATAAGAAATATTATTTAGTTTCAGTGTGGTAATGCTCCTACCCTGGACCCTCACAAGATAAAATAAAAGCTAGTAAATCATTATTCCTCAAAGAACAATGGCATGTCTGTACAAGTCATTTTCAACAAGTACTATTGTGTATTTAAATTTAAAAGAATAAGCCAGTCAAGCAGCACCTCAGGAGCCTTAATACCGAACACCAGCAGTTAATAAAGCATTTCTGCTTTTTTATTTTGAAGCTGTGCATTGTATCCTTGCTACTTACATTAAATGAAATGTTCTTTTTAATTTAAACTTGCAGAAGAGCAGGATTCACAGCAGAGAAACAATTGCATCATCTGGTCATCCCCTATTTTCCATTGCTTGGTTTTAAATGTACTGTAGCTAATCACAGACAAAAATCAATAAGCCAAAAATTACACCAGGAGTTGACAGCACATCTTGATCATTTACTTGTATCTTGGAGCAATTTCACCAGCTTTTAAAATAGAAATGTGTTGACCTAAAGGACAAATTCCTACAGTCTTCTATCAATGAAATACATAATAGACATCCAGAGTGAGCGTCTGAAAGAAGCTGGAGAGCAGGATGGCAGAACAACACAAGAAGAGAGACACTCCTTATTCTCCTTAATCCACTCAATTGACAATTGCTCCCAGTTCTACTTCTACAGGCAGAGAAACATTCACTTTCTCTCTTGCCCTAAGATTTGGAAAGGATCATATTTCATTTCTGAAACAATTTTATTTCCTCTTGTCGTACACTTAATAATAAATAGAAGTACGACCACTTCCCCCAGATCTGTGTGGCATCCTCTCTTTGCAGGACATTGGAGATGCAGCCGTAGTCCTTGCTGCAGGTTGATAAGAGACCTAATTCAAGTTGCGATGCAAGGGACAGTATAAGGGACAAGGTGGTACAGCTGGTTCGTAATACAAATTTTGAGAACGTCTCTTAAAAATGTCAAGCCAGTAGTTTGCAATCTGTATCCCTGATGAATTATTTTGACTTATTAAAGCAACTGAATGGGTTTTTTATTCATTATTTGTTTTGAAAATTAAATCCAAACAGCTTTTGTGTTATGGCAAGTTTGGGCTGAGGAGTCCAGCAAAACAAGGAAACCCTACACCTTCAAGTGTAAGACAACTGTGTATCATCTTAGCAATGAAACAAGGAATTGGTTAATTTGCATTAATGCTTGGATGATACGGTTTTTAAACCATCAGAATCAAATCCCATAGAGATTTAATTACCACTAAGGTTTAAAAAAGCATTATTTGCTATTGACACTTAAACACAGAGACTTCCAAATAAGACACAGCATCTACAAACAACTCAGAATGCACTGATAAGTTTGCTATCCAAGTGATAAAATGCTAACTGAAGACACTTCCTTTTGTATATTCTGTAACATGGTCTGGTTTTTGGCACTAAGATTGGATGACCCATCACCAAATGTATTTTCCTACTCAGTTGCTAAATGCTTTGACAGTGTAAGCAAACAACCTACCAAGAAGCAGATGCATTGCCATGAGTCAGAAGGTCCCACCGGTTGACCCAAATGGACTAGCACAGATATCACAACCTGTGGGTCTGCACCAGGAATAAACTGAAGAAAACATGCATGATGTCAAACAAGTCCAGAAATCAATGTGTATATTGATGTAAAACGAGATCTTTAATTGCAAAATCCTTAACGTTCTTTACATCGACCAAATAATCAAATCAAAACGGACTAAATGTTTTCCCAATTAAACAGCATGAAGTGCCAAATACCAATGTTTTTTCACCTTCAAAATATTTTTTCTTGTCATTCGTCTCCTTGCAGCCCCTGATGTTCACCTACAGAAAAAAGATCTCATCTACTTGGAATTGGGGGGGGTGGGGGGGGGGGAAAGGCCAGCTTACAGATCCAAACGAAAACTCCAACTCTTATACAAGAAAGTAGTAAAAAGTTATAGAAGTCATCCCAAAAGCTTCTCATTAGCAGTTCTTTAGGTAAGAATGAGAATCAAAAATCCAGCTCTCTGAGGACTGAATGTTACAGCTATTTTTTGAGGCCATTATAATTGTATCAGTGGCTTTTTGAATTTCATAGCCATAGATATACATCCTTCACTGAGAAATATCCTTGAGCTTAACTCAAAGTAAAAGCCTAAACCATGATGAAAGCACACACACAAGATGCTTACAGAAGGTGACTCGAAAGGTCAGATGTACTTTACAGTGAATATATACTCAATAGGGACACACATAACGCTCTGATTCGTATCGTAACTCCAGCGAAGTCACAAAAGGGTAAGATGTGAGACTCTAATATTATATATTTATTAATATTTCCTGTATTGACAGTGCACAATACAGCATGATTGAGAATATTTTACCACCCTTATTTTGCAAACGAGCCTCATGCAGTGCCAGGAATGAGGGACTACTTTGGTTTCTGGGACCAAACTCTTACATGACGTTCTTAGGAGCCAACTCCAGCCTCCACCAGTGTCAAACCTTGGATGGGCAACGATCCACCTGAACACTGTGTATGCGACCTGCTTTTTTTCCCCAAGAACCCACAATTATGAATAACTAGCAGCTGGGGCCAAAGGAAACCTTGCACAATCCTCGCTAACACAGCTCACCTTCCTTCTACTGTAAGAAGGAGTCGTCCAGCGCAAAGTGAAGCAATGCCTTTATGATATATAGGTTTTTCTTCATACACCCAGGTTACACATTTAGTTTTCTATTTACTGAAGCCTCCAAACTTGGCAGTAGAGAGAGACTGCACGATCGCCAAGATAACGGGAGAGAATTAAGACTAGACAGAATAGCAATGACAAAAGCCTCAGGAGAGATCACGCAGATGTTTCCTGATGTTAAGCATAAACTATCTGCAACCCCAAGTAGTAAACAATAAACTAACTGATACAAGTCCCCATGCAGTGCAGAAGGGGAATATTTTAGTGACTCGATGTGTAAAGCATCTCACCTGCTGGCACTGTCCTGCACAAGGCACGTAAACCCCTGGGCTGGTGTCACAGCCAAGTCTGGAAGATGTCAGCCTCGAATGGGCAAGGTGACAAACAAGATCTGTGATTTAATTAGGCCACAACTTTATTAACCTATTTCTTCAGGGAACTACCGGTGATAGCTCATACAGTGTAGACGATGATTCATTTTTTAATCATTTCTGTCTGGTAAAGAGCTCTGTCAATGTTTCCCTCCCTCCTCCTCTACATAGACAAATTCCTCTGAGTAATACCAAAGAGATCAGGGGGCTGCCTTTATTATTATCAAGCCCATGCTGTATCCCAACTCTTTTTAAGGACAACCTCGATCCCCCTGGGAAGAAATACTTGCACAAGCAACATGCAGGTATCACATATTTGTTCAGCTCCTTCTCCTCGATCTCAACTGAGCACGGAGATAATTAACAGCTCCTTTTACAGAATTTCCCACTGTGAAAGTAGACATTAATACCTTTAAAAAAAATAATCACATAAACCACAATATATTCAGAGGGTCATTATGCACTCACAGCATTCCTGCTGCCTTCTGGCCCTGTCACCACCTGAAGGGCTGGTCTGATAAATCCCAGTAAGTCCTCCATACATGGTCCCCTTGTCAAATCCCAACTAAATCTTCTTTACATGCAGAACTAACACTTCACAAGGCTCTTCCTGGGGGGAATTAGCCCATCTGGTCATCAAGTTGGCCAACCAAGAATTGCTTTAACATTGAGGCACAGCTGCAAACCTCCCATGGAATTCCCTATCCACTTGAAGACCCAGCACACAGTAGAACCCAACCTTAGTTCTCATCCTCATATCTTTTTATGGAAAGGCTACAGCCCAAGACACGTTCACATGAAGATACAATAAACAACTTCTATGGCACTTGCAACTTTTGGGCCAAGTACTAGGCAGGCAGAGCTCCAAAGTCTTCAGAGCTACACCAAGAGAGAATATGTTAATTGTCTAGCCAAGAGTATTAAAAAAATGGTCCTGTTATTATTGTTGGAAACCAAATGACAAGCAATTCATTATTGCATTGTAATTCAGTGCAATTTATTGGTTGATTTGCTGTGAGGGTTTTTAGCTATATACTATAAAAAGAATGCAAATTCAGTAATTCAAGTCTAAATGAATGAGAAGTAACATTTTCTCACAGTTTGCAAGAAATTAACCTTTAACGTCTTTCCTATGCTTTGGGAACAGCACTTGGCCAAAAGCTCTTACGGTAATAAAGCAGTGACCCATAGCAAAGAATAAATGTCAGAGTGAAATGATAACAGCAAGCCTATTTGCCAGAAAGTGGTAATTTATAAGATTTTAATTTGAGATCATCATGGGGGGTCAGCCTTATCAAATAATTCAAAATGTAGGTCACAATTATAGCCCTTGAAGTGTGGTTCTGCTCCGAAATGTGACTGTAAAAATGGCATGTTTATTATTTCTAAATGATTTCTTTATCAGACATATTGAGTTTACAAGTAAAATGGTAATGAGATAGATTTGCTTTTTGCTTCCTCCAATTTTTACATTTGTGTAGCGTGTAGCTCACTGATTTCAGCGGTTATTTCTGATTTCCATTACCCTAAAAGGAAAAAAAGGAAAATCAGACCCCTCAGTTTCTCACCTTCCTGCTTAAAGTTCTGCAGAGTCTAATTAAGTCCTTGCTGTTCAGCAAATCTACATGTTTTTAAGCTAACTGGAATGTAAAAAAAGCCCAATTCTCTCCATAATAAAGAGAACAAAATACAATCCACCTCTCACTTCAGGTAAATTCCTTGGGTGGTGTCAGTCAGTGCGGTTCCATCAAAATGAATGGAGTTCACTAATGTCCACCTTTCTCTACAGCATTGTCTCTTGGCTTTGTTTGCTCTTCAAGTTGAACAGCAGGAGGAGAAATGGCATTTAAATCACCCTGCCCAAATCAGTAACTATGCAATGCTACTACCTGTCTGGAGCAGATCACTAGGTATGGCAGGAATCCAGCACACATTTCAAAGTGAACCTTACAAAGATGGTCCAGGAAAAGGAAAGAACCATGAAATGCATTTCTTACCTTTTCTCACAACATTTTCCACACCTTTGAACTCCCACTTCCAGGTGGATTCTTGATATAGCACAATGTAACTGCTTATTACCCCTCAGCCTATTTTCAGAGATGAATTTGGGCCAGCTCTCAGCCAATCCATGCATCAAAATTAATTCTAATGAAGCAAAAGAACAGTGAATGAGGCCAGCTAGCTAAAGACAAGTGTGCTCCACCATTGCCTGTGCAGAGCTATTGAGACAGGGATGTTGCTTATGTGCAGGCTGGACCTTGCCTGTCAATTCAATATTGCTGCTTCAAGTCTTGCCCATCCTCTCGTGTCTTGAGAACTTGTATCTTTGCTTCTTTTTCCTTTAAACTACAATAAAAGTCATAAAGGCTGAAGAAGCCCTTATTCTTCTCTTTGGCAAAACAAGCAGTAAACACAGAGAACAAATCCAACAAGAGTAATGGGTTGATTCTCCTTTTCCATTACATGGCTTAGAATCAGAGTTTGAATAAATCAGACTTAAACACAATGCAACTGAGGAGACGACATGAAACATTTCCATAGTCTCCATTCAAAATAGGGTCATATTCTAATTTTGTCACATCTCCAATTTTATTTAATAATTTTATTGAATAACTACATTTCCTCAGTAATTCTATCTTTTGACATTCTTCTTCTGTCACAACATAAGCCAGCATATGCCTTCATGAAACTCAATATTGCCATGCAAATAGATGATCGAAACAGACTGAAGTCTGTATTTGTCTGCCCTAGAAATTGGTACGGACTAAAACAACCCAAAACATCAGAACACAGATTTCATGGGATTGCAGAGCTCTACTATTTCAACAAATAAAACTCTACCGTTACTTCAAAATATTTTTAAATTAGTTTCATCAAGGAATATTCCCAAGAGAAGGAATAACCAGGCAGTTATATAGACTGAAGAGCTGGTGGCATTGTCTGGGGGTGACAAGGGAGCACAACATTAAATATAATCCTTTCATTATAAACAAGGTGGGGAGAAATGCAACAAATTATTTCTCACAGACAATTTGTTGCTTAATGGCCTGAAGCAATACCAAGGGCTGTTAGAGCTGATAAGACAGTCCTTAACCACAGTAACAATCTATACGCTGGGATAAATGCTATCATAAAGTTCAAGCAATGGTTTATAACTCCAAATATTGGCAGAAGCAACCAATTTTCTGTCTCTTGGAAAGCAGAATGTCTTACATTAAGTAAATCATAATTAAAAAGTGGGAGGGTGGGGAGATAAACTCCTGCCCACCAAATGAATACGTTTCACTTATTATAGTCTGTGTGTTTGAAAATGCATAATTATACGTCAGGAAACAGAATGTGAAGTAATGCACTGAAAACACCTTTCTACTCTTTTCTCCCAGGCTGAATCTGCGTTCAGGCAGCATTTTAAGACTGATGCACATGGCTCAGCAGACACACAAGAGTAAGTTTGCTCTTAGGAGGCAAATGCCTGGCAGGATGTGCTTGGTCACAAACGTGTGTGAAATGGCTGGATATCTGCCAGTGGAAGCTATTTTGTCTAATAATATACCAACAAAAATGGCTTGAAAATCGCCTCCTCTTTAATGGTACCTATCTCGTCAAAGTGTCAATGGACAGCAGTCCAAATCTCTTGAAAGACAACATATGAAAACCTGAAGGTTGACAGTAAGAATCAAAATAAGCCCAAACTTGGTCCTGATAAATACCAAGTACTCATCAAAGCTTTTAAGAAACTCCAGTGGGGTGCCAAATCCCACAATAGCAAGCTATCTCATTAAATTTTTAACATTCAACTTCTGATCCAGAGTGGAAAAACCTCAGTAATCATTTATCTCTTCAAGTCATCTACCACATTTGAGTTTCCAGATGGGTCTAGAGCAAACCCAAGTTCAGGAACAGCAAGGGCTGAAATTCTATCGGAACAGCTTGCTTTTCTTCCAAAGGATCGAAACCAGGTTAACTAATATCTTTTAGGTTCTCCCATGCAATAAGGACTTCAAAAATTAAAGCACAATATGTCTTAATTAGCACATCTGAATATCTTGTATCTTTACTTGCACTGGAAAACAACAGAGAGGGAGTTGGCAGCTGTTGCACTGTGTGATATTATACCTATTGACTCCTTGGACAAAGCGTGTACTGATGTCTGTCCGTGATCCAGGCTTGTCTGTACTGCTGGGATATTGAGAAAAATCCAACACATTGAGAAAAATACACCAGCCTTTTAGCACTTCAACACCTTGTGTATCTTCTTATTAAGTGGCTAAATTACTCTTGCAATGGGTGTGGAAGTATTTATTATCGTATATATTTTCCATACAGATCATCAAAGGATGGTGAAAATTGTCTGTGTGCAGAAAGGGTGAAAGAAATGTAATTACTGCTGCTTGATCTGTTTATTTCAGAAGTTGGACACAAGTCATTGCCATGACATTTTCATTTTCCTGGATACACGACCGGATTCTAATCTCATTTGCGCTGGTGTAACTGCAGGAGGATCAGCTTTCCCCCCATTGACGTTTTGGTGAATAACAGCAAGAATCAGGCCTGCAACCCTTGATCATTAATTCTGGTTCACCTCTTGCATGTAACAGTAGCTGTCAAAAAGATTTTGGAAAACTGTCAATCTCTGGTAAGAGATAAAATCTTGATTAATAAAAATAATTTAAAGCTGAGTTTGTTCTATTGGAAAGAGAGGTCATTGGCACTACGGTGTCAAGAAGCCAATATTTTTCAAACACATGGTATTCTTAGGGGAAATCAAAGCAAAGTCTGTACAGAGACTCCTGCCAAGAGAGCTAACAACTCCATTTAACAAAACAAAATCATCCTGATGCTGAGAACTCTTTCCTTAACAAATAAAAATCAAAGCAAAATGCAGACCAAAGTGAAGTTACTTCCATGATCAAACCAGAAGCTCGAGACCAAACCGTGTGTGTTGAGGGTGGGGTGTGTGTGTGGGGGAGTTTTGCTTTTAACAAGAAAAAGACTAATGGAAATGATCAACGGTGAAAATCCAGTTATCTGAGCTTCTGTTCAGCTGTTCTGTGATTTACCGAGAGGCTGCATAACAGATTTGAGTCTACAGCTCTGCTTAAAGTGAGAAAGTCAAGAGAAAGACTCTGTAGGAGTTGAGATGATCTTACTCAGCCTGACTGTCCCTTTATTTGCATCCATTTTACACGTGTGCACTTGTTCTGATACCAGTTATTTGGTTTACACTATTAGATGGTCCTCATCCAAGGGTGGCTGAATATTCAATGCAAGGGCTGTAATATGCAAAGAATCATTTCAGTTGGAAGGGACCCTCAGGATCACTGAGTCCAACCATAACCTAACCAGCTCTAGCACTAAGCCATGTCCCTAAGAACCTCATGTGCAGATCTGCAACACATCACCAGCCTTGGCAACTTTCATTTATGATGCCTTTCAAAAAGAAAATCCACCCATAGAGGGCATTCCTGCCCAGGGCTGAGCATGCTGTGGTGGGTGCTAAATCTCCTTTCCACCTTCAATTAGTCATGCCTTTATACCAGCACAATGTACACATAGCAAGGCCGTGAAGTATCCCACTAGCTAGCAGATACACTCACGTGCAACCCTTGTTCATTTTTAACTTGTGATAAATTTAATGGAGATATAGAGACTTTTGGTCTAAATTTTAATTTGGAGGAACTACGCTATAGGGGACGTGACGCAGTGTCAGCAAGGGTCACGCCAGCTATGCCCAGAGAGCGGCTCCGGTGCTCTGAATTTTGAGAAGGAAACCAAAAATGCCTTCCCATCAAGTTCCTCTTATTCAAGAGGAATAGAGGCTATGCATAAAACGACAAAAAAAGTCAAGATTCATCTACAGCTCTATGAAGATGTGCTTATACGTATATGAGTATGTGTATATGTTGCAGATAACTAACTAGCTACATGACAATATGCATTGGAGATGAAACCAAAGCAAATGCCAGCATGATATATTGTGTCAGTAACATCAAAGGAGAAGGGGAGGGGAAGTGAGTGTGAAAATCAAACAGAGTGCTCGGGAAAGAAAGCTAATTTTGAGTTTGATGTGCACGAGTGACACTCATTAAAAATTGATGAGTGCATGTGAGAGGATGCCACCTGGGATTATGCAACTGCTAATTAACATTTAACACCATTTTCTAACCTTATAAAATATTCTTAGCCTGCTGAAGGCTTCTTCGTAACAAGCACAATGAAAAATAAAATAAATAAATAAATAAACCCCAGCCAGCACCTAGCAACAGCAAATCGAATGGGAAAACTTTATGAACTTTTTAAAGCAACATGGGAGACAGGAAGGGTTTGCTTAAAGGGATGCTGGCTAGGCAGGCACCGTCTCTTTACAGGTGACATCTGCTCCCAGTTTCAGGCATGAGCCCAGCAAAGAGACACAGGAGCAAAGGGACACTGTGGTGACAGGTACCACTGGGTGAATGTGTCTCCTGGTGCAAACAGACCCTGGTCCAGCCCAGCACCCGATTTCACCCCAAGTGACACCCCCCGTCCGACTGCAAGCACAACTGAGAGCACTGATGGGAGGTCTCTTGCCCTCAAGCCTTGCAAGAGCTGCCAATTTCACCCCCAAACCCACCTCCTGGATTCATGTCACCGCCCAGCAGCCGAATCCTGGTTTCTACTCCTTTTTGTAACAGTAGTCACAGGAAAAACAGACTCCAAGGCACGTAGCCTCTGTCCTTGCTCTAAGTTCACATGGCTTAGGGGATGCTAAAAAGTAATTTTGAGACATTGGGTTGAAAGTGCTGGAGAAAAGAGAAGAATAACTGAAAAGAGCAGGAGAAGTGAAGAGAGAAAGTAGACAGAAAGCAGGTAAGATGACAACAGAAACTTAGCCTGGTGGAACAGATCATCGTAGCGAGATGAAAGGGACACATTTGTTGATTCAGCACAAAGTTTAAGGAGCCTGGGAACTTGCACTTCAGAGCCTTTAAAAAACCTAAGCACAAAGCAACAAAGTTTATAGATTCCATTTGGTTTGGGCTATTTATGATGGATGTTTACATTGTGCGTTTCGTAGTTTCAACAAAGAAAGGAGAGCAGCCGGACAACCCAAACAGCGCTGGCTTTTCCAGGGCCCAGCGCACCCACATCCCGGCAGATCAGATGGTTCTTCGCACTTAGGAGACATTTGTATAAACCCAGGAGCCTTCCAGACTTTTGTATGTCCCAGAAAGAAAGTGTTTTTGTAAAAGATAAACATCTAACGCTGCATGCGTAGGCTGTGACTTTATGAAAAAGATGACGCCGTGATATCTTCAATATGGCCCTAACTGCAGAATACTGACTTATTTAGATAGATTTTAATTAATACATTGGTATTCATACAGCATGCCCAAGAGGATTCTTGTGTCTTTCTTCACGTGCTTCCAGATGAACTTGCTAATTGAATGGTTAAACACTTTCCACTGAGGCAAAATATTCTCCCTCTTTTCACCGGGAAAAGAGAATAGGGATTAACTCTTACAAATAAATCTTCACCACAATCAAAGCTTTTAAAATAGAGTAATACCTCCAGCTCTTTCAGGCTTGTTGCAGTTTACCCATGTTCCTTAAGTTTCATAGATAGCAACAGCTAATGATATAATATAATTTATCCATACCCAAAAGATGTGACATGTTGCCTTGCAGTTCTCTGTTATAATCACCAGCTCCTATGGTATTTCTATCCAGGGTAATGAAAAACACACATTCAGGAAGACTGAGCATACAGAAAACAATAAGGGGTGTTTCTTTAAAGGAGAAGCGTAAAAGAGGGGAAAAAAGGGTCTCAGTAAATAGGCAGCAGTGATGTTCCCGCTACCACAGAAGACAATGAGAAAGACCAAGAGAAGGGAGTTGGGGGGCAAGAAACGTTAGATTAGGTACTGAAGCAAAGCAGAGAACTGGAAGAAAATTAATTTTTCAATAAAAGGAGAGTTGTGTTCTCTTGCAGAATTTGGAGCAGGGTGCTTCCAGCTGTTCTGCTCGGCACTGCCCAAGCTCCCGGCCACAGGTCTTGCTCTTTTGCTCTTGGGAGCAGTGTCAGGAGCAGGGACAGCTCTGGAGTTACTACAGCTCTACGTGGAATAGGACATCACTGCACACCCAAAATGGACGGCTACTATCCGTGCAAACCGTACAGCAGATACATTCACTACACGGAACATGAAAGGGTTGTCAACATATGAAAGAAGAACAAAGGATGCCGAGGAGATGTGTTCTCTCAGTAAATAAGAGTATCTTCCTTTCTATGAGCCCAATTCAAAAAATCCCCCACTGTATTGCAGTAAATATTTCCCTGGACTAAATGAGCGCAGCCAGACCCTGGCAGGATGGTGCGTTACACCCGGCATCCACAGGCACTGCTAAGCATCCCTGCGCTCGAGCTGGGATTTACAAATCCCGGATATTATGCTGGCTTCCTCCTTATGAATTGCAAAACATACATTGAGAAAACGTAGAGAATGAAGTTTAGATTCATTATTTCTTTTAGGATTATTTTTTTACCGTTACACGTCATTGTTTTAAAAAATTCAGAAAGGATGGCTTTTGCTGAAATGGTCCCTGTTTGAAAAGCAAAAATAGATTTTCATATAAAGAGGTACTTATTTTTCAGAAAAACCAGAGAGATAAAGCTTACTGATTGCCATGAACTGTCATCTTCTTAGGGGAAAAAAAAAAAGATCAAACATGGGCTTGAAAATCTGCCCAAAGCTTCTAACCCTTAAGCTAATAAAAGGAAAACAGTAAATCAGCTTTAAAAATATATCATCCAAAACTTTGTATTCCTAGAAGAGCATGTATCTGAAAATTATTACATTGCAAGTATGAAGTAAGAAAAAAACATAAAGACCCTCCCGTAAATATCAGAAGGAAATAGAGCACTTAAATAAAAAGAAACAGGCTTGAAAAGCCTATTCAAAGAATGCAGGAGTAGGTTATTTTGATTGCTAGTATGCAAATGAGGAAGGATATATATAAATGGCATACAGAAACGTGATTTTATTTATTTATTTTAAAAAACTCTCTTGCCAGAGCCTTCCAATACATGAACTTTCTGTTTTAATTGTAAAGTATCATTTGAAGCTTTTGTCTTTTTCTTTTTTTTTTTTCTTTATTTTTAAAGCATTTGAGTTCAGGAAGCCACTGAGAGTGAATTTTGAGGCCACCTAAAGCAGGTTAATAGGTTAATTTTCTTGTTGTTTTAAGATTATTGTCAACAACTGCTCATCTAACAAATGCTTATATTTGTCAATACTTCCTTTCTCTATGTGTTTCTGTCTGTACCCAGAGGCAAACCAAAACCCAAAGATTTGGAGTGGATTTTCTATAGCAAAGCACTGATTACTTGGTCCACCACATCTGTCACATGTTTTGAAGGGCACCAAATCCAAGATATATTGGAATAATTAATTCAGAGAGCTACACTTGGACAGGCAAATACAACCAGACTCACAACCAGGAGAAAGGTAACATGGATTTGCTGCATTCCTCAGGAAACATGAAAAATCTCATTCACGGGGGAAAAAAACCCCCTCTTTGGTAACACTAGACAGGCATCCAGGCTCAAGTTGCTTCCTGGCAAGTTTTACCTTTAGTTTACTTGCTTTTCAAACACCCAAACAGTTTGTTGGAAATTTCCACTCTAATTTGGTAAATGAGAATTTGAGTAAACCTCTGGCTGTGCTGAATGAAAACTAGTACAGTTTGTGCAGCAAACTTAAACAAAGAAGTTTTGGTACTGGAAGATTAAGAACAACTTGCAGTCAATACTGTAGGACATTTCTTAGCTGACTTCTTGTATAAAACCAACATTCCCAAAAGGAAAAATAATTCAAATTTTCTTCTTTTGAAGAAGATGAATTTATAAGTAGTAGGTTATTTAAAATTGCAAAGGAAACAATTTTTTTCCTATTTTTATAAAGAAGTTACAGCCAATAAAGCCAAGGTGTTTTGTACAAATATATATACCACGTATGAAGCAGCAGAGATAAATTTCATTTTGTTTTCAATTGCTGTGCCTTAAAATCTCTTTCAGATTTAGGACTAGTCTGATAAAAAGGAGCACAAGAGTTCAAACCCTCCCTGTTTTCCTTCTTCACCAACCAAAAATAAGCTTAATATTTGCAAATGCAAAAGAGCATCTTCCCACGGTCCCAATCAACTTTTTAGTGCCGTAAACTTCGTTGCAGGCAGGTGAAAAAGCAGAATTGTTCTCTATTTGTCATGCGTGTAGTATTTTGGGTACGAAAACAAAGCAGGTACAGATATATCCCCCGATACGCAGTGGTGACGAGAGCCACACAGCCCCTGAAACCAAGTATGGGTCGCCTTAAACTTTGCTGACGAGGTCTTACCCACCCTTGATTTCTGGAGCCATGGGGCGGCTTTGGGCGAGCTGCCGCATCCGAACCCGCGTGGGGTGAAGGTGATGAGTGTGACGTCTGTCTGCATCCAGTCTGGATGGATTGATAATAAAACAAAAGGGGTTTTGGCCAAGAAACACATATGCCTGGTCTAGTGACTTATATTTCCTGCACAACATTCCTCTTACATCATTTGTACTGTCTCTGCTGCACTTTACTGGGACTAATAAACATTCCACACTTACTCTGCAATGTATTTTCTCCCTGCAAGACAGCCTACTTGCTATTAGCATGTAAACTGCACGCTTGCCACTCAGGCTAACCTCATCAATCACGTCCAAGGCAAGAGGAGCTTGTACCCTCTTACAGTAGTTCCGAGATTGCGCTTTTATGTTATTCATCCATTTATTTGGAAAAAAAGAAAAGAAAAAATCTTAAAAGATTTCATCTCTAGACTTCAAAACCAGGACATATTAATGGAAAGAAAAAGAATCACTTGAGTTATTTTTAAACTCGCACTTGAATTTTTTAACCCAGAGGACTCCATTTCTGTGTTTCCCAGAAGAATGCATTACAATTTCATCCCTGCTTTGAATTAAGAGAGCAGAATGAAAGAATTAAGATTTTTAAAATAGCTATCGAAACCATGCCTTGGATTTCTGTGTTTATGCTCTCTCTCAATAACGACTTGCAACTCACCCCCTGAGGAGCAGAATGAATTAAGCACGTACCACATTAACACAGCTTCTTATTCCGAGGCTGACTTCAATATTCCCGCATGTCCCTGCGCTGCATGAAGATGATTCCTCCATGCCTGAAGAACCGGGTTCTAACCACGTGTTGCCAGCACACGCTGCGAGAAAGGCCGTCTCTGCTAGAAAGAGCTTTTAGTTGGAACAAGACGAGGAAAAGGGTCCTCAAAGTGTCCCCAATGGGCAGAGTGTGACCTGGTGCAGCATCCTGGTTGGCTGACCTCTAGATATCTACATGTTCTTTACGTATTCTGTTGGGATTTCCTGAGACAAAAATTTTGTCTGGGCCACAGGATAAAACCATTACTGACGGGCACAGAATTTGTCTAGTCCTTCTGAATTAATTTATACCTTTTTTTTAAGCTCCACATAGTGTAAAACTGAGCTCTCTCTCCCTTTTATGTTGCTTGAAACAAAGTAGTTTTTCACTTTCTCTAAAAAGGAGGCACAAGTAGCTTCATTTTGCAGTAAGAAGAGAAAGAGAGAGAAAGATTACGAGCCTTGCTCAAGACTCTATGTGAAACTCACCAAAATAATAGAAAAGACCTTTTTAAATTTCACCTCTGGTATTTTAGAACCAATTCCTGGATACCTCTGGAGGATTTACGAGTGAAGAATTTCAATATGTTGCCTACGCCTGAATTAACATGAGACTTCATTAAACAGAAGTAATGCCGAAACCTGGAAGATTAGACCTCAAAGTGTAAAAACATTCACCGTTTCAGAAGCTCCGTTCTTTAGCAGCGCTGCTTCCTCGCAAAGCTTTTCCAGATGATACTTCACAAGCTGAACATCGCTCATAATGTGAACAAAAGCTTTCACTAGTAGGAGGGGGAGGAAAAAGCATCCACACGTTATTTCGTTCTGAAGAGTGGCATTGTACAGCAATTACTTTGCATAAAATCTTTCATAATGAATTAAGAACACCGAGTTAGTGCGGCAGCCAGTCTGACATAGCAGGCAATCCATCACACAAATGATTCATAAATTAAATCATCCCCAACTAAGGCCTTCACATATCACTGTATAATAGCTCCTAAGGAGTCATTATGGGTATTCTGTCAATAATGCATAAACTTTATGACCCTTTTAACTCCTGCTGCCCCTCTGATCCAAACTGTAACAGCCCATCACTTCTTCCCCGCTCCAGTTTCTCACCCCCACGGAAGCCAATGCGAGTCCTGCCATTGATCTCCAGCTACAGAAACTCTCCTTCCCCTCACCTTAAGTTTTCCAAACAAAGAAATTCAAACTCAGCAATGCTGCCAGTGCTGAGGCTGCATAAAGACAACATGCAAAGACAAACAAGAATTAAGGATTAAGTGCCCACTTTGCTTATATTGCCAAAGTTCTGCCCAAACCACCATGGGCATGATACACAACGTGCATACAGAGGTGGATTTACTCAGTCAGTTTAACTGCTACATGTTTTATTAATCCTTCTTGATTTTCTGCTTTCACACCATGGTTTCATGTGCAATTGCACCAATAAGAATGTATTAAGCCAGAAGACCATGTCCCGTTGGACATGGCCTATGTGACTTGGTGGTTTTCTAAAATATTCCACCGTAGCCCCACAATTACCGGACTGAAATAACGACCTATCTGCTCAACACCAGCGCTGCCAAGGTGAAACCAGCCGCAAGGCACCTCCTGCAGTGTAAGGGACCTGGGAAGCATTTCAGCAGTTACTGCCAAGGAAAGGTGCTTTTCAAGTGAAGTGGTTTGTGTCAAGAAGTAAGCAAAGTTGTAGCTTCAAATCTGAAATACACTGGTTAGGGAATAGAATAGTTGAATGTGAAATCATGAGGCTGATGCCTTACAGCCCTTATTTAAGGTGAGTTCATTTGGAGAGGTTTCCTTTGGTAGAAGAAATATCATGGCCAAGTTCAGAAATTAGCACATTACTACTAAACAATAACATAAGAGGTGATACTTTTATTAGGTTAAGGACTGCTTCACAGAAGGAAACTGTGTCCTTTCTTTTAAGAACTTAAATAAGAAACATGTTTTGTTATGTACAAGAAACCATCCTGCAACTTGGTGAGAAACAACACAAAAGCGACGGTCCATATCCCACAGGGTTTTTGCACAGAAGGAAGACTTATCAAAAGTAAAAAATCCCTTTTAGCACAATGTATGTATGAGAAAATTAGTACTTCCAATAAAATTCTTGCTCAAAACCCCTGAGTGGTTTGGAAGTCTTTTTGAAATAAATGAAAACTAAAATTCTGAATTTACATTAGGATGCCCTTTACTATGTAGCATAGTGTAAATCAGTGTGATCTGCAGCTGCATTCATCTAGTAAAACAGACTAAAATCCAGCCTCCCTCATTACTGTAGCTTCTGCAATTCCATTGCTATTCATCTTACACCGTACAGAGTTCACTCGTGGATCAGTCACATCAATTACTGCTTTACGCTACGAGGCTCTGACATTACCTTAAGGAAATCTCTGTACATCCCAATTCAAAGGCTGGCAAGGTGCAGTCGTGACTCAAACACTATCATTGAGTTTTCACACACAATAAGGAAACCTATCATTGTGAAAATGAGTAATCAGCCAAATAACATTGCATTCACTTCAATTACAGGGCTGTGGTTTACAGTTCTAACAACTGAGTGAAAGCGCATTTTTTTCTTCCAGCAGCAAATAGCATTTGTAGTTTACTAGAATTTTCAAGGAAAAGGAAAATTAAACAAGTATGAGAATGAAATGAAGACTACATAAACTGCAAGGAATCACACATACTGGGTTTCTTTTCAGTATTATTCTTCGGGACGGTTCAGATATTTCTCTTTCCGGGATTTTATGCATGGTAAGCAGTAACAGTAACCAGAAATATTTTCATTGCACCAGCCTTCTGGATCCACTGGGATAAATCACCTCTTATAATAGTAGCACCAAATACTTCATGTCATTTTAAATCTCTGGATGCCTAAACCCATCCTTTACTTCACTAGTAATTACTTTTTTAGAAAAAAGAATTATTACCTGCTTGACAATTTAAGCCAGCACTGACACATTAATCTTTCTCTTCAGGTGGTGTCTGGGACTGAGCGTCCCTCCTAATGGCAAAGCCTTGGCTGGGGGACACAGACTGGGGAAGCCTCCTGGCACCAGTTTGACACTGGGGAAGGTCAAAGAAATGACTCACATTGTGACAGTCTAACAGTTGGGAGATTTGGTACAACTGGGGTTTGTGGGCGTTTGCTTGCTTGTTTTTCCTTCTACCACTTTGCAATACAGAAGTATTCAAACAGAGGATTATTTTTCCTTTTTTTCTGTGCTGTTTCCACACCTGAACACCACGAGCCTTGAACTCTCCCCACAGCTACTGATTGCGTCTGTGCTGAGGTGCCCTGATGCTCTCTCTCTTTTGCATACGCAAATACACACAAACACGTATTTCACAGGATATGTAACGTCCTGAAAAACATCATTTCCCCTAGCAAGAATTGTGAATTTTTCAACTCCTTTCATCGCCATTAACAACAAAGGCAGGTTTCTATTGTCGAGACAGGTGTGGAACAGAAGGTGCCGTTGCAGCAGAGGACACATGAATGGGACGGTCACACTGACACAGCACCAGCAGTGGGTGCAATGGGGACACATCCTCAAGCGGTGTAAACAGTAATAAAAGAATCTCAGCAAATGCAGCCAGGAGGATTTACAAGAGCTCAGTATCTTCCCAACATTATGTAGCAACGTGACAAACAAGGACATGGCGTTGGATTCAGCTCTCCCATGGGACATTGACACCAGCACCACAGTTTAAGAGAATTTATGCTCTCTAAGACTCTAATTCTGCGTCTGACACGGCTGCACAGGCACTGAAATCTCTTAATTGCTGCTCTTAGTCTACCAAGCTGGTGTCAGAGTACATGATCGATAACTTTTTTCGGATTGTAAGCGGTGGGAGAAGTAGTCAGCAAGATGACCATGTTTCAAGGGGAGCAAGTTTGAGGGAGGAAGTTCTTGCCGTTGCTCGCTGTGATTTTTAATACACATAGATGTGGAATCTGACTTGTATTTTATAGCCTCATGGCTCTGCAATCCTGGTTGCTCTGAGGTTGCCCTTCCTGCAATCATAGACTAATCGAATCATGGAATGTCCTGAGTTGGAAGGGACCCACAAGGATCATCGAGTCCAACTCAAGTCCTTGCACAGGACAACCCCAGTCACCTCCTGCTCACCGGTCACTCAGCAGGAGCTGCTTGGGTTGGAATTGTGAACACGGGAACTGGCATCACACTGGAACTGCCCCTGTGCACCTGTGGACTGAGCTGTATGAGGAAAAACAGCTTCATACAGTCAATACGATTTCAAGCGTATTGGGTCAAAAATTACATCCACAACTCAACTATGCGTTGGATCGAGTTTCCTGCAAATTTAGATCAAAGGGGTATTTTTATATCTGAAACATAACTAATTGCAATGGAATGTATCCACTTGACACACACAGACTACTAGGGTTACTTAGGAGAAAGAAATAAGAACTTGCCCAGAATAAGAATTTTCCTGTCACTGAATTTATTGTGCACCCAGATGCACGGCAAACCTCACTCGATCTCTGTCACATGTGCACTGTTTCTTATTCAGACTAGAACACAAACGCAACCCACTGGCTTCATGTCTTCTTACATATTGACTTTTTTATACCCTTACCTGGCCTAGTTCCATTTATTAGGAGCATATAAAAAATGATTGCCTTCTATAACTCTTCTAACAATGCCTCCAGCCTGAAGGCTTCATGAAGGTATAAGCAAAGATTTATATGTAATAAATTATTGAAAATGAAAAAGGTCTTAAATAAGTCCTGTCTTCAACAAAAGAAGTAGTATATTTCAGATAACAATGACTTTTCTGGTGAGGGGGAAGATAAAAGTGAATTTAACAGGTACTCTGATACCATAAACTAGAATACAATATTTGCATGCTCAAATATATTACGGAAAAAGATGTTAATTCAAATCCTGCATTAAGAAGAGACTTACTATTGTAAATCGGAATTTCAAATAAAACAAACTGCATTACAGACTTACAGCTACACAGCCCAGTTGGCAAAGAGATTCCACTTAAAGATTTAATGATACAAAAAAAACCCTGTCACAAGCATATTACTCTTATTATTGTTAAAAGAACAAGAGGAAATAGTAGAAAGAGATTTCCTGCCCTTGTAGCATTTAACTTCTCTCTTAAATATCCACTCCATAGTTTTCCCATAGGAGTCCTACACCCACACCCTATCACTAAATTCATAAAATGGACACAGTTTTCATACAGAGAAGGTGCTAAGCAGATTAAAGGTTGTTTGCCATATGTGGCTTCCTGCCTTTACTGTCTTTTGCCAAGACTCTTCCTTGGCCAATTCTGGCCTAATTCATAGATTATTTTAAGATCATTTCATGTACACAAACGTGTAAATAGATCACGAAGCTATACTACTTAGATTCATTATACTAGAAAACAAAACTACTATTGTGTCCTTTTTATGATTTTATTTTAAGTGACAATAAATCCGTATTCTGTGCTGTACTAGCAGCTGACTTTGACTAGACAGTTTAGGATCAAATTAAGCTGGTTTTAGATACTTCAGACTACTTCTGCATCTTATGTTGCGGTACCTGCAATGCCCATAAAGCTGTCCAAATGGAATTTATACCCACATTACACAAATATCACATCAAGCATGGAAGCCAAAATGATAACAGCACTTTCCCAACAACAGGAATGAAATAATATAATACAGAAACCTCATGGGCAGTTTCTTCTAAATTACAGAGTCTTAAAAACTTGTGCTATGGTTTTACTATAAAAAGCTTGGTCTATTATACTGACTGTCTATTAAACTTTCTAAAAATGTGTTTTCACTTTCAATACATGGAAGGAAGATGATGGTATAAGACAAAGGTTGTAAGATGGCTACAGTTGGATATTTCCAGTGTTTAATTATCTTAAAAACAGTAAGCTAACAATCTTATTACTGCTAAAGAGCAAGTTACCACTTCTGTACCTGTGACAAGTAGTTTTGCTTCCTTAAGGTGAGAATTAACTATAAGGCTTAAATCACAACCAGCGCAGGGATGTGAAACTTGCTGTGAAAGCCAACGCTTCACACAACCCTCTCTGCAAAGTCCGTGAGAACCACAATGAAACATTTTAAAAAAATCAGTGTAGATAATTAATCACCAATTTATAAACACCTATAGGCACCTACCAGCAACTTTGGTTAAATGTAAACCAGAGGCCAATGGTATCCTGTCCTGTATCCAAACTAGCGTGGTCAGCAGGACAAGGGCAGTGATCCTTCCCCTGTGCTCTGCATTGGGGAGGCCACAGCTGGAGTATTGTGGTCAGTTCTAGGCCCCTCAGTTCAGGAAAGAGATTGAAGTGCTGGAGTGGGTCCAGAGAAGAGCAACAAGACTGGGGAAGGGACTTGAACACAAGCCCTATGGGGAGAGGCTGAGGGAGCTGGGCTTGTTTAGTTTGGAGAAGAGGAGGCTTAGAGGTGAGCTCAGCACTCTCTAGAACTACCTGAAGGGCAGTTCTAGCCAGGTGGGGATTGGTCTCTTCTCCCAGGCAGTCAGCAATAGGACAAGGGGCCATGGGCTTCAACTCTGCCAGGAGAAATTTAGGCTGAATATTAGAAAGCAATTCTTTGCAGAGAGAGTGGTCAGGCATTGGAATGGCTGCCCAGGGAGTTGCTGGACTCACCGGCCCTGGACGTTTTTAAGCTGAGATTGGCCATGGCACTTAGTGCCATGATCTAGTCAATGGGCTGGAGTTGGACCAAGGGTTGGACTTGATGGTCTCTGAGGTCTTTTCCAACCCAGTCAATTCTGTGATTCTGTGAATCATGCTGCTCGGGAGGCGAACACCAGCCATGAGTGATGTCCCTGCACCTGGAGCTGATTTCATCTGCCTGGGCTACATTATTTTATTAATTTAAACTGGGAGATGGACGTTCTGCATTGACCAAGACATCTGGTTCATGTGCCTGCTTCCATCAGTCCTATTGGAAATGAGAAAACTCTCATACTTGGGATGATTCTCAGGAAGCTGCTGGAGACCAGAAAAAGGACCTGCATGGTCACCGGCCAAAAGGATGGAAAGTCTGTCCTGGATCTCTGGTCACTTGGTTACAAAACAGGAAGAGAATGAAACTGAAAATACAACAGTCGTCTGAAAATGAGAGTATGTCAGGACTTATACAACATAGTTGGCCTACAGCAGCAGAAAATTGGATCTGATTACCCAGACTGATCCAGCTCCCCTAAATTCCCACAAAATAGACACTCCTGGTGAGCCACCATGGCCCCAAAAGGTCCCATTCTGTCCTGCCTCAGCACACGTGCGCAGTTCCTAGGAATACATCAAAAGAATGAGTATTTTATTCAGGGTTTAGTTTTCCTTTCTAGCCTTGCATACTGCTGACTTGGCTCCACACAAAATTCCCTGCAAATCAGATTTGCATTTGGAAAAAAATTACATTAAAATGCAAAATCCCATTTTCTCCTACAACTGCACATTTTTTGCACCAAGGGAGCACACTTCCCTACCAGCCCTAATTTCTTGCACGTTGAAACGCTGTTTCTTCTCTTTATAAATACAGTGCTCTAAGAGATAAACCCAGGAGATTGCTCCATTCCCAGGAGATCTTGAGATTTATCTTGATCAGTTTATTGGCTTCCTCCCATTGATTTCCATCAGCCTTGCAATTTCATTTGGAATCTAAAAACCTGATGATGTTTTTTTCTTGCTGGATGTATTACTGGCCATGAAGATCCTGCTCTCAGGGCTTTCCTAACGAGCATGGGTGGATTTGCTTAGCCCTGAGAAAAGCCCAACTCCCATTTCCAGGAGCTTGCTGACTGCAGAGCTACTGGCAAACAGAAGCTATTTTAGTTTCTTCCATCAGCAGGTTGGACTGTAAATACATGCAGGAATTGTAAGAGATCTGCAAGTAAGAAGGTGTTGTCATCACGTACTTGTTTTCAGGATAGCGCCAGGTTTTAATGTCTTCATAATCACAATTTACCGTTTAAAAGCTGCTCCAAGCTATTGCCAATTTATAGCAGATACCCATGCTGGGCAATAATGGCTTGTACTGCCACAAAATAGATTTGTTCTCAGTATAAATATACTTACTGATACAGCTTTATTTATGAGACACATCAGCTGGTGCAATAAATGAAAGGATTTTTTTTCTATATATCGGACTTTTCACTTCATTTCCTAGAAAGATTATGGAACATCATTGACACAAGGATTACACTAAAAGCTACATATTCTAAACAGCAATTTCACAGAAAATAAAGCACTCTGAAGAAAGGTATCTCTACAGAAATCCACACAAATATCAGTCTATATGTCCACATTCCGTTCTAAACTTCAGAAATGTAGCTCAGACTTCAAAAGGAACGGAGTCCAGTTGTTGGACCTTCTGGAAATATTTATCTGATAAAGACTTTCAAATTAGCCCCTTCCCCCTTAAGATATTATCTTTATAATGTACTGGAAAATCCCTGGCCTTTGATATTCACCTTTCAGTACACTGGGTTGTGTTGAAATTAATAAATAATAGAGCCACTAGCAAGACACTATTGATTTTCTGCCAGATTTGTCTATCTCCTCAGAATTTTAAGAACTGTTTAAACAGATATATCCATTATGCGTTGGAAAGAATTTTGAAACTCCCCAGTAGGGCTGTAGTTGATGACATATTGACAGTATCTCAGACCGAAATAATTTCGGACACTTCACTTATGGAATCTGCAGATACAGAGCCAAAAAGCCCCAGCTGAAGGGCAAAGTGAAGGTCAAACGCCTGAAGCACTCACCAAAAGCAGCTCTGCCCCAACACTACTGCTTCAACCCTTGGTCATCAGTGAGTGAAGACAGAAGCAATTCCTGTTATCAGCTGTACAAATAAAATTATTAAAGCATCAGCCTGTTTTGCCATTGAAAAGAGTGCCCTAAGGATGGAGATTTTAACTCTGCTGCTGAAGAACTGAGCAGTTCTTATCTTCGTTTGCTAATATAAACAGAATACCTCCACTAATTCCCCAAAGTGGCTCCCAGCTCCTTTGCAGAGCGTTCCTGAAGTTCTTTCCCCGTGCTCCTATAGTGGCACAATTTCCGAAAACATTTAACGCATTAAATCTTGAAAGCTTCCGATTTTCCATTTGAAATGTAGGGCACCAGAAAGTTGTCACCTTGCTAATAAAATGGAATGAGGTGGTTTCACATCCATTTACCAATCCCTTGGAAATTTAAGTATTTTCTTTTTTTTTTACCTTTTAATGCACTAGTTTAATAGAAAAGCATGTAAGAGTTTTGGTTCAACTTTGACAGGAGACTAAAACAAGAACATGTTAATCAGCTGCATAAATGCTCCTTGTACTGTTCCTATTTTCTGCTCCTTTGCTTGAGTAGAAATGTTTTCCTCATTATGGTCTTGATTAAGAAGTTTGATGCGCTGACCTTGAATACCAAATTAAGCTCCATGCTGCAAGCAAAGCATCCTATCTTCTCTAGTGGCTTATAAACTCATTAGACACTTCAGACACAGTTTTAAAATTTGCTGACACTAAATTCATTTAATACAGAACAGAATCGTTAAGATTTATGAGGCGAATTTGCAGCTACTTGAAATACACAATCTCCAGGTGATTTCTACCAGGAACCTATTCCCATCTAGGTTTCACCTTGTTTTTAAAACAGTTCCCTATTAAATATCAGACTGTTCGTTATCATTTTCCAGTCAAATGATCAATATATTTTTTAAAAAAAGAAAAAGAGACAGCAGCCTGGCAGCTGTTGGTATAAATCTGAGCCAGAAAGTCTCCAGCACTGTAAAATGGTGTTTTCTTGGTGTCTTATGGCTCGAGACGGTTGTGTTGCACACCACGCACAAGTTCAAAAGGAATCATTTCGGTGTAAAAGTTCACTTGCTGCTATATAGTGAAAATAATTTCATTCAGATGTCATGCTTTTGAAGCTGCTGGATCAGAATTTTCCATCTTTTTGCCATATACAATCCCCGAGGGCATGCAAAGTGAATCAAGGCTCTTTTTCGCTTTCATGAATTCTAGACTTTGACAAGAGTTCGCAGAGAAAAAGAATAAGTTCTGAACATCAGTTAAGCCTTGTGTGCCTGGTCTTTGCTTAACATGCTTTGTTTTCATTTTGACAGGATATGTTTTATTTGCATTTAAAATGGGGCATTTGATACCAAATACAAGTCGCAAGCTAAAAATCAGCTCCACCAACAATGCCAATCTCATTTAACGTGCAGGAGGAGAATAAGAAAATAAAATTAATCCAGTTGTTTGTAAAGATACTTAAAGGTTATATCAGAATGTAAAATCTGCTCACAACAAGAAGGGGGTAAGAGGAGAAGGGGACACAGGGTAAAATTTATTGTTGGAGTAATATTCTCACCAGGCTAATTTATCCAATATAAGGAAAAGTATGTGTCACATACCTTCATGCTGTTAGGATTTAACTAAACAGATACGCTGCAGAGAAAGGGTCAATATGAGGACACGGAGGCACCTCAAATATCCAGCAGCCTGCCCGAAATACTCAGCTGAAATGATTCTCTCTCATCCTCCACATGGTGTGCGACACAACAGTCTCAAGCCGTATGGCACCAAGGATGCTGATGTGCACTTCTGCTGCCATCCTGGCCAGGAACCCAGAACAGCAGCAGCTGCCACAGGGATGTCTCTTCTTTCACATTGATCATTTTGCTAAATACGAAGGATCGGTGCAGCTGTACACATCTCAGCTCCAGAGCGGACGCTGCGAGGCTCATACCCAGACTTTCTTGGAAGTCTGGAATCAGACTTGGGAGAAAAGGATCCAAAATCAGAGGGGTAGAAAGGATGCTTAACCAACAGATGCAACCTTGCGCACAAAAATAATTCACTTAGAGCCAATTCTGCCTCAAATAAGTATTGTAAAACAGAATACAAACATACGTAAAAATCTGATACGCTCATAAAAACCACATACAAATGCTTGGGGTGGAAATGTTTATCTAGATTGTGATTCCAACTGGCCTGAAGAAAGAGAGTGGTATCAACAGAACTTGATATTTCTGTTCGGTTGGCTTTTCGCGCAGCTGCTCAAGGGGAAAGAGATATATCTGATGTCGGCTTTAACTGCTGGAGCTGCAATTCAAACCAGGATGGCAAGGTGGAAATAGGGGTCATGCAATGACCTTGTAAGTAGAGAAAATAGAGTGTAATTTCAGCCCACAAAAGAACAACATGTAAATACGGAAGGATAACAAAAGGACTTTATCCTGCATTCAAGTTGACATTTCTAAGATTTATTACAGAAATGGAGGTATTTTAAAAGTGCCACACAGCTAACAACATCAGAGAAGGGCATGACCTTCACTAGCCCAAGTAAACGCGAACCTAAATAAAAGAGCCAAAAAGATGAGGAGAGAAATAAGAAGAGATCCTCAGCCATTTCTGCTTCATCTTGAAGAAAAATGTAAAAAGGAGGGGAAGGACAAACTGATCTAGAAAAGGAATAAGATTTCTTCCCCTTTTACTTCTTGTGTTTTTTCTGCTGAGGTCCTGAAGAAAGCACAGACTTCACACAAAAAGTTCAAGGTCTATAATATCTTGTGCTCTGAAACGTTTGTTTTAACTAAACACAATGAAAAAGCAAAATTTCCATTACAAGAGTGAAGGTTCAGTCTGTGTTTTAGATGAGACCTGCCTGCACATGGGTCATAAAATAATTAATAGGGTTTTAGCCCCTCAGCTCTTCATTTCTTTGGGTTTATATCTGATACTAAACCAGAAAACCAAAACCCGACAGGAAGAGATGAGGAAAACTTCAGGAAATCTTGAGATCTGCATCCGCTGCCAGATGGTTTAGCAACAAAAGCACCAAAAAAACATTTAATGACAGTAAGATCTGAAACAAAGATAAAAATACTAGAACCTAAGGTTTTTTAAAGCAATTGCTTAACAAGTTTACAGGGGGATTAATAAGACACATCTGCTCACGCTAGCTGGAAATTCTGTCAGTGGCCCAGGAATTCTGTTCCAGTCCCAGGTCGGTATTATTTGATGGGAATCTCTTTGTCTGCAATGCATTTACCATCAATTTTTTGCATTTACCACACGATTTTTATCATTTCACTCAGGAAAGGGGCAGATGGAGGGCCCTGTCTGGGCTCATGGAGAAAGCAGAGATCTGCTGGCCCAGCGACTATAGACACCGCACCACGATCTCACAGGGGCTCGCTTCAATCTTTCACATGCTGCTAAATGTGTCCTTGCTAAAACGCTTTTATTCTTTTTCCTACAGTGAAGTCTCAAATTCCACACCTTCACCGGCTGCTGCGAGACATCTGCATGCCACATGCATTCAGAATTATCCATCCTCTTCCTAAGTGTTAGAAACTCTTATTAGAGTTCTGCTTTCAAGTTCTCCCCGGCTTTACAACCTCATTTCTATTACTATTTCCCATTCATTTGCTTTAGCAAATACCAGCTGCTTGCTTTTCCCTTCCCTGAGTTAACACATTTTCAAGCCTCTTCCAACCTCCGAGAGTGATGCTGTGCTCCTCTATAACAACGTGATCCCATGAACACAGATCTCATTCCACCTCCCATGTTCCCTACATGGTTTAATCTTCTCTTCAATGAAATAATTAGCTATTCTCCTACCTCTTCCAAGATCAATGGATCTCGGTCAGCTCTCATTAGTGTAACTCTTATCATTGCACACAATATGACTCTATCAAAATCATTTCCTGAATCCTTCATCCTTTTTAACCAGTCAGCAGAAGCTTCTGGATGGAAGGGGTTTAGATGCTGCTATGTAACATACAGTTTACTTTTGCCAAATCAAATTCTTTCTCTATCCACCCAAGAACATAGATGTATATAATATATATGGTATAAATTGGTTTTAAGTCTGTAAAGGATTGCGGGGGGAAGGGGGTGCTCCATTTCTGGCGTGTGAGAGGTACTGATCAACAAGCAGATATTGCCAAAAAAACCCAAACAGAAATAAAATCAAAACAGCAAGGACTATCTTGAGATATCCAGCTGTCAAAAGAGGTCATCTTTTTAGATTAATATCTGGATCTTGGTTTAATCTACAGCCAAGTCTTAATTATTTGCAGTTTAAAGACACAAACACTACCAATTTGGTTTATGGTGTACCACAGCATTATTGAGTGGTATCCTTCATCTTATAAGGCCGAAATATCAATGTACGGAAGGGTTTTGATTTTTCATTTCATGTTGTTGCAATTCTGCTGTCTTCTCTCAGGTTTCTCTCTGTTCTCCTCTCTTTCCCTTCTCTAAAGGTGCACTCACAGGGGGACTAATAGGTGGAATGAGAATAATGCTAATTGTGCAGGTATTTAATTTCTAATCACAAAACTCAGATATCTTCAGCACTTTGCAAATCCCCCAAAGCCTAGGCCAACCGTGATGAACTTACAAACACCAGGTTCTGTGCTCAAAACCATCTCGTACCACAAAGGAACACAACGTTATTAAAGCAGAGTGGCTTAAAGTAAACTTTAATTCTCAGCTCTTTGTAAGGTAATCAATCAGGCTGGAAAACCAGCAGAAAAATTATCTGCAAAATTATCTAGTCCTCCAGCTGCTAAGGATTCATAACGGCCTTCCTCTGCTTCGCAGCCGATTCAAGCGCTGAGCTTCAAATCGCAGAAATTCATCTTCTGCCACTGAGGAATGTTAAAGAGAACCAGGCTGGGACAGGCGTCCTGCAGCAACGCTCCCACCACCGCACAGAGATAGGATCATATTAAGGATAATTTTAAGGATCTAGCCTGTTTTCACTGCCGGGTAGACCCAATTTTGCTAGAAAGGGTAAATCTCCATTTTGGTTAGTAGTACACAGGCTTTTAAAAACAGTCCTGCACGGAATTGCTGTATTTTTATCATTTCGGCACTGCCCACGTCCGAGATCCTTCACGGCTTAATGAGAACCATGAATTTGACTTCCCTGCTGCTGCTTTTTTAGCAAACTTGTCCAGCACAGCCAGAGCAAACCCCGTAAAAGCCACAGAAATTTCAGTTAGCAAGTTCTGATTTGATCAGAAATAAACCTGTGTTTATCCTGACTCATTTTAATCCTGACTAGATTTCAAGATGCCTGGGCACACTTTAAATGCAACAAATGTGACATTGTTTTTTGTTCTCCTGAAGGGAGCAAAAATAAAAAAGTGTCTGATAAGGAGGGACAAAAAATAATCAGTTTTTACCATGCGGCCACTTTAAGTTAATTTAACAATATTTCAAGATGACTGCACATGAATTCTCAGAGTGCCAGCCATACAAGTTAAATTCCCTTTACAGTCTTACGCTGCACCTGGGATCTGTCATTGTTTTACTCTCCTAAAATCAGTTTGGAAGCCTTGCTTGCACATTATTATGTTTTCTCTGTTTGTCCTAATTTTACTTGAAAAATTATCCTATAAGTGCTTCTAAGTGTGATCGGTAATTCTGATAAAATCAGAAAGCGTTTTGTTCTATGGTAGTTGTTGTTTTACATTTTCTTTCAAGACCTAAATTTCCCCCTCCTTGTAATTAATTAATTCAGCAACAAGATGTTTTAGCTCTCCTGGAGGAAGGAGGGTTCCTGGTAGCTCTGTCCTGCAGTACGTGCACATTCTGTGCCGCTTCGCTGCATCTACAGCTACTCTTATCTACAGCTGAGAAGCGTGTTTTATTTAGAACGATGAGTAATGCGAACCTCAGTCACCATATCTGCCTTTCTATTTTTTAAGAATCACGTATGATGCCTTTAGGAGCTGACGTACGAGAAAGAAAATGAACTTGAAAGAGAACGGTCCCATCTATGCAATAAAAGAGTTTATACTGGAGGATATTCATTTCCTCTTCCACTAGTGACAAAGGGATAGAAAGAGAGATCTGCCAGCAATCGGCAATGGAGAGCTGGGGGAAGAGTCTAATTTGAATCCTCAAGGGAAATTTAGTTAGACAAATTAAATATCCCAATTTAGATTTAGTTGGTTACACAGCATAAAATGGCAACAAGAATAAAGTTTTGAGTTTAAAGCTGCCCAAAGCCCATCACCTACTACTATACCGTGCTTTTTACTTCCAAGATTAGGCTTTTATTCAATACAGAACCAGACGATATCTGCTCACCACATCACCTTTAAAAGCAATTTCTGCCTCATCCCGTGCTTTCTCATCTACCTGCGAATCAGATCTGACAAAACTAAGCTTCAAAAATGAGCCCACTATTTGATTATTTGTTTGCAACAAGTCTTCCAACTCTATATGGTAAACTTCCATTTGTTTTGTTTCATTTTGTAGTCTTAGAATGTTTCGTAACATGGTTAAGTTTAAAAATATATATATATATATAAATATATATATATAAATTTGAGCTGTGGGACAAAAGGGAGAAAGATTCAAGTTATATATTATGCATTGCTTTTGAGAGAAGAGATTTACTACTGGTTTTCTGTTAGGAGAACACTACAGAGTCAGTGCCTTTCAAATGCATTTAATGGGATGATGGACGTATCTTGGAGAGCACAGGGACCAGCAAAGAAATAAGGCAAAACAGCTGCCCACAGGCAAGAGATGGGCCGAGTATGTGCTCGACTAGAGAAACGGGCTACAAATCTCATACCAACAAAAGGGATTGCAAAGGAAAAACAAAGAAGAAAATTATTTAGATAGTGAAATTATGTAGATGATGAAGACCTGGCAACAATCGCACAACAGGACAAAGCACATGCACTAAAGTACCAAAAGAAATTCTACTTAGCAGGGATTTTTTTCCGGCCATCTTTAACTACCTACTCCATGGCTCTGAGAACTTGTAAGTGCTTGGAGAGTCTCTCAGAAGAGAAATTTGAAAGTACAACTGGAATAGTCCTTTATCAGGATAATACTTTCAGGCCTGTCAACAGCCCCCCTCAGGCACTACTTAAAGATTAAGTTTTATTTGGAATTTCCTCATAGATTGGTGGAAGAGGCAGGATTCACTTGGGAGGTTTGTGGCCCTCCTCCAGGAAATATTACTGAAATTACTACAGAAAATGCAAACAGGTGTGAAACCAAGGAGAAAGCGCACACAAAAATGACAGTATTCTATTCTGCGTCAGAAAAATATAGGATATATTCTAAAGTTTTACTCCTGAAAGAATTAAGATGTTAAAATCTTTTCCGTCTTGATGAGAGAAAAGTTTTCCACCCGAGTGACTCTAGCAAGGTGTGAGTTATTTTACATAGCGATGCAGTGCTAAGCCTAATTACCAAAAATCCTCAGTTTTCACAGGGCAGTTGTAAGTGCCAGTGTTTCCACAACTTGTATGTTCTTTTACATCCTGCAGCGCTGGCTCAGTTCACCGGTACAACATCATCAAGCGCAGGAGAAAATGGTCCGGGGTTATTGCAAAGCTGTACCTTGAAAGCGGAAGCTGGACATAACGTTTCGCCACAGACAATTGGGCTAATTGAGCACATTTTGCTTATCCTGTTACTTAAGAGCCAGAGATACTGAATGTGCTGGTGAATAAAAGAACATCTGCCCGATAACATCCATTTCGTGTGCAAGCTACAAGTTTCAGAGAGCAATTACACAGCATTTTTGTTTCAAATCCAAATCAGATGTTTAAGCCGTTCTGTGATTGCACAATTATCTTGTTTTACGAGGCAACCCAAACATCATTTAACAAGATTTGAGTACCACTGAGTATTTTCAACTTATTAACAAAAATATAGAAGCCAAGCCCCCAAACAAGCAAAGGAAAAGGCAGGGAGGGTGGAAAACACTGACTCCTAAGGGCAGCGGCGGGAACAACCTTGTTGGGCCAACACCATTCCCCACCATAACGGGAGCAGAGATGCTCCCAGCTCTTCTGCTTCATATTGCAGGGTTATTAAACATGCTGCTGAGGCAGAGGCACAAAGGGAAGCCAAGGCAGCTCATTCCTACCAGCTTTCCCATCACCCTCATCTCATGGGGCAACAGAGGGGGATAGAAGAACCAATTCCCCACAGCGTGGCACGAATCCAAGTACCAGGAGAAGCTGCCGCAGTGAACGCTCTCCTCAATCCTTGGTCCACAGTGGTCTGTCGCCTGCAAATCTGGCCAAGTTACGCAGTGAATTCTCACAGAAAGCCCAAAAGTTAGAGACCCAGAAGTGTCAGCCCTCTATGCGGGTACTCAGAGGCTTTCTAGGAGCTGTTACAGCAATGAGCTGCAAGCTAGAAAGAGATTTAAGCAGGACTGGGTCCCGGAGTTACTTGGTGAACTGCAGTACAGTCCAGGGTTGTCTTATTCGGACTTTATCCAAATGTAAAATTAGGAAGGAGAATAAGCCAGATGCTGCCTTGGAGAGGATAGAGGCTGAGTAGATATAAACATAATTCTGTTACTCAGGAATTAATTCTCACTCAAACATATTTCTGCCACACTGAAATAGTAATATTCAGCTTCCAAATCCACAAAACTCATTCCAAGAATATTCAGTACAAATGACACCCTTAAAAAAAAAAAAAAAAAAGCTTTGATATATCACGTCTCATTTATATAACCTTCTCCTACAATCTAAAGCTAATTTAATGTTTTCTAACAGAAGATTTCCAATGTTACCGTACTGAATGAAGCGATAAACCTGAAGTGTCAAGGCCAACGCTCAACTCCTAAGGCAGCATTGGTGAGCAGGGCACAAGAAATTAGAGCCTCAATGCTCATCTGTGCACCCGTTTTCAGCCTCAGAGCACAAACAATCCCATGCAGGAGGGACAAGACATGACTGTCACTTGCAGAACTGTGGTGGCTCCAGACAAACCCCTTTTAAGGTGAACCTGATCACATCTTTCTAGTCTTCAGCAAGGTATTTTAAGACTAGGCTTTTTCTTAAGAGGTCACAAAATACAGGGTGTTCCAAAAAGATGGACCCAATTTCACTGTTTTGGAATTGGGTCCATCTTTTTGAAACATCCTGTGCATAATTTGTACTATATAACTTGCACTCTCAACAACCAGCTACTCAGCGTGGGTTTTAATCTTCCATCCCCACTACATCCCGTCTTTCGATTTCATGACTCCCAAGGGCTGGCAAGCCAGAATTCTGAAGATCTCCACCAAATCCCGCGGGCGTGCAGTGCAAGAGCTGGAGAAGGCAGGAGCAGCGGCTCGCAAGCCAGATTGAACAGCGTGCGACAAAAACCTTGGCAAAGTAGAAGGATCACCACTAAATCTGGCTACAGTCTGCCTAATGACTTGACAGCACGTGGTGGGAGACAAGCAGGGCTGCTGCCTGGAAAACGTGGCACAAATTGAGGACTGCAGACAGAAGGCATTTGGAGAACAATGACAACACCGAACCTCAAAGATAATTGTAACTGCAAGTAGTTGCTTACTAATTTGTCCACCACTAATAGCCTTAGTGAAGAGACATTACTCTGGTTTCATGAGAAAAAAAAAATCTTTAATGGAAGCAAAATAACTTACTCATTCCTCCACATATAGGAGACTTGAGGTCCAAGAAACACAGAAGACTGAAATACAGTGAAATATGTCCTTCATCTCCTTTTGCTCTGACACCGAGTACATTGTCATGAGCGGAATACTCAGACCTAATCTCCTTTCTGCAAGGACTTAAAAAGCTGTATACCACAGGAAATAACCCTGCATTAGTACAGGGACAGACCAGATGACTGAAAGGTCAGCCAGAGCTCTAACTTTTAACACCCTGATTTTCTGGACTTTGGATAGAGGCTATGTGAGTATACATAATTTGCAAACTCATTTCCTCCTGGGTCATCTTTTATTTACCTTTTTTCTCCTCGCTGACTTACAGAACTAGCTTTGTTAAGTCTTGCAATCAACAGGATTAAATAGTGTGTGTTGGGTGAACTACAGACAGAATTCATTTGTCAGGTCCCCAGTGCCCTGACTTTAATCAGGGGTAATAATAAAGCCAGCAGTATTGCTAATCCAATCAGCAAGTCCCATGAAAAACTAAATTTGTAAACGCAGTTCAAAAACTAACCTTTCACTGTGCAAAGCCAAAGCGCAATGAAAATATCTCCCTTTTTCTCTCTCCAAAGGTCCCTAATGAACAAAAAAGGCAGAAGGTAGAACAGAGGAGTGGCATATCAAAGCCCAGTTGTCCCTTGAAATCCAAATTTAATTATTAATATTTGTGGTGTGCTGAGCAAAGAACACGTTTTAGGTCTGGCAAGCTTACATTGCAAACAGTATATTGCAAAGCCACATCACTTAAAATGAAGTAGAGTGCCTTTGCAAAAAGCTTCTCCTAATTAATTGTTTATCTGAATATGGTATTTTTCTACTATTTTCTGAAAAAATTTTTGCAGATCTTCAGATATTTCTTTTGCCAGGAAATTGCTCTCGGTAAACAGCTGCTTCTGTTTTCTGCTTGCAGAGGGGCAAGTTCCAGCCCAGAGCACGGGAAAGCACAGGAGAGCTGCAGGGACCGAACAGGCCACTCGCTGACCCTGCTGGCAGGACCGATGCCAAGAGCTCCTTCAACCCCACTTCGGTGGGTACATTCAGCAGTGCTTTGGAGCAGGGCAAAAACTAATTGCGTACGTTACAAATCTTCACAGAATCACAGAATGTCAGGGATTGGAAGGGACCTGGAAAGCTCATCCAGTCCAATCCCCCCATGGAGCAAGAACACCCAGATGAGGTTACACGGGAATGTGTCCATGCGGGCTGGAATGTCTGCAGAGAAGGAGACTCCACAACCTCCCTGGGCAGCCTGGGCCAGTGTCTGTCACCCTCACTGAGAAGAAGTTTCTTCTCAAATTTAAGTGGAACCTCTTGTGTTCCAGTTTGAACCCATTACCCCTTGTCCTATCATTGGTTGTCACCAAGAAGAGCCTGGCTCCATCCTCCTGGCACTCACCCTTTACATATCTGTAAACATTCATGAGGTCACCCCTCAGTCTCCTCTCCTCCAGCTCCAGAGCCCCAGCTCCCTCAGCCTTTCCTCACATGGGAGATGCTCCACTCCTTTCAGCATCTTTGTTGCCCTGCGCTGGACTCTCTCCAGCAGTTCCCTGTCCTGCTGGAACTGAGGGGCCACAACTGGACACAATATTCCAGGTGTGGTCTCACCAGGGCAGAGTAGAGGGGCAGGAGAACCTCTCTGACCTACTGACCACCCCCCTTCTAATCCACCCCAGGTACCATTGGCTTCCTGGCCACAAGGGCCCAGTTCTGGCTCATGGTCACCCTGCTGTCCACCAGGACCCCCAGGTCCCTTTCCCCTACACTGCTCTCTTCCAGGAGTTGTCACTATTTTAGAAAGAGCTATGATAAATATTTCATTACTAATTATATGTTTGCTCCATAGAAATCAGTGGGTTGAGGACTAAAGCAAACACCTCCTGGTGATTTGCAAATTTTACTTGAAATTGGGTTTTTCCATGTGCAACAATTTCAAACTGAGAAATTCTTCATCTCCTTAATGGCAAGACATCAGCTTCACAGTGACGTATCTTAACAAAGGCAAGGACTAAAATACAAAACAATTTATCTTATACATCAGAACGTTATTGCCGACTTCTGTAGAAAGAAGCCCAGGAGCGAACGTGCACCATGGACCTCACCTACCTCAGTCCATGAGCTCCTCAGCCTGAGCTGCCAACACGTTACTATTATCTTTTGAAACCTAAGCCATGAAACAGCACTACTGTGACTTTTGTATGGTCAGAAAGAAAACCCAGTTAATGCCAATCTCTTTCAAAGAAAGTATAATACTTCCCCCGAAGCTGCTCCTGTTTTTATGGCCACAGCATCCCTGAATTTCTTTCTCTAGCTGATATTATCTCAAAATTAAACAACCCATTGTAAGTAAGACGTAAAGATGTCTGGCCAAATTTGAGAAACCTGAATATACTTGTAGGGACATTTGTCACTGTATTATTGGGCTTGGTTTTCTTCTGCAAACACCGTATCTCTTGAAGCTTTTAAAAAATGCAATGGATGCCTTTCTTTCAGCCTCACATTCCACTGGCTTGTGAAGGTTTCACTCAGCATGGTTCCACAGATATGTGAATTAATTTTTAAAATTATAGACTCCAAGAGTATGGCTAAGAATGGACAATTCTTTAAAAAATTCATTACTTAGGCCTTAATAAAATCTCCCCCAAAAGCACAGATATCAGCAGGAACTTAAAAAATACATACCAAAAGTAACATGGGTTAGAGGCAAACCCACACCTCACTACAACATCACATGCTTCGAGATCACCACAAGTGTCATCTTGTAGATCAGATTTTAAAGAGGTGCAGTGATTGCTCAAAGTCACTAATGAGTGCAATGAAACAGTAAGAGGAGTTTGCATTAAAGACAAGATGGTAACTGTAATGCCTTCTGAGGCTTTTTATTATTAGAAGCTACATTCTCACCTAAATCATTGTTACTTTAGCTGAATAAGTTGTTCTAGACAACTAAGCAGCTGCTGTAAAATAACCAATGCTAATACTTTAATTATAGCAATATCATCATTAACTTGTGCTCTCTCAATCTGTTGCCTCCACCTGTTATTGTTAAGTTTATATTTATCTTATTATAATATCTGGGAAACAAACTGTCTCCTTGTTATGTAGTTGTACATTGCCCAGCAAAATGGGGGCCAAAGTATGACCAGGATCTTTATACACTACCAAGAGAGGAGAATACACTTTTTTAAAGTTCTCTCTGTTCTCTCTATTGCTACCAGCCTGTGATATAATGACTGGGGAGCTCCAGCCTGGAGGTTAATGCATTTTCATAACGAGAGAAGCAAAGAAGTTCATAAACACTTCATAAAACCCACAGACACTGATGAAAAGCAGAATATACATCAAATATAAAATGCCATTCGGGATGCCAACTGCTTATCGGGTAGGCACCGCCTATTTGAACAGATATTTTTTGCACTGATTTTGGTTTAATGAAGCAACATTTGCTGGTGGTTAAAAGAAAAATCACTGCCTCTTCACTCTCTTACTGCCACGGCCCATTGATCACTAGAGTGGATGCTCCGAGTCACAGCAGGAAGCCAACACACAAGCCCCAGGCTGATTGAAAGTCTGAGATATGGGCTTTGGATTAACTCCTGAACAAAGGTGTGTAGTTTCAGGAATGGTGAAAGGCTGCCTAAAGCTGAAAAAAGTTACAACACACATGATGACCCCAACACAAGTCCACGACACCTTTCCTGTGAGCCTACTCATCAGGGAACAGCAAGAAAAGTCTCTGAAATTCTCTCTAGACAGCAAAATTACTTCAAATTTTCCCCAGACAACAAAATGACTTCAATTAATCTTTACAGTGATAGACTGTTTCAGGGCATATTTGTAAATGGCCTAGGGAACAATAATTAAGCCCTCAACTTGATGAACAGCAGCACGTTTTTGAAACCAGTCATTAAAAGTAAGGACAGAGTTACCTGCCTCATTGTTTAACAAGATCTATTAGAATAAAAACATGCAATAGTAACCCTGGAGGAGAAATCATTCTTCATAAAATATGAGATAGTTATATTTGGTTTCCCTACAGAGTTTCTTTCCTGGCTTAGAATTTTTTTCAGGAAGAAGGTATCTCATTACTGCTCTTACTCTTTTTTAAAAAAAGAGCAATATTTGTGATTTAGCTAAAGAGAAAATATTTCAAGGAAGTGGGTGACCTCTAGATCCTTCTTGGATATAAAGATTCAGAAAAGAAATATATGGGTCTCAGTTTCTTGGAATACCTAATTTAAACAATATCACCTATTATTACATGTTGCACAGTCACAACAGACGTGTTATTCATAAAACATTTTTTCTTTAGTGTTTTGGTAATAGTATTTCTAATTATTCAATTTTATTAATTTACAAAAACTATACATTCATTAACACACAAGTTACCCAAGATCTTTCCAGTTTCAAGACCTTTCATGCTGTCAAGTTTCAACACCACCAACAAAAAAACCTTGGATGCTTCAATTTTGAAAATAAGTTGGCTGGAATAGACAAATATTGTAGTCTCTTTATACCCAAATGCTTTGTCAATCTGCTACAGAACAGATTACAGAAAAGTATCTGAAGATACAGCTCACCCTTATTAAGCTTTATGAAAAATGCTATTTACTTTTTGCACAACCTTGGTTAGGTTAATGGGAAGACTATTGACTTCCACTCATCATTGTACCAGGATGGGGCACATCAAAGGGAAGTGCAAGAGAAGCATCACCATCATCATTATTAAATCTTATTTATTTAAACATTTATTATTAAATCTTATTTCCCTTTGTATAAGAAGATGCTCCAGTGGCATCCAAAGTCTCCTTTCAAACACAAAAATAAATTAATTCAGCAAAAGAAAAATAATCAGTCAAGAGGTCAACTTTCTCAGTAAAGAGACAATTAGAGCCTGGTCTATTCCCAAAGCAAACCATGGAACAATTTAAGAGTATTTGGATCAAGCTGAAGATAGGCGGAGTAAAGAAGGCCTGACCTGGACACACGTTTCAGATTTGTTTCAATTTATGGTGTCATTAATTTGGACAAGGAGAAACTATTTTAGCTTTGGACAGGTTCGGTCCTTAAAATCTTGTTTGTGCCACACTGCATTGTACTCAATCCAAAGCGCTTTGACTAAAAACTTGATATTTCCCAGTACCATGGCACCAGTAAAAACAAAACTACTTTTCTTGGAAGACTACAGGCAACATTTTACAACCCAGAAGCCCGATTTCCAAAGTTGTCAAGTTTACATACCCCAATTGACTTTCCAAATGATTTGGGTGGCCAGCGTTTCTGCAAAATCAAGCTACAGTTGCTACCTGTTCTTCAGGAAGATGAGCAAATTACCATCAAAAGATACCCTTTGGTGGCAAGGGTTAAAACCTGCAGAAACTGGCACGTCGGCGTTACAAAAATAGCGTAAGGTTGGGAAATTCAGCTTAATTAGTGTCATTTTCACTAAGTCATTGTAAATTCACACCAAATAGCAATGTGCCTCAGTTTCATTTATCGTGAAGTTTATATCATCAAACTGCCATGTGCTTAGAGATTAGGTGGTAGGAGGATGCCATTATAAAAAAAAAGAAAGAAAAAAGAGGGAAAAAATGCAGTATTGATGCCTACAACTCACCCCTGAAGAAGAAGCAGCAGACAAAAGCAATTTGGCAGCCAGCCCTGCAATTTCAGCAGCTCTGGAGCAGTTTGTATTAACTGAGGAGCTGCAACAGATGAAACTACATTCTGTACTTTGCTCATAGCGGAGCTTTCAGTGGGAAAAGCAAAACAACTTGGAAGCTCTAACCTTGTGTGAGCGTAAAGGTGAACAGGCAAAAATCAGGCCACATAATGAGAGACCGAATGAAAGGAAAAGAAACCTTCCTGGCCAAAGCAGTTATCTGCTCCAGAAGCAGAAAACAGTCAAAGATAACACAATTTGCCCCCAGAAGATAAAGTTTCTGTTGTCTGTTCAACACGAAGGCTTGTGCTTGTTCAGCATAGCACTTATTCTTGTATTTGCTTCCCTTAGACCTTGGTGATCTTTCCTGTGTTCAATTGCTCAGCTCTATTTTTCATCATGCTGTTACAAAAGCAACTATTGAGGACTTGGAGATGCTGAAACACTTTATCTTGAATTTTAAGAACAGATTACACTAAACCCACTCACAATGAACACTTTTTTTATACAAAGCATATGCACCAGAGTCCTTGAGAACACCAAAGCTACAAAGTGGGGCACAACGGGAGCAGAGATATCACAAATGATCAGAATGCTTTCTTGGCACTTCATGTTGGCTGATAAATATACCAATGCAATACAAAATGTTATGGATACCAGCAGTGTCTGCTATTTATTACCTAAGAAAATCCATACCTGCATCAAAACTATAGGGCAAGCTGCTTTCATAGAAATCTGTTTGTATTAACTGTTCTTATGATATTTTTCTCTGCCTGGATTGAAAGCTTTTGTAATATTCTGACCAAATATAAAGGGGAGGATAGACTTTTTTTGCTTTGGAATAGGTTCAGATGCCAAACTACAGAGGCTGCTTCGACTCCTGAGAACTAAGTCATCCAAATTCCCCTTTACTGGCAAGAATTACAAAAAGTAAAACAAGAAGAAAAAGGAAATACAATGCCATTTCCAAGAAAACTAAATTGCAGGACCTCATCTGTCACGTATCAGACAACCAAAGATGAGCAGAATAAGCATCCAGGAGCACAGAGGGACACACAAACCTGTATCTCACAGATGGGGCTGATTCAGAGGTTGCCAGTCCCACAAGGTCAGGCTGGCAGCCGTCCCTGGACCACAGTCCAGCCAAGTGTACCATGAACAAGCTGCCAAACCGAACTCACACTCTGACCTACAAAATGTGCCCACCAGTTGTCTGCAGGTGAAAGGCAGAATCACTGAAATTTTGCAATGCAGTTAACTTGTTCATATTTTCTCTAAGTCTGCCCACAAACTGTTTCTTCATCACTCTTCATTGAATCAAAGGCTACAGAAGCTTATCATGCTCAAGATGAATTTCTGAAGACTGTACAGCTGCAGTACATCTTACCTGCCCCTTAAATCCCATCAGCTCTCTCATAGATGCTCCTCTAAATGCCAACAGCAACTCAGGCACTTACCAACCCCATAGAGCAAACAAAGCAAAGGTGGAGGGAGCTGAAGTTGACCCCAGATTCCTACCAAGCTGCGGTGACAGAAAATCTCTGTAGTCTGCCTTTTAATAAAGCTGTAAACTTTGTCAAAATATTTTCCCCTTCCTCTGGTTTTGACTTCCAACTTTAAAAATTATCTTAAGTAAAGTTAGTGAATGTACATGAGTCAAGAGCTTTTCTTTTCCAGGTTACTGAATCTCATGGAGAGAACACTAAATGTGATTATCAGCTGAGATGAATGTTTTTTATTGAATCATTATCAAGTAGGTTAACATCGGTATTCCTTAAATTCATTTCAAAAAGTATTTTATTCGAACGACATGCTGGGGTTAGCTTTATCATTTACTCTTTTCAGTATAGTCTAAGTAGGATTGTATGTAACCTCACAATCACAGATTTTCTATTTTTCAGAAGTATCATTTGTTTAATAACATATCTCATGGCTACACAGAATTGAAAACACACCACTAATTTGAACCACCACTTTTTATTTCTTTGTATGAAGTAAGTAATACTGAGAAGGAAGTAATGTGAGAGACCAAAGGGAAGCACAAAAAGACATAACCTGACTTTACCAGCCTAAAAAACTGCACAAATAATATGGTATCACCTAGATGTCTCAGCTGTAACAACCTGTACAAAGCAAGTAAGGTTCCTTCATGGCACAGAAAATTGCCATTTTCAGCGCCTCCTACAAGCCTCAAGTAAATCAGCTCAGCTACCAGATGCAGGGGGGCTAAATTAGCTAGAAAAATAGCAAGAGGTAATCTGGAGGAAAATCTCAAGCCAACACAGCTGAGAGCACATAGCAGGGTGAAACTGCCCCCATTCTGAATTCATCCAAATGAACCAGAAAGAAATGGTAGGAGGTGGAAAGCAACAATACAGCAAAGCAAAAAGAACCCACTAACACAGATTACACAAAACAATCCTACAGCGACACCAACACAAAGCTCCGGCTCTGGGCGCCCCTTGCTTGCCCTACGTATCACTCCCATAACATATGGTGAAATTCTGTAAGAATGCTAATGAGTTATAAAAATTACAGTTCTTGAAGTTAATGTATTTGTGCACTTTGCAAAAGGGCCTTTGTGCAAGCACCTTCTGTTGGACAGCAAAAAAGATCATAACGCTTTTCACAGCTACAGATTACCAGTAAAGCCATTCCACAGATGTTGCTTTTAGGTGAAAAAGTGCTTTCTAAAATGCCTGCTCTGTTTTCCTCTCCAAAACACGGGAGGTTTGGACTCGCAGGATTAGTGATCCCTCTTGCAACTGCTGGGATCCATCAGCCCATAAAGCCCCCCTGGACCTGCCCCTCTCCATCTCCCCAGCGCTTACACCTGGAGCATTCCAGGGGACCAATGAGACCAAAGGCTTTTCTGCTTCCACTGCAAATATTATTCGTTATTCATCATCAAAGGCCGAAACACAAAGATATTTTCTTGAACAGAGAATGTAGACTCACTGGCTCTTCATGGATAGGGAAGATAAATAGATTTACTGAATGTAGATGCTACCCTAAAGTAAGCAAGCATTAGTGTAGTGAAATAAGGACAAAACAATACCAAGCAATGACCTATACAGTTTTTACCTTTCATAAATAAGAAATGAAAGCCTTTGATATGTAAAATATACAAGAAACACTCTTGAAGACTTGAATTCATTTAAAATGGACGTTGTTTAGAGTCACTTTCAACTCCTACTGCTTTCTTCCAAGCCTCAGGTCTTCATTTTTAAACAATGAACCCTTTGTATTCTGTCACACATTCGCAGTAGTAAAAGCCAGATGTGAACTGCAGAGTCTCATTAAAAGTATCGTCGCAAAGAGGTGATGGAAGCTTAGAGAACTTATGACCAAGCAGCGAGGTCTGAGATGTCACTAATTCTTTTGGTGCAAGAATATATTTTCAGAAAATAAAGCTGTCTAATCCAAAACAGCCTCTGAGCTTTCAAACAAGCACAGTGCTGAGAGCACTGCTGTTTGTAACACAGTGGTAAGGAATAAAGATAACCAGTATTTGTTGGGCTTACTTTATGCTACAGATACTGAAAATAGTTCCTAGTCAAATAAGTCCTGTACTCCCAATACTAGTTCCAGACATAAATGGCTTTAGCCCAGATTACAGCTAATGCCTCATCATGCTGAAAACAACCTCGATTTACACAAGTTGCCTTGTTAGAAGCCTGAAGTGGGAACAAAGACAACTCTCTACTCAGAAGGGTTTCCACCAGGGACAACATGACTGAGACACACTGGTGGTCCAGGAACTTGGAAGGCAAAGTTCCTACTCCCATTCTGGGACAAACAGAAGGATCCAGAGTTGCTGGTCCAAATGGCTTCGTTTCTTTTTTCACAAGGATCAAACTTACAAGGTATATAAAATAAAACGTGGGCTGGGTGAAGTCAGCTTTTTAAATGTATTTGGAATTTGTACGGTGCCCATTCTGCATATTGCTCATAGGGCACTTTTGTTGGTAATTAAAAGGATGCATTCTTAAAAATGGCAATTACATCCTTAGAAGAAAAACGTACACAGTCAAAAATAACATTGTACATTTGGCATCAGACTAGATAAGTCTTGAAAATTTGCACTTCTGTTTTCCTGAACATGCATTTTAAATGAAGCCACATCTCCCACTTTCCTGTTATCCCAGGCATAAAGAAGACATTGCACTAGAGAGAAATTGGGCAGATTTAGCAATTCAAACTTATCTCCTCTTTTAGGAATGATATAAGTGAATTTAATCCAGAAAAAACTGTACCATTAATATGTGCTCACAGGCATTCCCTTGAGCTTTCGAGTCTGGAGGACAGTATGAGTTATCATATCAAAACTGCAAGCGCCAGATAGGGAAAACACGAGTTGCGAGGTTTGTGATTAAACATTAAGGTGAGAAAAAAGTTTCATTTTCAAATGTATAAGCTCATTTTCTTTAAAAAAATAAGTGTTAAATTTACCAGCCTTCTCAGTACCGCTGTTTGACTCTCCTTGTATTAGTACTACTAACCGTGATTAAAAGAGCTCAAGTCCAATTCTGTTCTTTGTGCTAAACAAAGAAAAGATAGTGGGGAATGAAATATTTCCATCTGGTTAACAAACTGCCACAAAAATATCAGAACCACTGTCAGTGCCAGCAGCAGTGTCAAGGCAGAGATTTCTATTCAACCTTTAGCTTTACTCCAGCTATCTGAAGTACTGAACATTTTCTTTCACTTTATAGTAGGCTGCTTGAAAAGGTAAAATAACTCTGTGTTCTCAATGCAGAAAAAGAACAAAACTGTATCTTATTAGAGCTAACAAATCCTTTTCAGGAAAATGGCTACCTCTAAAGTTTCATGTAAAAAGTGAATGAGAAAAAAAATAAGGATTTAACTAGCAATTCAAATCCAAGGAAGATAGGACATATATAAATTCTAAAAATGACAACTCTTGCTTTTTTAGTGAGAAGTCATCTAGATGATTTAAGAAAATACTCTAAGAGTTTCCTGGCAGATGTGGATCAGACACTGCATTGTTATTGTTTGTTATTTACAGCTTTCACAGGCAAAGTATATTAATAAACATCCCCTTTGTTTACAGCACATTACACCTTCCACTTCGCAAATGTTTGCAATAGCTGGATTGAAAACACTGCACAGAGAAGAGATACCAGACCCAAATGGCTGGACAAATTCCTCCTCTGAGACTTCCCACACAACACACAGAATAATTCTGAAGCACCTGACAAAACACAGAGACATTCTTGGGTGTGCAGAATGCGGGAACGCAGCCGACAGATTTCCTACAGATAGTGCGTGAAAGGGGAAAGCTGCTGTTGCGGAGCTGATGATCACAGGGCAGAATAACAAAACACTGAGCTTCTAATTTCACCCAAGCCACAATCATACTCAGCTGAGAAAAGGTACATTTGTTTCTGAATAAACCAAGTGTTAGACACACAACCAAAGCTTGCAATTAGCTACCAATTATAATATCTAGTAACTGCTCATGGCAGAGTCATTGGTCTGAACAACTGAGATTACCATCATTTCAACCAAAAGTTGCTGTACAAAAAACATGTTTGAAAAAAACCAGGGTATTGGCACTTTCAAGTGCCAAGCAATAGCAATTAAAAGCAATTATAAACTGAGAATTTGCCTCCCTATGTAATCATATGCACTCAGATTTGTGTGCTTGCCATATGAGAGGAGGGTAAGGCAAGGGACAAACACACAGAGAGCTGCACAGGGCAATTCAATTTATTTCAAAGTCTCAGTGGGCTTCCAAAATAGAGAACCCTTCTGGAAGGAGAATGTGTCAGCCGCACGGGTCTGAAGCCAAATACACGGTGGCTTTAGAAAAGAAGATATGAAAAAAATTAAATGATGAAGCACAAAAGATTAATAGTTCTGATCATTGTCAGGCATTTGATTAATTTTCTCAAACTGACAAGGTGGGGAAAATGAAGATCAAAAAACTGTTAGCAACTAAGGAAAAATAAAATGTGAGGACAGACTCTGGTGCAGATAACAAAAGGAAGCAAACATTTGACAGCGAAGAAAACTCTAGATTAAGAACCACACAATTCCCTGGGGTAGCTTTTCCAGTTCAATTAATTGCTTGAGATTTGTTTGAATCACTAACTTCATCTGTATTTTTCTAATTCTCAAATAGCTTTGCTCAAAACGGGAGCTAGTTTACTGCTTGCTCTTAGATTTAAAATTCTAAACCTGCTTTTCCACAGAAACTGGAATTATAGTTATCCCAGTCCAATTATTTCATCGCACTCCTAGGTATGTATTTTTGAATGGACAAACTAATTAACAAATTGTCTTTATGTGTTAATGAGGTAGTCTCCAGCAGCTTTAAGGATGGGGTGGGGAGAACAGGCTTACCTTGTTTTCTGTTTGGGTGCTATTTGGAGTGCTGCTCATGTAGCGGGTACCACATCACCATCCCACCAGGCAACGTGCTGATCTGCACATCGCCCAGGGCTGCCGGCACATCCCGCCTGCTCTGCTCTGCCCACACTTTTACATCTTGACTACCGTAAAAACATTTTAGCAATTTTTTTTCTTCTTTTTGAGCCCTAGTGTTGCAATTTCCCTCGCTCACATCTGTACAGACTTGTGAAACCACCCGTCCAGATAAGTGGCATTTGCAGCCAAATCCCAGAGTTGTTTCTTCTGATGGCTCCTTCTTCTCCGTGACATCAAGCATTTATTTTCTTGCCTTACTTTACTTGCAAGGTCCCCAACAGCTCTGTCCCATCAATCAAGATGTCAGACTTCATTACCCATATGATAAAAATAAAAGCAAGCATCTCTCCTTGCAGATTGCCTTACCTTGTCCCTCACCTTTTGGGACCAGGCAGGGACACAGCTCTCCCTGAACAAAACTAAATCATCGCCTCTACCTTCAAAAAACCCTCTAACAACTTACTTTGTTACTGAGAAACTCAGCAGTTAGGCCCCGGATATGACAAAACCACAACCTAAAACAATAAATAGTTTAAATTCTCATTGTTTTTTATCTCCCTCTCTGTTGGTGTCTACTGTTTTTGAATATTTAAGGAGTAATTCCTGGGCAGGGATAAGCAAAACCTCTTTGTATTTCCACTACTCTGAGGACCTCATCCGTAACTAAACTCCACAGTAATACTATCAAAAAAGTAAAATACTTCTTATTTCTACAAATTAAACAGTCAAGAGGAAACAAATCCACCATGTGGCATCAGTAATTTCAATATAGGTAGATGACCCCTGCATTTTTGTCACTCTTCTTTCCTCAAATCACCAAGAACATGCTCCTCCTCCTCCTGTCCTCCACTCAAACTTTCATGTATTGGATGGTGATATATTTAGTATTTTATTTTCCAGTGAATCACCTCAACACTCTCCCAGTATCATGCTCTGAGTGACACTGGACTTGCTAACACAGATTTATTACAGTTAAGAATACTCTCCAGTCTTCCAATGTTAGTAACTACAAAGTACACAGAGCATATTGTACAGGTACTGCCAGAAAGAGTAAGAACTTCTCATTGGAAGCATCTGGCAAAGGCAGATTCGGGGCCTTGAAATCACGACTCATGCTCTTATCATTTGCAAAAATGTGACTAAAAATATCAAGTTGATTTTTGAGAACCTGTTTGCCCAAAAGGAACCATCTGCTTCTGTTCATTGACCCCTGTACACCCTGATCTAAAGTTCATAAATCCGGTGCAATCATCCATCCTTTGTCAGTAATGGTCTTTGCACTAATCTAAAGCAGAAGATGAAATTTAAAAATGTTAAAATGAGTTTTAATGATCTATAAAACTCGTCCATTATGCAGTTTATGGCAAACTATTATCACTACACTTTGAATTCCCACGATGAGTTACTTTGTTAATAGCCTCCTGAGGGCATCATAGAGCAGAGTCAACGGTTAAAAATTATATGGCAAACAAGAAACAGCTCCAAGTTGGCATTTTATATTCAACAGCAACAGAAATGTAAGTGGATTGAGTTGGGCTCTGCATCCTGAGATGATTTCATTAACGAGGCTGAGCGAATACAAGCGAAAAATTAGCACAGTTCCTCTCAATTTTACTCAACAACGCTTGTCTATTTTTGTCCTCGGAAGGTACGTATTTGAGCCATTTAAAAACCAGTGGATATAGCTGGTACAGAACAACGGATTTTCACAAAGAGGAGGAGTTGTAAAAATCCTGTGTTCTGGACAGCACACCGTTACTCATCGCAGACAGCGGGAATGGAAATGAGGACCACGTGAATCATCGAAGCTGTTCTCTAGGAACACACCGGACCATTCGACATAGGCCATAATAATAACATTTGTTATTCTACAATGGACTTGAAGATTAACTGTCTTATCTGGTTTTATGATGCTGCACTTGGTGCATTTCACCCAGCAGTCCTACAGAAGGTAAATCATTTCACTAGTTCTCTAACAAAAAAAGCTACCGTATATCTTGAAGGATGTACATATTGATCAAAACTCTGTCATAATTAAAGGCTCTTCAGAACATTACATTTTCACCAAGGAAATTTTGCCATTATTGGAGAGGCCTATCTGTCTGCAATAAAATCTGCTATTGTGAAAGATTAAATTGGAAGAGTAAGCTCAATAGAAAGTCAGGTTAGTACAAATACTGGCCGATATTTATTGTCGTAAATCATGTTCTTTTGTAAATGATAACCAGTGAAGGATGTAGCATTAACAAATCAAAGCACAAACAGGAAGATGCTGCAATATGCACAAGTTCTGAGAGCATTTAGCTTAATGATATTTATGTTTTCCTAAAAAACTGTGGAACTTACGGATGCAACACAACAAATATAAACATGCAAAAAACTATTTGTAGATATATTTTTAAAGGAAGGCAGCTGCAAAGATACAATCCTTGAAGGACCATAAGAACATAAATATATTAAGCACAAGATTACTAGAGTTTCTAGAAATCTTTCCATGACTACCCTTTCTCATTCTGGTTAGCTATGTCACAGTTGTCAAACATCTCATTACAAGATAAGCTCAGTTTTAGTTCAGAAACTGAGGAACAGACAAATTAACTGGCAGCTCTGAGAACAAACTGGTAGTAAGAAGTGGGATGAGAAGCTGCTTTTTATAATCCCACGAAACACATATCACAAAAAACATCATTAATGGATTTTCTCAGAAGCAACCTTTGAAACTTCACTCAAAGAGGAGAGCAATACAAAAACTAAGAATAAGTAGTTATAAAACCTGAAATATCTTCAGCTCTTTTCAAATCTCCAGATACAAGAGAAGAGAAAAATAACGTAGGAAGAAGAAATATTAGAAGTACAGTTCAACAGACAAATGTTTTCATGCTTTAAAGGAATTAATAATTTACAGAATGTTATAAATAGCTATTTGTTTAAGCAAGCTACCCACTACACAACTTTTAGAGCCATCAGAGGGGTTTTTAATACAATGTATTGGCTCCATTCTGCTTGACAAAGTAATTTATTTCACTCAAGAAATAAATCGTAAACACGACGCTCCCTTTGAAATCCAGTACGAACCCCCATTCTCCTGCAAGAAACGCTTAGTGGGAGAAGCTATGTTTCAAATTTATTAATGATTCCTCAAGTTGTTATAGAAATGCAATGGCAGCAAGGCAATGTCTCGAGACACGAGTCTCTCTCGTGGGCACTTTTGGAGGAACCGGTTGCTGAGGTTACCACCAATGGAGTCACTTGTACACCCAGTTCCCCCTTTACAAAGGCATTACAAACCCAGGGCTTTACAGCAGAACAAAGCAACTACTGGGCTGTATTCAGAGTGTACACGTTTAGAAAACATCACCACCTGGTTTCTTCAAATACCTGTTGGCCATTTTAAGGGGAATCACTTATTCAAAGACAACATCAAAAAGCTTCAGCTGGGGAAGCAGGACACTAGAAACTCTACAAACTACTTAAGAACTTACAACAAACGCTAAATTCTTTTTTAACTTCAGTAGGACACAAGTGCGCTGTGAGACATCCAGGGTGAGATCTTAAAGACTTATGGACACTCCAATGCCTTTATTCAGGAATACAGCTCCTTTGGCTTTCAGTGAGAACTCCAGGCATGAACAGAAAACCTACATGTATTTTTTTCAGACTTGTCTTTAGTACATTCTACTTGCTGTCAGCATCAAATACTATTGGGCTATTTCTTCTTTTCAAAAGGCACAAGAATTGGAGAGAAAAGTCGATCATGCAAAATAAATGAAGCTTTTTGTTGTTACAACATGTAAGTAAAGAGCATTTGAAAATGATGCAAGTGAGGAGGGTTGAAAAGTCAAGCAAGGAGAGTGAAGGTGGCAAAGGAAAAAAAGGAAAGGGTTGTTTTCGTAATTAAAAACAGGTTTCAGAAGGAAAACTCAGTTCACTGCAGTCAGTGAGAGTGTTTCCATCATTTTTAAGGGAGCCATGACTTCACCCCCAGACAGTTATGAAGTGCAACCAGCTACTACATCATCTTTTTTTTAAACTTTTTCTTTTTTAAACAAGTAGAGGAACAGTAAAATGAAAAATCTCCAAATCTGGCAAATCCCAGAACTGCAGTCGAATATAAATGAGGAGATAAATGACAAAAAGTGTGTTAAAGCAATTTTTCAATAGATTGGAACAAAACGAAAGTTTGTAATCTCACTCCACAATCCCAATGTTACTTTCGTAAAGCTGGAACTAGAAAAACCCCAGTTTGGTATGAGTTGGTGTCTCGCTGGATGACTAAAGAGTCTCTGTGGATTTGATAAGCAACTCCTACAGCATGTCTGTGAAGCGTAAACCCGTGTGTGCATGTTCCACATAACCACATTTGCTAGAAAGAGACGATATTTAGATAAACAGTGTCAAAACAAAGCACTTTGTTCTGAATTTATAACTTTTAAAGTTTCTTGCAATAAGGTCTCTACTAGTATTCTTTGGAATAACTCCACATTATTTGCAAGTCTTTTGGATGTGGTGGGTTGTGGGTCTTTTGTGTTGTGTTTTGTTGTTGCTCTTTTTTGTGTTTCTTTTTTATTTTGGTCTCTTAACAGTTGAAGTTATGATTACATGGGTTGCAGCCATGATCATTGATCCCAGATGGGGTTTCCACCAGCTTTTAACTCGGAAGAAACTACATAGTGTTTCTGCATCTTCTTAGCCTTTATTGAAGGTGAATATGGATGGCAGGGATCCGCTTTTTGCATCCAACACCCTCTCAGATCCATTCCTTCCTTGCTGGTATAGTATGTAATATATATTGGGTCCCAGCCCAATGTACATAAAGCAGTACTGGTCTCCAGTGCAAAAGTACTGGAAGAGCACTGTGTACCTATGCAATTAAAGATATTGATCTTATTTAAAATTCATTTATCTGAGGTGCTCAATTCTGTGTAGAAAGAAAGAGGTGGCAATTTTAAAATGAAAGAAACAAAGATGCTCGGTAGAAGTTGTTCTCAGTATGTTTGATTTGAAAAACAAAATGAGCCTTTTATCTTTGTGAGCCTTCTCTAGATGAGCTATCTTTCTGCTCAGTGTTTTTCTAGTTCTTAATAAAGTCTCCTGGTACATGTCACAGTACCTAAAAACTCCAGTTCAGCACTGAGGAATGCAATTCTCTCTTCAGAGCTCTCAAAGATTATTTTAAAAGGCTATTATTCACAGAAGCAGTATAAAGAAGACTTAGTAATTCCAAATACGTGAGCTGTGTATCATTCCTGTGTATGTATCCTTTATATGATTAAATCAGTAATGGCATATGTCTAGCCCTGGCAGGCTTCACTTACTGAAGGAAAATATTAAAAAAATTAAATGCCTTAGTTTCATTATGCTATTCAGAGGGTGTTCTTGCCTCTTGTCCTTGCCAAACACAGTCCAAAATCTAGATTAATCTCATAAATCATTTCCTGTTGTAAACACCTGAACCATGGACTAGAAAAGAAATTCATCACGAGCTCTTCCCACCTATCGTGGCATTCTCCAATTCTCTAATGAAAAGATCTCAGGCTCTAAGAACAGCCTTTTAGTCTCTTTAATGGTTATAGTTTAATAAAGCAGATACAATCCAGGAAGGCTTTAAAAGAAGATATCCACTGGATAAGATCCATGTGTATTTCAGTGTTGTCCAATAAGACAAAAAAGAAATGTTTTCCCTCTTACATGACAAAATTTATGATGAAACGGTCTTGCAAACTATTCCTCACTAGAGTCTTACAGACTCTTGACAGGATGCCCATAACAAATGCTACACTCTCATCCACCAATGACTGATGATTGTAAAAGGCTGCGAGTCCAGTGTGTCTTACTGAACTTTATTTAAACTTCATCGCAGCTCTATAATTGCTCTGGAGATCTCATGGAATTTCTCTCATTTTTCCTTCCAGACACTTATCAATAGGTTGGAACCAGTAACGAGGTTTTTGCTGCCTTTCACTGCTTTTTGCTCCAGACAATCAGGGACTTTGGGAATGTGGGGCTGCCAGAGCACGAGGCAAAATGGTACCAGACCTGTTCACCCAGCAAACTGAATTAGTGTTACATCTACAGGAGATACTGAGATATGAATCAGCTGGGTTCCTTTCCTTGTTCCACAACATACAGACTAGGTAACTTTATATATCTCCACAGCAGGAAAAAAAAAGCTCTGTCTCTTAAAACAATTTCTGCCACAAAACCTTTTGCGGACTGGTTTACAAACTCTCCAATTCAACTTTCAGTTGCATCAAGTGACTTCAGACTGAGGCCAGTGAAGTTGTTCCTGATTTACAGTGGTGGAAATAGAGGAAAGTTTAGCAGGAGAGTTCACAAGAAGTTAATTGGCTGAACTTACAGGCAGATAGTCTCTCTCCATTAGACTGCTGGAGAAAATAGGGAATTAGGAACAAAATGATCCTCTGAGCTTTTGAGCACAACTTAGTCTACAAGACTACAGAATGGGAGACAACAGCAAGTGTTCAGCTCCAGCGTTGAGTCAATTCCCACAACAACCATCCCTAAAACTAAATGCAAAACTGGCTGCCAGAGGACAGAGATTAACATAAATTTTATACAGATACTCCCCTGCTTTTGCTGCATTCTCCCTCCATCCTTCCAACATTTTCTTGCCCTTTGCAGCCATCATTTCATGGTCCTCGAGGTTTCCACAGCTGCTGGTGAGGCTGAGGAAGGGAAGAGGGGCTGTGGGGCAAAGGAGCGGATACTCCAATGCATAACTATGTTATGGTGGGAAGAAAACCACCAGCCTGGCAGACAGGAGCTCCAGATGTCACAACAAACTCCTGTTCTTTGTATCATGACGCAGGACGCACAATAAAGGTGGCAGCAGCAGGACAACCAAGACACACAACAGCCTTAAGTATTAACATTTCTTGTATCTCCTCTTGTAGTCCAGGACAGTCTCAAAACCTGCACCCAACCTGCTGGCACTTCCACTACTAGTCCCTGGAAAACTGGATAAAACTGTATTCCGAAAGAATTCATATGCCACATTGAGGATGAGTGTTTGAAATTCCCACTAAAGTGAAACAGATGTTGGAATGCAGCAATGGAACTAAGAGTTGCATCACAGCACAGAAATTATTTGGGAGGATTATTAAAAAGTGTTTGGAAGACACAATATTTCTAGAATTATGCCAACTTATAATAAGATGAACATTTAAATTTTAATATAGAACAGAGCTGAAGGCTCAACTCTCATGGCTATTGACAATAACACATTCCTCCAGAAAATGGGTGATGAGAGAAGATGTGTTTTCTCTCAGCGCCAGACATGCACATGGATCTAACACTGAAGAAAGCGTTTCACAATATTCCCTGAAGGCTAAAGGCATGATCCAGAAACCAAGCCTTTAAGAGCATTTAGTCATAACACTGGTACTTTGCAAATAAATCAAAAGTAAATCAAAGCAGCCACTGCATTACATAAGACATTGGCTATTTTTTCTTAGGACCATATTTACTAGTGCTGGGAAGAGCCTGCTCCACTCTTGCTACAATTTCTTTGACTTCTAATAGGGCTGGAGTTTAGAGGGGGGTGGCTTTTGGGGTTTTTTCTTTTTTAAAAGTGATGCTCTAACTCAAATGCCCGTAACCTTGGAAACAGCTTCTCTCCTCAGATATGTCTGTGTCAATTAAAATAATTGGGCTACTCCAGTTAATGGTGCCTAGATTTCAATATTCAGGCTAGTGCTAAAGCATTAGTCCGAGAGGACTCTCAGCTGAGGAACAGATCCTCTAAAAAAGACTGTCTTAGAAAGGTCCTTCTCCCTTTGCAAGTCTTTGTCAGGTTGGCTGGGAATAGGCTAGATTTAAATAATTGCTTTGTGTATATATACATACATTTATATATATATATATATATATGTGATGCACAGGGACTATTTGATAATAGTGAACTAGTGAAACATAGTGAATCTATGTGTATATAAACAAAGCACCCTAAGCAAAGCAGAGAAATACCATTTCATTACCTTTAAAAACTTTCACTTAAAAACTCTATAGATTTACAAAATTAACCTTCTTACTCTTTGTATTTGTATGTGTACATATACATGCACACCGCCGCACTCAGAATTGCATATTCACTAAAAGAATTCCTGCACGTGGCAGATGCATGAACAAACAACACTGACTTTACTAAATATCACAGGCAGTCCTAAAAACTGGAATAAAACTGTATAGAATTAGCAGCTTGTAACACAGGTGGCTAGGGGAAAAAAAGTTAAAAAATAAAAACAATCAAGAAGCTGTTATGAACGTCTCATAGCATCTAAAAGCGGTTTGTTCCTTCTTCCTTTATTGAAATTAGAAGGAATGATTTAAAAAAGTAAGATTCTCTAATGTGTTTTGAAAGCCACGTAGTCATCAATCATTCCATTCAGTGACAGGCATCACCACCCTTCTGTATGTGTATATATATATGTATATGTGTGTGTGTGTGTGTGTGTATATGCATATATACACACACAGATATATATGGTGTATATACAGGTGTGCGTATATATATTTAATATAAATATATATATATACACGTAAACTCTCAGAAAAGGTTTTTGCTAAAGTATATCTTGTTGAGACCCACCCCCCACCCCAAAAGAAGGCATTAAAACCAACAGAAATACATCTTTCTGCCCCAGAGGATGTTCACTGCAAGAATATTGGTATGGAGCACTGGAATTAGAAGGTAGAGATATTTTAGAGATATTAGCTCATTTTTTTTTGCATCTGTATCACTCACTGGTACAGAAAGAGACAGAATTAAGTAGTATCTGGGAAAAGCTATCTAAATAATGATGATTTGAAACAATTATTTTTACTAGGTATTTCAGTTGTCACACATAATACTGGCAAAGAGAATAAAAAAAGAAAGCGCAAGCTTCAAGGAATCCTTTTTTATATTGAAGTTCTACTTTAAGGCTTTTCTAAAGCCTGTGATCCAGGTCTTCCAGGCTGAAAGACCAAAAATGACCAGTAAATAGGGTATTGAGACCTAGGTTGAGGGGACCAAGTTATGATTTGATATTGTTAATAACTGAAGAAGAATTAACAAAAATAAGGCAGCCCAAGCAGTGCAGTAGCTGAGTAAGGACTGATACACACATTCACTGCCAGCAAAGGCATCAAAAGATGAGAAAAATCACAGTCCAGAATTGGCCGCCACAACTGTTGTTTCAGGCCCTTTGGGATTTAAAGCTATTTATATAAGAAATCCGTAATGGAATATGGAATAACTCAATCAACAAGATTTAAAATGAGAAGCATACAAGTCTACAGTGGAGCAGCTGCCAAGCTGGACTCGGGACAGCTCGACTCTGCAAGGCCATTTTTCAGTTTAAAGACTACAGTAAGCAAAATCCTGCAATATTATGCCTATAAAACAGTTTGGAAATATGCTGTAATACTCACTAAAAACAGCTAAGGTAATACAAGTTTCAACTTGTTACTCATTACAGTTTGAATATGGAAAACACATCCTAGTCACTAAAAACCCAGACAGGAATGTTTTCTGTAACAATTTATTCTTACAAAGTAAAAACTCGTGTATGTGTTCTCACTCTTGAGATGTAAACTAAGGGTCCAATTCTCCTTCCACCAAAGGAAGAGAAGTTTGACATTCACATGAACAGCAGCAGAATTAAGCTATGAAGCTACAATTGCATGTAAACAGCTGTCTGAAAACCGCTTCGCAGAATAAACAGAAGCCCAAAATTAATTCAGAGTAATTGTTTATATAAGTTTAAGTGAGATCAACACTGTGGATTCCTTTTAATTTGGTGAAGATAAAAATTCATCGTTTTACTACCTTGTTTTATACTATTAGATGCCAAATACTCTATCTTAAAAACATCTCATATTTTAGACTAAATATATGCCTCAGCAGAAGAGATTTTAATGCTGTACTAAGTTCATTCTGTTGACCATCTATAAGAGGCCCACTACAGTGGATCACGCCAATCAGATCTTCCACAGACATCAGCAGAATTAAATATACAATAAAAGCTATTGAGAATTTTCCAATAAAAATAAGCTTGTTTCATTTCAGATCATTCACTGACATGAGTGTCTTACAGAAAACACACGGGCTGAAATCAAATTCTGATAAAACACAGAAGAGGCACATGCCAGTGAAGAGCAGAGCTGCTGGAGATCCCTGGTCTGCAATAACCCATAAGAGCCCATCCAGAGGGGTTATGGACCCTGAAACCACAGGATTTTCCCTCAGTTACAGAACTGGGACATTCTTGGGACACAGATGTCCCCTGTGCTCAGAAGCCATGCTGGCCAGGGCCTCAAAACAGCTGAGTTGCAAGGCTTGTGCAGACTGTGAGACTGAACAGCACTACCTTTTATTGATGAGTTGAATCAAACTTGCAAAGAGATAATTTCAGGTTTATCCAGCACCTGCCAGGGCAGGGGTCTTCCACAGCTACACGTGTACTCTACCCAAAGCAGAATAATTGAGATCTTCAGGTCCATAAACACTTGAATTTTGGTGCTCTGTTCTGAATTAGAGCAAGACCAAAACACAACAAACTCTCTGATCTTGAAAACAACCACAGGACAGAAATAGAATCATAGAATCATTTCGGTGGGAAGAGACCCTCGGGATCATTGAGTCCAACCATAACCTGCCGTAACTCTAGCACTAAACCATGTCCCTAAGAACCTCATCTAAATGTCTTTTAAACCCCTCCAGGAATGATGACTCCACCACTGCCCTGGGCAGCCTGTTCCAATGCCTGACAGCCCTTTATAGGAAGAAATTGTTCCTAATATCCAATCTAAACCTCCCCTGGTGCAACCTGAGGCTATTTCCTCTCATCCCATTGCTTATTTCTTGGGAGAGGAGACCAACCTCCTCCATGCTCCAACCTCCTTTCAGGCAGTTGTAGACAGCAATTAGGTCTCCCCTCAACTCCTGTTCTCCAGGCCAAATAGCCCCAGTTCCCTCAACTGCTCCTCATAAGACTTATGCTCCAGACCCCTCATATCATTGCCTGGCCAGCCCTACACCATGGCACATTCTCTCTCATGCTATTTGCAAAGGCATCTGCAATCTCAGCCCTCGCTGTTTCTAATATTCAATATTTCGTTCACTTCAAACTAAGTACGGGATGATGAAAACTCATGAAACATGATGGTGCCAAAAGAAAATCTGCACCACCATTAATTGCTACATGAGTATATCAGATCTGTCATGAACAGTGACATGCCAGGCATAACAAGCATCTCTGAAGTCAAACTCCCAGCTTCACTCTGCCACAGAATAAAGGATGCTGCTGACAGATGGGCAGAGTTAAGCAAGACATTCGGCCAAAATCCTAGATAGATGACTGGAGCTGCATTTCACTGCCAAGACCAGAACCTTCATTTGTATCAGAAACCACTAACTTCCTGGCTTTGATCTGGGAAGAAAAAAAAAATCTATACAAAAAATTAATGTTATACAGAATAAGAATAAAAATGAAACAATCATCCACTCTCCTGGCTTCTATTCCTAGTTTTCTCTTCTGGCTCCAGTACTATTCCCTCCGCCTACATAGCCCCAGATCCACATAATTGCAGAACTGCCATTCCACATGACGCTGCTACCCACCTAAGTCAAAACTCCTCTTTTCCCTTCTAGACGACCAGTTTTTATCCTCTCCACCTGCACTAGCATGTCCTTTTGTTCTGCCATGTTGACTGGGCACCATCCTGGAGTCGCTGGGCAGAAAGGTTGAGTCACACTTTCTGTTTTTGAAGTCTAGTATCACTTCTAGAAGGTGATAATTTCTCATTTATTCCATGGTGACAACACATTACTTGCCAAATTTACATTAAAGCTTCAAAACATGCTTGGGATGCACACAATCAGGAGGGACCCTGCCAGACAGATCCATCATACACAACACCATATTGTAACACTTTTGCTCCTGCTTTCCCAAATTCTAGTGGGACAATTTGTTTCAGGTTCATACATCTTGACCTGAAGATGCATTGTTTCTCATTAAGAGTTCCCAGTGATTTCAGTAGGAGCTGCAGGTACCTAAAAATCAAGAAGATCCTCTATTTTATTGCGTTTGACTGTGCATCAAGTTCTCTGCTGCCTCACATCCCTCCCTTGAAGTCAACAGGGCTGAAAAGAGTATACAGGGTAATTTCTGCCAAAGTTTATTCAAGTATTTACAACATTCACTTTTTTCCTATTTATAACTTACTGCTACAATTCATAAACTACTGCTATTTGTATAAACTTGCATTTTAAGCCTAAGTCTATTCTCAATAAGATGAAGACAATGTTTTCCTTAACTATGAGTAAGAATGAAACGATTACAAGTACGCTACAATCAAACAAAATGGCAAGAAAGTTTTCAAGTTTTGTTTTTTTGGGTTGTGTTTTTGTTATTGGCAACTTGTGTAGACTTCCTTTGCTTGCCATTACCATCTGGTCAAAATGAAAGCAATCAATAATACACTTCTACTAAAAGAGAAACCTAATATAGCACAATACCATATTGTTGTGTGCATTAAATCAATAGACCTCCTCGGTTTTAATGTAGTCGTTGCAATACTTGAAAGACAATTTTGAACGGAGTGTTTTTAAACCACAGAATCTTACTTCCTTCATTGTGAATATAATAGGCTTTTAATGAGCGTTTCTCTGTACATATAAAATTATTTATGAAAGGAAAATATGCAAGATTCAGAAAGGCTTTGCAATTCTTAAAAAAATAAACATCTCTAACATTTAGTTCACAGATGGGTAAGATGAGGAAAAATCTGGGGGGCTGCTTGCCCATAGACATAAACCAAGCCTAATGAGTTGAAGACAAAGCCATGAAAAAGTTCAAATGTTTTCGGGGAATCATTTCATCCCCTGTGTGCTCAGAAATACAGCTTGTAGGGTCAGCCATCTCTTTTGCAGCAATATTTTTACTGTCTGTAAGCCCAGATGCAGGGACCTTCGCGATCCATTGCAATAGCCCTACAAAAGAGCTACCACCACCCTTCACCAGACAGCCCAGGACGACTGGGCTCAGCAGGACGTGGAGAGGATATCCCGATGCACAAACATTTGGGAAAAACCCTATTACTCCATACTTGTTAAAGGAATATAAGTTTAACTTACTGCCATTTCTAGTAGTGGGAAAAGGCAGGATGGGTGTCTGAGCCACTCTGGAGCATCTGCTGGTCTGGGCATTGCTGTTATCCCCAGGAGGTGACCAGAAGTACAACTGCACCATTTGAGAAAATAATGTAATGCGAAAAATACGGCATGTCTTGCATGTCAAAACCTTCATATTTATCCAAAAGAAAGAATAGATTCAGTTCAGCAGAACTGAACTTTAAGGAAGACCAGTCTACATTTTGACTTTTAAAAGCAGTATTATAAAAAGTGAAGAAGAGAGGATTAGTCTGATGCAGGATATTGAGGGAAGAGGGAGAAAGACACGCATGACTAGAACTAACAAAATGGCTTATTGTGCTCATCTAGCAATACCAGACAGTAATAAGACAGGAAAAGGAAGAAATACTCATTTACCTGCTCCACATTCATAGGTTCAGAATATTTTGGGTTGATATTTATCACTGGGTCCATTGTGGGGGATGTTCCACTTTCATCACTGCTTTCAAATTTGCTTTTTATTAAAAAAAAATAAAATAAAAAGGCTGTAGATTACTCCTAATGAAGGACTGAAAATACTACACACTAGTGCCAGCCATTGAAACCTTTAAATCACAAAGACACTGAGCCAGGAAAAGGAAAAAACAGTAGAAAGTCCTTAAACTTGCAGAAGTAACCTCAGAGTCACCCCTAGTAACTAATCCAAGAGAGACTGTTAATGGTTCAGTTATTTACATAGAACCATAAGCCTTTTTATAAAAATCCATGTGTGCAGAGGTTGGAAATGGGAGGAAGAAGTAACCTTTTAGGAAAATCTTTGTCTTATTAGGCACTACTGGCTCTGCATCTATCCAGATGTATGAAAACACTTTTTTTTCCCCACAGATGTAGACTTCCCATAAATTGCTTGTGGGGTCTTTAGATGAAAACCAAAGCGTTCAATCTATACTAAAGTATTTAGTTTTCAGAGGAGCTAGAAGAATGAATCATGATACTATTAAAATGATCCACCATCATCCTGTGGAAAACACAGGAGCTAAACCAAAAATGCACCATTCCAGTGATTCTCCTTACCCTTTAGTTGGGGATTCTCAGCGTAAGATGTGTTCTCTTATAGAAGTGCTGTCAACCTATACGTCCCACACCGCATTTGGTCTGCGGCTTCACTGCCTCCATTTGACAGAGGCCTGATGTGCAACTGAGTCAGACTTTCCTTCGTGTCAGTGTGTGCATATGGTGCTTTTGATCACTGAGACCTATTTTTGCAATCTAAAAGCTGGCTGCAGATTGCAACAATCAGAAAAACATACTGGTTTTGATCTAACTTTCTTATATGTGATTTGTTGAAAGGTTAAGTGCTCATTTTCTCTAGAAAAGTGAAATAAACCTGATGTAAAGTTTAAACATGGCTTAAATACCTGCCACACAAAGCCTTCAGAGGGTAGGAGAGGGCAAATGCAATGCAAATAGCTTCTGCTAGGCTATGCAAAAGCAGAGATGGGACAAGCGTTCATAAAAAAGAAATGGTTCTGTTAGTGAGTACCCTCAACAGCCATCGTTTCCTTAACGAGGCCTGTTGATTCTTTAAGGCCTGGAGACCTATAGTAAGGCCTATGTAGATCTCAGTCCCTCTGGGGAAGCACTTATGTATTCATCCCAAAGAGCTGGGTGACAGGAACAGAAGAACAGAACAACCTTTCATAGTGGAAGGAAGACCTGGGGAGGAGGAGGCCTGAGAACACTACACCATTTAGCATTTGCCTTTGCAGATTTCGGTTGCTGGCACAACAACAAATCCGTCCTGGCTCGGGAAGGAAACTAGGTGCTTCACGCAGGCTCTCCAGAATTTCTGTACTGACTTTAATCATACTCCAGTGCAATAAAACGCAATGCAGGAGACGTATGTTCACAGAAGATTGCAACTCTGGCCCGTGTGCTAGGGACCATCCAACAAAGCCAACTACCACTGAGCCTCATAACCTATGCCAACATCTTGCAAGATTAAACACAGAAGGAAAGCGAGGAAAGACATTGTAGTAGATAAAAGACGATCCTGAATTGCATTGGCAGCAAAAAGGACTTCAGAAAGGTGCTGGATTCTATCTAGAGTGTGCTGAGAACGGAGGGCCACACGGTCCCTCAAATGGGATGGGATGCCAGCACAACAGCAGTGGACCAACCTACAGTCACTCTGTTCTCATATGATGAGACTATATTTATTTTCTTTTCTCTAGGAACGTATACAATATAAGATACATTGATGTGGTCTCTGGACAAATAACACATCCTTTGTCCTCATGCCTCAGTTCATCAAAGCTGCATAACTCATCAACTGATTTAGCCTACAGACATTAAACTCATCAGGAAGAGACTGGCACATTTGTCAAGACAGTGTGCTATGTAGGCAAGAGTTGTTCACCATTACTAGTTAAAAATCTAACAGGTTTCTCTTAGCACTGAATGAAGTTAGTAATGCCCACACAGAAAACCTTAGAAATGGTGAAAGAAATATAGGCCTCCTAAGAGAACAAAAAAATATGACCTGTTTAAAACTACTAAGTCAGGAAATTTGATATTGGAAAGGAACAAGCCCAATAAAATAAATCAGGTGATAGTTACTAAGTACCTGTGTCAGGATAAAGGGCAAAGGAAACTCAAGGCATTATTTCAAATGAACTGTACAGTCAGAACGAACCGCATTGGGGGTCAGCCAGAAGTGTTTGTGTGAGGTAACAAGATTATAACCTGCACCATGACGAACGATACTTCAAGCATATTCGACTTCTGAATCCCAGAGCACAATGCTGCCCTGATAGTACATTTTCACTGACTATAAATCTAAATGTGTTGTTCCTATACAATATAACTACTCCTACATTTATACGGTCTTAAAATTGCATTTGGACCTTTGAAGGCAACCTTGAGGCTGATGTGGCCCCTGGTGAAAACGAGTTCGACATCCCTGCTGCACACACTTTCTACATGATATTTTGATATGTCTATTAAAAATGAAAGAGACACTGGCATTGAACTTGCATTTTTGAAGGCTTATATAAATGAACACTTGTCAAGAGGGCACAAGAGCAATCCATCTGTTAATAAGGAAAACTTACGCTGACAAAGTAGCCCCATTTCAAGAACTTCTGCTTAACCAAGGCCATGGTAGAGCACATTGAACTTCACAGAATTCCCCTCCCATGAGGTCTCCCCCACAATGACCTGTGCATCTTGCTTTTCTAAATGTTTAGGTACATTCAAAACTTCACAAATATAGGCGACTGGATATTTTGGGGTAGTTCAAGCTTTTTTTCTTTAGATAGTTTTCCTTACTTATTTAAAGGCTAAAGCATGTGGAAAGAATCATTCCTAGGATGCAGTAACTGAACTCTGCAAAGTGCTTAAGTTCACTAACCGCCCAGCTAGGCTTTTACTCAAAAGAATGCATGTAGCATACCATAAGTTGGATACAACTTTTTTTAATAAAGACAGCATGCTTATGTTACAAATGCTTATTTAAGAATGCACAGGAATTTTGAGAAAAATGGAAGAAGATTCAGGTATTGACCAAACCTTAGTTTGAACTGTTCTGGATGGATAGCTGAAATTTTCTCTTGAATTTTAGTGAGTTACATTACCCTTCACACACTTTTCTAAATTGCTGGTTAGCTTTATCCTTCACCTTCATAAAGCTGTCCATAGTCTATGATAGGATTGATAGCATTTCAGTTGCTGGTGAATTGTTTTATTTGCCATCCCATTTTCTTACAAAATTAGATGAAACCAAGAGAAAATGTTTTCAGTTAAATTGAATTAGTTGCACAACCTGAAAATCCTAAAGTATCTATTCACTTATACAGTAGTTCATCAGCTCTAAAACTCTCGGCTTTATTATGTGCTTGTCAGAATAAATGATAACACCAAGTGGCTGGCAGAATAATGAGCAACTGCCATGATAAATGGATCGTCACACAAAGCTATCTGAAATACAAAGATGATGACGAGAGCATCACTTAGAGCTACACCTACAGTTTCTCTCTTCCTGTTTTTCCCCATGCATTGTACAATTTTCTTCCATCTCAGATTTACTTGGCTGGAACAAGAGGTGGAACATGAAACAAGCTGTGGCTAAATTCTCTAGAGAAGTGAAGTACAACCCTGCTGCAGTCAACAGATAATTGTAGTCGTGCCACAGAGGAATTTGCCCTCCATGCAAATAACTTAGCAAGCATTGTTAATATATTCACTTATTTCACAGTTATTAAATGTGCCCTCTGATGAACATCGATCTGTTATTTATTCTGTTAGCACATTCTCCTTCCTGTTGCTTCACACACTATATAAAATTAAAAGAATATTAGCACAAGCGGATATTGTTGCTTTACTATGCTAAGATCAAAAGTTATTCCAAATTCAGTTCCCAAATAGATGATATATATTACCACCTTTGAGCCGATGAAAGCAGATTTTAAACCAGAGCTCCGAGAGCAGAGCTCCAGTTCATATTTAACCACAAAGCAGAGAAATCAGGGAGAAGAGGATTTAATTGAACTCTCAACTTCTGGATCTTTGCGCAGTGGAAGAAGTGATAAACTGCAGACCCCAGCTTGGAAACCATCACTTACATAAAGCTCCTATTTATATCAGTACAACAATGTGCAGTTAAGCAAGCATTGCACACGCTTTCAAGACTCTGTTCCACAAGGTACAAGATCCAAAATGAGAAAAATATTCAAGAGGCTTAACATGGTATTGAGTTTAACTTTTTTCCCCCCACTCTCAATAAATTACATTTACAGTTTCTACATTATTTACAGTATAAATGTAAGACTGGGATCTAGAGGTCATAGTAAGAGTTAGTGAGAGAGAAGGAATAACACAAAAACCTCAACTTTTTCAAGCTCCAGAACAGCTTGAGATTATAGTGAGAGAAAAACAATTCAGGTCAGCAACCCTGAACACAAAAGCTACAGTTGCGTTTGGGTAACCAATTGCCCGTGAATTCTTGGTGAACCAAAAGCAATCAGATTTTACAAAAAAAAAGGAAACATTTTAAAATACGTTTTCTTTAAGAGGACAGCACAGACACCATTTCTCTCATTTCAGTACCTTACAAGTGATGCACACCATCAGAATCTCTTAAACATCTTAAAACAAGAGTAGTCACTTTTATTCCAGGTGGCCACGAAATAAATTGGGTCTTTTCAACTTTAGTTGTACTTAGGTTATTAGAAAGTACCTGAAGAAGCAGAAAACATTTTGAAATAACTGTATCTGAAGTTGAAATCATGACTTCTGGCTCGGAAAGCAGTGAGAACAAGAGAAAAAAAAACGAATAGTGTGATTCAACATATCATTTTTATTATGGGGGAGAAAGGAGGGCACCTAAAAACAGGCCTAAGGAATGTCATGTGCGGCTCAGCTTTGAAACCCTCCCATCCAGAATTCGACTGACTATTGTAGGTTTTTACGTGCCCAACAAAATATACCATAAACTGTGCCTATTTTCAGAGAATAGCAAGTCTCATGGTAAAGAAAACAGACTAAGATTTCCAGTATTCCAAATCGTTGCCCATCTCAAAATTTCCAGGAGCACGGGAAGTCATTTTAGGAAGTGACTACGACCAGTGATCCTGGAACATGACAACAGGGAATGTCTGAATGGAATCAAGTTGAAAACCTGCTCCACAGTTCAGCATTGCAGTTCTTGGCTTTTGTCCTGTGCAGTCACAACCATTTTAAAGATGCTAAAAAGCCCTTGCTGAACAGAAGAAATTTAAGCATGAGTAGTTAAAACTTCCTTTGCCCAATTAACGTGTTCGAGTTTGTATAAAAGAAGTCCTGAGATTCTTTTCTTCTACAGTTAACTAGACTGATCATTACCGACAAGTAATACTGACCTTACGCTTATAGAACAACTTTTGGAGATTGGTAAAGAATGTTATAGGTTACATGCCCATCTTGCCATTGAAATATTACCAAAACTGCTGAGAGTAAGAGCAATTTTTTAAAAATAGCTGCCAGGGAAAAACCTTCTGTTATAGAAAACACCAAAGAGTCTGTATATGTACACAAAACAATATAGCTTTGCTTTTTAAGGTCTTCTCCTAAAGACATGCTGGCATCTAATGACACTGAAGAGGTAGATTTGCCTTCCCAGAGACAGAAACCCTGGGAGGAAACAGTTATTCAGGTGTAAAGACATGTCATACTCAATAGTACCAACACAGCCAAGTTTGAAACTAGGCACAAAGTCCAGATCAAACTTAGAATTTCCACATCATTTAGACATAGTTTTTGTTCCAATCTGACTTGGAAAATATTTGAAATTCCCTGTGGAGAATCAACCAAAAAATGAAAACATCATTTCAATAGCCACATATAGTCGTGGTAGTCTATTACTGACATACCATCAAATAAAATAACAAAGTTAAACTTTAGCACATGTTTAGCCTTCAGGTAGGGACAGTGTTCTCTTAACCAGACTATTACAGAAATACAACAAAATTCATTATTTCCTTTCTATACTCATTTAGCCACATGTTAATCGCACAACTGATGCTCAGCCCAGACTGCTCATCATTACAGAAGTCACCCATAATACAAAACACACATGCACACGTGTTGCCGTTCAATATGTTCGGCGATTAGATCCTCTAGGACTTTTATTTGTGAATAGCCTCATATTTTGGGTGGAAAAGCAGAATAAAATACTGCATGCCTGACATATCTGAGCAAGAGCCAGATAGACCAAAAAATAAACCTCATCCTGCAACCTCCCTGGGGAAATCTTTGTTCATTTTAATACTTGTTCAGTCAGCTGTCTCTGTGAATGACAAGGTTTTATCTTTAATGTGAATGGCTTCGAAGGCTACTTGCATTATCCATTCTCCGACAGCTGCTGCTGAAACCACAGGGTTGCAAACTTATAATTAAATCCAGCTGCCACTACTGTGAGTTCAGTTATATCGAAGTGAGCAGTAATGCCTCGTGGTTGCTGGCAAGATTCTGTCTCCATTTCTAGACAATGTAATTAACTCTTTTGCCCCTTTTAGATGAAATAAACATCAGCACTGAAGAATGCTGTTAAATGACTGTAAAATGGTATTTATATGGAAGAATTCCGTTGCAGTCATTACACCTGAGCAAACGAAGTTCTAGGTGGATGATGGCTAACAACAAATCATTGTTGCCTTAAAAGCAGTAAGGGGACACCCAAGGAGACACAGGGATGGAAGGAATTTCCTATAGAAAGGATGTATGACATGTTAACAGCTCTACTCGTCAGCCTTAAAACACAACCTCCAAAATAAAGCAAATGTCAAGATCTGGCTTGAAACAATTGCAGGAAAGGAACTGGGAAAGGAACCACAGGTCTTCCTGTGATGCTAAGAACATTTCTTCAAGGCCATTGTCCAAGTCTTAAATCAGACTTAGAGATTATTTCCTGACCCAATAGCTGCAATGCACACTTCTGAAGGTCGAATTTTTCCTTTTACAGTCAAAAACTGTTAATATCCACATGTCAGCAAAGCGTTTAGGTCCTCTGAAGTAATTAGTTACCTGAATTTGACTTTGTCAGTCATAATCCTCGAAGTGCCGCTCAAGAAGGCCTCAAATCTTTCATGGGAGTAAACACAACCAGCCATGACATGCAGGACTAATCTACTGAAGTAGAAAGCAACAGCCAACTGAGCTTTGTTTGTGAAGAGTGTTCTTATTATTTGTACTTCTTTGGAAACACATGACAGTCAAGTCCCTTCTGAGGATGGTGAGAAAGCACAAGAGAGAACAGAACAGGCCCGACCTCAGACATCAAGTACAAGAAAATTAAAGGAAGGGGAGAGCTGCCTGTTGAGAGGGGAATGAGATTCGTATCTCAAAATTCACTCTGCAAAACTCCCAAAATACAACAATAAATATTAAGAAAAAAATCTGCTGGATATTCTGCCAAATCACTGTTAAAACCATAGGTTATCTAGATTGTTTGTATGCAGGGGCTTTTTGTTGTTTTTGTTTGGAGGGGTTTTTTTGTTTGTTTGGGTTTTTTTCCCTGTTGTTGTTTGGGTTTGTGTTTGCTTGTTTGTTTTAACATGAGAGTTGCATACAGAGACACAAAAACTGAATTAACTGGGTGTCAGGAGTCCAGCCATAGTACCACGGGTCATTTCAATTCACCTGTATAACCCAACCTAATTGATTATGATCGACACCACACTGAAGTGGGCAGATTGGATAACCAGGGATCTGACCAGTCACATAGAGACCAGCAAGAGTCACAAAATAAAATCCACTGCACAACGCTCATCTTTGCCATGGTTTGCTACCACATTTCCTCAACCAACATCAAATAAATGCCAGCAGCTAGAAAACAAGTTTTCTTCCCTTATTTTTCTACTTTTTGAAGCAAACACGAAGTAAACAGCCTTTTGTCCCAAAGACAATGAGGGTGAATTTGCTCTCGAGTGGTTGTTCGTAGGTTCATTTACTCCTGGCATATTTGTTTACTGTTTCACTACCTCCGTCTCTCTACCTGTCGCTTTGTACTAATGGCTCTGAAGCCCCAGCACTCAAGAGTGTTTCAGCAAGACAGGTTGATTATTATATCCTGTCATATCCAGGTGAGAGCCAGTCATGATTTTTCAATCAGTGTTTTCCCATTCCCATTCTAAAATGATAAAGCTTTTATTCCTCCTGGGTTTTTAGCAGTTATTTTAAAGGGCTTTTTATCTGGAGACGTTCATATCTTACTGATGCTGAAAGGTTTTCCGATAGACGACACTGGCAAAGACCAGGTGTGTGTGAAGAGGGAAGAGAACACAGAAAAAGGGCAGAAAAGAAAGAATGGAAAGGTTGGAGGAAGCCACGCCTTCAGGATCTTGTGAATCATTCATACAATCTTGCTTGCAAATGGAATTAATCTCCAAATCAACTGTTATCCATCATTAGAACAGATAATGCCATTTTATCTTAACCGTAACGTTTTTCTTGGGAGATTACAGGTAACTTAGACCTTCTGCAGTGTTTTGGGCACTACATTTGCCTTTTGCAAATCTCCAAACATTCAACTCCTCTTTCTCATGGGTTTTCAATCAGCCACAGCTCTGTGACTTTTTATATTTAGGTCCACAGTTACATTTGTATTAATTTGTGACTATGTAGGTCTGTAATTTATTATTCAAATCACAATCTGTTTTAAGTGTCAGCACACTTATCAGTTGCCATCAAGGTGTAGAATACAGACTAGGCAAAGGTCTGTTACCATGAGACCAAACCCAAAAGCCATTTTTCAATGACAGCAGATGACTATTTTGGTAGACCTACCTGTAGGAGTTGACATTATGCATTAGAAACAGATTTATTTTTTTTTAATGCTGAAAAAAAGTATTTTTTTTTTCCTTCTAAAACATTTAGAAATGTAATGTGAAATTTATATGCTACATTAAGACATGGGGAGCACATGGTGGTGGTGGGGGAAATAACCAACCGGTGCATATTTGGTTTAGATTTTCAAGGCAATTAGAGGACTGAAGTGCTGAAGGTCTCTAACCATCCAGTGAGACCAGAACCTGCTAAAAGGTTACAACAGAAGACTTTTCCATGGCTAAAATTTCATTAGATATGAAAAACTAATTATGGACTGAAAGAACAAGACACCAGTAGTTTTCTCTTTTTCCTTCACGTAAGACAGAATGAAATCTATTGGTTCTAAGTAGTCTAAGACATCACAAGAAAAACAAATACAATAAAGCACCCAACCAGTTCAGTTCAACTATAAATAGCTGCTCTCATTAATATACTAATTTTAAACACCAAAGGTCTGTTGGCATACTTTCTCTTGCAAATGCTTTTGATTAACCACATAAAATTGCCTAAAGCATTTGGTTTATATAAACTCCTTTCTAAAACAAATTTTAGCCAAGTTTGCGCTAGCAAAGCAGGAATTAAACTTGTGCAGTAAAAAAGCCAAACAAAAATCATCCACCATTTCCAAGCACAAGAAACAGGAAAGCATACTAAAGTACTTGCTTAAATAAGTTATACATATCTAGTGCTGCTTCCCAATTATTAAAAATAACCAAGCTAAGCGTCAAGTTGTAATGAGAGCTGGTTCCTGTGAACCCTCAAGATACTTTGGCAGAGTTTAATATTCCAAACTCCGCTATTTTCGTTGATTCCTGCCCTCATATTCTTCCAAACCACGCAAGTATTGTCTCTCTTTTGAAGAACTACACAAGCCACGTTTTCGAATGGTTATGAGATGTGAAATGGTTTTGTAATGCAAGGACAGTCTATGATTCACAGAATCCCACAGAATCTCACAGAATCTCGAGGACTGGAAAGGACCTGGAAAGCTCATCCAGTGCAATCCCCCCATGGAGCAGGAACACCCAGATGAGGTTACACAGGAAGGTGTCCAGGCGGGTTGAAATGTCTGCACAGAAGGAGACTCCACAACCCCCCTGGGCAGCCTGGGCCAGGCTCTGACACCCTCACTGAGAAGGAGTTTCTTCTCAAATTTGAGTGGAACCTCTTGTGTTCCACTTTGAACCCATTACCCCTTGTCCTATCATTGGTTGTCACCGAGAAGAGCCTGGCTCCATCCTCCTGACACTCACTCTTTATATATCTGTAAACATTAATGAGGTCATCCCTCAGTCTCCTCTTGTCCAGCTCCAGAGCCCCAGCTCCCTCAGCCTTTCCTCACACGGGAGATGCTCCACTCCCTTCAGCATCTCTGTTGCCCTGCGCTGGACTCTCTCCAGCAGTTCCCTGTCCTGCTGGAACTGAGGGGCCACAACTGGACACAATATTCCAGGTGCGGTCTCACCAGAGCAGAGTTCTACTTTTTGCCCTAAACCCCATTATCTTAGTTGCCTCTATTCTTAGAGAAATCCCTCGATGGACTTCTGTGCCATCAAGGAAGCTTTAGTGCTGTCAAGCTTTTGTATGGCTTCTGCAAGGGCCGAAAACTGGATTTTTCAGACTTGTGAATCTTCACATCCCCCATCTGAGGCAGAACTCACAAAGAATGAAAATTTGTAGCACTGTTTCATGGATATAAATTGCCCTGTAAGGCTTGTTTAGGTCTTCAGTCTCAAAGAAGAAGAAAACATGCACCTCTCCGAGAGACTAGAATGGCAGACAGGACATTAATCAGAAGTTTTATCAAATAACTCTTTGCAGGAAGAAATATTTCCTAGAGGAAAATGGAAGCAGATTCTTTTTCACAATGAACGAGATAGTATTTTTGGTTGCAAGAAGATCCATCAGACTTCACACCATTTTAATCAATGGTTTCAAAAAAAAAAACCCCACCTTTGTTTTAAGTAGTTCTGTAGCATAAACTGTGAACTACCTTGACTAGGAGATGCTGACATTTTTGCTTCTTAGAATCTTTATACAGTTCAATATCTTAATAGCGTGTGACCAGAGTTAAGGAAGAGATTGACAGCTAGTCAATGAACTGATGAATATCTATCTCAGAAGCATTTCATTTTAGTTACCCATGCAGTGCGCATTTTACCTTTATATACACATTCCAATGCTATTATCTTACACTTAATTACTTAGGTCTCAAAGCACTTTACAAAGGAATGAGCTATCATTATCAGCATTTCACATACAAAAAATTGAGGCATAGTGGTATAATTTGCTAGAAGTTATTGAACTCATACCCAAGGTCAGTAGAAGGTGAAAAACAAAGCTCTTATCTCAAATATCAGGTGAGCACTGTATTCAGCAGACCCCACTGCCTCTCAGGATGTGGCAAATGCTTCCCAAGCACACAATCGTCTGTCATCTACATCAGAATTTAAAATTCCACCTGCATTACAGCAAGGTGTAAAATTTAAATGTATTGACACTTAATCTGTTAAACACTGGAATATTCTGTCCAGCTTTCTTCAAATGACTAAGCTAAAATGACAAACATCATGTCATCATAAGATGACTTTCCTGACAAGTCTGCCCTGGTCATTCCTTACCTATTTTTAAATGTCTTCTGATAACACCCATCATCTCAGAGATGCTCAGCTCACTCTTCCCTAATTATTGCAGCAAAACTTCTGTAATGCTGGGATTTTGTTTCAGTCATGAAATTATGAAGCCCATTCAGTTCTCACTCTTGCTTTCACTCTAAGTATTAAAAACAGCAGGAGGTACTTGGTAAAACCAGCAATAACTTGATGTTTCACGACAAAATTTCTAAGAATCAAAACTAATCCCTCATTTTGCATCGAGCAATTTTATGTACACAAGGAGTAAATAAAGTTACCCTTGTTTGTAGGATTTGGAATGCTTCTGCGAGCTGCATGCCCAAGTGCAAGTCCAAGGCTGAATTAAACAAGCTAAATGAAATTAATTTACTTCCATGTCCAGCTCAGGTGGCCAGCAGGGCCTTGAACAAGATTATCAGGACAACTAGTGAATAACAATGAAACCTGCACTGCAGCACATTTTATTCTTGGCGCTGGGTTTTACGGGTTCTCTTTTTGTAACAAGCCTTCTCTCCCTCTCACTGGGCTCAAGAGAAATGGGAATCTCAACTTCTAAACAAGTTACAAAAAACCAGCAAGAAATACAGCTTGCAAGTTTCCATTGTAATTGATATAAGTCTATTATTACAAGACAAATTGCAGCAGACAGGGAAAGAGACAGCTCAATCCGTTACCGAATCCTTGTAATGGCTATATGAAGAGCTCGACCATTTAACTCATAAATCTTTCTTCTAAGTCTGAATTGCTGCTTGTGTGTGTAAAATAATAAAAATACGGAGGAAGCATACAAGAGATGCTGTAATGCATTCCTAGTCACAATTACATAAAGTTTGTTACAGAAATCACCCTTTCAGCGTCTAATCAGAAATAACGTGCTACAGGCTGCTAAAACACCACGATATCTTTAAAAAGTCATTAGATGCGATCATGCCAATTGTGAATGATCATCCCTCTGCAGATGGCCATGATGCACTGGGCCGTCATAGGTCATTCTTGATGAACTGTCACAAACTTTCTGCAGGACAGACCAGGACAAACTACATCACAACGTGATTTCCAGGAGCCTGGATTATTTACTAACCTCATGGCAAATATAAATGCAACAAGGAGGAAAAGCCAGATTAGAGGATTCTCAAAATCTATGTTCCCATTTATTTTTTTACAGTAACTGATTTGAATATTATTTTTATAATAATTTCTTGTCTATGGATGGTAGTGCCCAGCAGGACGACCATGAGAGCCATGGCGCAAGCGAAACTTTAGAATTAGCTGTCAGCACTGAATGACAGAAACAAGATAAGCAAAGAGGTTGGAGGGGAGAGGATAGAAAATGGGATACACGCAACAGTTTTGCTCAAATGACCGCAAGCAGAGTTATGAAATGCCCATGGTTCCTGCTCTGTCAGGAGATTGACGGGAGGCCACAACACCAAAAGTGACAGAAACCAAGATTACAACCAAGGATGCCCAACAGGCAGGTATTTTGTGGTCTCACATTCAATTAGAGTCTCCATTCCCCTGCAAAGCCCTCAGAGGGCTCCTGAACACTCCAAGCCAAAGATGCTGGCAGGAGAAATTCCTTCTCCTTTGGGTGAAGGGCTGGAAGGAAAACAGCTTATTTTAGAGCGAGGTTGCACATGCAAGTAGTGAGGAGGGGACAACATTTAAAACTACAACATATTAACATTAAGTAATGCCGTCAATTTAAATTTGAGCTACATAAACAGCAATATTGCAGCATCAAACAAAGACAGAGGCTATAGCTGCTACTTCCACAGTATGTTTTCTTTAGTTTTGCTTACAAGAAATATGATACAAAACTCACAAGCATCTGTCTGGAGGTGCCTGCCATGGTTAAGGGGCCTTACACTCTAAATTACCTTGCTTTTGTTAGGCAAGTGAATTGTCCATAATGTTCTTTCTGAAAGCAGGTTTTTCCCTTCAGAATTTAATTTATAAACTCACTCCTGCCAGGCTGCGATAGCAGCTACTGTATAAACCTGAAAACGATGACTACTGAAATTCCATTCAAACCTTCGGAATCAATAGAAAACAGACAAACCACCAAGATAAAGTTGCACCCGACTGCAAAGAGCAAGAACTGCAGGATACCTCACGTTGTTTTTACAGCATCTGCAGTCACCGACCTGTGAAACAGACACTGCACAATTACATTGCAGTTTGAAAATCTAACCTATGCTACCCACAGGCTGCACCCACATATTCCTGAGAGCCTGTTGGAAATGCCTTAGTGCTGTAGGTCTTTCCTGGCAACACAAGGAGACTCAAAAAGATGAGCAAAGACAGAATTTGCTGAGACTTTTATTGCATTTAGGATAATAAAAGCTTATTACATGGGCTGCTTCAAGATCCTGCTTGTGCTTACCTTGAAGCGGCAACTCTGCGGTAAGTCAATAATGAAGCAACCTGCGTTGTTGTCTATGGTTTGGACCAAGTTACATATATAAACTTCTTGTTTCTATAAGCAGTAACAAAATACACAATTACAACATCACCCTTGGAGTCTGCTTAATCAGATTAATATTGTCTAAAGTTGTTGGCACACTGATGGCTGTAGAAGCTTCATTGTAAAGGGCTCTGCATTGTATTTAAATGCCTGCTGATAAATGAAAAATGTTATCTATGACCATAAGTCGATGAAAACAACCCCCTTGCAGCATGTGCTGATATTTTGCATTTCCCGCTTACCACACCTGCTGCAATTTCAGCTGCTTTGGCACCTTCTCTGAGGGAGGCAGCTGCCCATACAGACACGGTGGCTTTGGTGCAGCAGGCCCATGCAAGACCAAATCCATCCCATCAGCCTTGTTGGAGTCCAGAGACCATAGCATGACAGAGGTTACGAAGCAAGCATGATACAAATCATGCATCAAGTACAGAGCTCAGCTTTTCAGCTCTTAAACAATTGTTACATTCCTTCTCACTTGTATTTTATGACAGACAAGCCAGGTGATGATGTAAACATGTTATCATTTGAAAGCAAAAAAACTAAATATTAAAAATATCTGCCTTTCTTTGAGCAAAACACAATGTGCTTCAGTTGAAATTATTATTTTTCTGATGGAAAATAAATCCTTTGTCCCAATCACAGCCTGCTCTGAAGGAATGACTTTCCTCCCCACCTTAAGAAGCCAAATGGATGCAGTTCTATAATTTCGGAGAGCTGTACACAGTATGTGTGATGGTCTTATTTCACATAAATTACAAGACAACCCATTGTGAGCTTATCAGATTGAGAACCAGCATTTGCGAGAAAAAGATTCCCATTGAGTGTGGGTGAAAGCCTAAGTCACATAGAATTTAGTCCATAATATGCTAGAACACTGTTATGGAAATGAAACATTGGTGCATGAATTATTTCGATAATACTAGGAAATATTTGGTAGCAATCTGTAAACCAGCCTTCCTACTTTCAGAAGCACCAAAAGAAATTCCATTAATAAATACATTCAGTTCATATACTACATTCTTTACCTACTGCCCAACCGGCTTTGACTCAGAATTCACCCCCACAATGCTGAGAAATTTAACAAGAGAACCACAAGTACGTGCAAGTTCAGAAGCAACAGAAAGATATTCCATTGGACGCCACTGCTGATATTCAATGGTATTATCTATTACAGAAATTCATCTGATTTCAATCAGATTAACTTTCCAGCTCGCTTTGCTAAAATTCAGTACCGAAATCAGCAAATTTTGCAGAAGAACCAACCACTTGCAATGCAGCAAGGGCAACTTTAAGTCGACATTAATAAAATACTCATGTTTTAATAAATATTGTTAAATGTGCATTTTACCCAGACACCAGGTGCATTTGAGACAATTCCATCCGACTCACCGTACTGACAGCGAGGACCCTGAAATCCTGCAGGACACTGGCACATCTGGGTTCCCGCTTCAGAACATCTCCCTCCATTGAAGCAAGTGCCAACAGTGCACAGCACTAGGACACAAACAGAATGAAACGGGGGGGGGTGTTTGTTGGTTTTGTGCCAAGGATCCTCCAGAATCATCTTTTCCTGTCATAGTCCTGCTGTAGAGAGAACTTCCGAATAAGAAACACAGCTTTTTCTTGAAGTGGAAAAGTTAGACTGGAAAAAAGCGTGTTATAATGGGTATAACCATTCATGTTGATATGAAGAAATTAAACTTTAATAAAACTAAGGCTATGATAATGCAGTTTAACCTAAAGATGCTTCAGAGGCAGAAGAGAGCAATGCATATCAAATATAAAAGAATAATTCAACCCCTTTGGTGCCTTAAGGAATTCAAAACAAGTCTGCATTACTCTTTCAGAAAGAAAATGATTTTATATTGCCACCGGTGATCAAATATGTTAAATTCCTTTACAGAGAGATTAAAATACAGATTGTAAACACATCTTTGACTTCTTAAAGCAAAACAGGTGCACACTAAATATGTAGATTCAGGCTGAAACTAACAGGAATACCTCAGGCTTGGTTTTGTTTCTTAAATACAAAGAGACAATCATAAAGGCGAGCTCTCTGAATGCATCCCTCAAGTCAGCATGAAGATCAAAAAAACACATAGGAACAGATGCTAAATTTCATACAGAAAATACAATTACTGACAAAACAGTAACAAAGCTAAATAGTGAGTAAATTGCCATCTTCTACTCATGTCTTGTTAACAGTGGCTAAAGTGCTTCATTATCATTTAAATTAAATTCCATCTTTTCAGAAAACATCTAATCACAATTAGAACTTACTGATGGGAACAGGTTCTCATCAGATGGAGAACTGTAGGGTAGAAACACAAGCGCTTCAATGCCAACAGCAGCAGCGAAAAAAGCCAAAAGCAGACTCTGCAATGAGCAGAGTCCAAGAAACAAGAGCCTTATAGCAGATTCCTTTGCATAATTTGGGTAACAGCAATAAATTTGGTTGGCCTGTCATTGCCAGGCTGGCACAAAAACGCTGCAACAGCTACAATCAGAAAAGCACTTTCCACTGTTCAGATTAAAATTAGAAATACTTGCTGCTTTTAAATATGACAGCTTCTGTATGTTTAAAACAAGTTTCTTTCCCCGTATATAGATCACCTCTTTGCAACTGGGATTTCCAGTTTTAAGTAGCAAAAGGTAAAAACCATCTTCTAGAAGTAAGAATCGCTAGGAAAGCAAGGCCTGAGGATGTCACCTCGCTTGGTTTGTCATAGATCTGCCGTCAACTTACAGTGCAAACAGCCAGGTTCACCATCACGTTGGACCCAGCCAGGGCAGCACTTATAGACTGTCTGACGCTCCATCTTGTACGCCTGCTTGTAAACTGTGTAGTAGCCAGACCTTGGAAGAGAAGAGGTTTAAGAGAACAATCACAACTTCTATTCCACTTATTCACATCTCATCAGTAACAAACCGTACTCATACATCATATTTATTCAGCCCCTATCAGTAGTTCTTGTTAAAAATGAAGCAAATATAGCAAAATGCATCCTGATAACATCCAATAGCTCTAATATACTATGTCCACATATTTTCCGATGAATTTGTATTCAAGCTAGTGGAAGATGAGTAATTTTGTTTTGCAATCAATTTTGGTTTTAGCCATCGGGGGAGTGGGATCTCCCATCAGTTCTGAGCATATGACAGAAATAGAAAGAAGTTCAATTTTTCAAAGCAGATGACTTGACAGCTGGACTTCACCTGAAACGGGATGAGACAGAGGCATTTTCTGATAATATGAAATTGCAATCTAAAGCCAGCCAAGGAGTTCGTGACACATCTAAAACACGGAAAAAAAAGTTGCATTTTTTGCTCAGTAATAACAGACTTAAAGTCCCATCAGGACACAATATATCCATAACTAAATCACATCTATTTCAGGGCATGCAATAGTTTGCAACTTCGCTCAAATAAAAAGAAATAAAAAAGTTAAAGAATTTGTACTAAGTTCAGTCACAGAATTCGTTTGTAATGACAGATAATGTATTACCTTCTCTCATAGCCCATACACCACTTCCTCCCTGCACAGCCTTGTTTCCACATCTTGACCATGCGGCTAAAGGCTTGAACACATGGCTGTTGGTGTCCTACCAGAGCCAACTCAGACACTGGACAGACATTTGGCCTTGAAGGGAGGGAAAAAGATAAGCTTTGTTATTTCTAACACAAAGTTTAAGAGTCTAGAGAAATACAATTATGTTATGTATACCAGTTAATAACAGCTTGAAACAGATTTTATATTGCTACTTAAAAATACTGTAGTTCTGTGACTTTCTTCACTTTGAACCAATCTAACAGCTCTCTTACAAAAAAATACAGTATACATGAACACTTAACAAATCAGCGATTCCAGAATGGCAAATGGTCCACAGACATTAATCAAGCCAAGTTTTCATTAATGTATCGGTTGCACAAGCCATGAGCACGAACGCATTTCTGATGGTAATTTTGACATGAACGGCCCAGCTAACAAAACACAATTCTATTTTATTCCCAGAAAATGAGCACTAAGGGCGGCTGGAAGCCCCTCGCCAGGTCTGGTACATGGACAAATGTGCCAGGGTGGGAATCAATTACTTCGATGACTTGACAACTACAGGCACTGACCTCCACTGCACATATCTATATATATATATATATATATATATATATATATATATATATACACATACATATATATATATATATGCACCATGAAAACACAGTGTCTGCCTTAGAAAACAGTACGTAAACTGAACAAAATACACAATGAGATTTAGGCTCCACACAAGTCAATGGAAGTTTTACCATCGATTCAAGGGCAGATAAGATATATCTGAACTGTTATTGTGGAAAATGTATATTCTGTAAGGGCTCCCCTTTGCTATCAGTCCCCTCAGGGAAGCCTGTGAAATTTGTAAGAGGAAGTATCGTTGTTCTCTGGTGATGTAATCTTCATCCCACTACCTGGCCCTCGTTACAAAAATAGCTGGATTTCAGGAAGCATGGAAGGTCAAAAAAAAAGATTATACGTTAATGGTTTTGCAGTGATTCTACCAGCTTTATTCTGATTTCTTTGCGCTGGTGTAAATTAGGAAAAGCTACACGCCAGAAAATAACTGTTCAAGACATGCAAGGTCTGACTAAAGCCACAAAACATGAGAGGTTTTGTTGTCTTCTAAGGCAGAAACCTACTGCATCTAAAACGAAATTAATTGGAATTTTGAGGTGTTTTTTTTTAGTAGTTTACAGATTGTCAACATAAAAATTAACCTGCCAGTTCTCTGAAACAGTATGGTCTAGCTGGTGTGGCTTTGCAAATGTAAACCTCAATGACTAAAATACAAGGGGGAAACAGAGATCCTAGAAACCCTCTCTGGTAGCAGGAAACATCATTCAGCAGTGGTGTCACACTGACTAGCAGAGAAGCCCTTCCCCAAATTTCAGTTTGAGACCCCTCTTCAGATGAAAGATTAACTCATACACTCATTTCCTCTCTCAATCAGAGGTATAAACGTGAGCCTGTGCTAGAAAACATGGGGATTTTGCATAAATAAGAAAGATAACTATTTTAGCACAACAGCTGCCCGGCAGTTAAAGTTATCATTAGTTACACTAGATATTGGTAAACATCTCATTCGAGACTTACTATACTTTTTATCTTAGAGGTCCAAAGTACTTTACAGCTCCCTATTATATCTGAACACCATGCAAGGTAGCCTTTCTAATTCAAAAAGCAGATCTTTCATCTGCAGGTCTTCAGGTAGTTTACAAACATCATTAAATTAAGCCTGTGCAGAACAGGAAAATACTATAAGCACAATCATTTTTATTGATGAGCTAAATACTTGCCTGCCTAGATTAAATCTGCTCCCCAATATTCCCAGTACCATGCAGAAGCCTCCCAGTATTCCAGAGTCCAGTGGTCACACAAAGCACCCCCAGAACGGGAAACCAAGCCAGGTCTTCAAAGGAATTGCAGCTCCTCAGCTGAGGGGAACGCTTGGGACATCCAGCTCAGGGAACAGAGGACCTTTACCCAACAAGGACACTCCAGGAGAGGAACAGATCAGATTTAAAAACTACCCAACCACTCCCTCAGGAACTCTAGGTAGCCTACGTCAATGAAGTTATGAAATGAATAGAATCATAGAAGCATTTTGGTTGGAAGACACTCTTAAGATCATTGAGTCCTGTCATAACCAGAATCTAGCACTAAACCATGTCCCTAAGAACCTCATTTGCACATCCTTTAAACCCCTCCAGGGATGGTGACTCCACCACTGCACTGGGCAGCCTGTTCCAATGCCTGACAACCCCTTTCTGTGATGAAATTTTTCCCAATATCCAACCTAACCCTTCCCTGGCACAACTTGAGACCATTTCCTCTTATCCTATCACTTGCTACTCCGGAGAAAAGACCAACCCCCTCCATGCTACAACCTCCTTTCAGATAGTTGTAAACAGAAAGAAAGGAAAGAAAGCCCACAGGTCTATGTTCTGGTTTTCTTATCTCACCATGGAAAAAAAAGAGTACATTTGTACTAGAAAATTTTATCTCGACAAAAATCAGTTTCCTAAACTAGAACACCCATTTCTCCCAGGCTTTGGAGGAACTGCTCATCTCCATAATCACAAAGCATACTTTTGGTGGACATCCCTCCTACATGGATCTATGTTCTTCCTCCTCCACTGCAAAGTCCACTTTCTAGATTGCTCCTTATTTCCCAGTCCTTGAGTTTGCCCTCGCTGCAGCTGCCAACACCAAGACGCACGACAGAAGGTGGCAGCAGCGTAGTTTCAGGTTGCCTTTTCCTCCAGAAAAACCCTTCCTCACATTCCCATGTTGTCTCCATGACTCGCAATCCTTCCCATGTGTCCCAGCTACCCCTTCGTCTCCAATTACCTCACCAGTTAACATATTTAGCTTAAGTTCAGAGCAATTGCTCCCAAGCCATTCGTAGCACAAATTCTGCTGTTTGTTTCACGTCCAAGGAAGGTCTTTGTATGCCCAAAATCTTGCCTGCCTTTTATATATATATATATTATTTTTACCATTACGTCAGTTGGTCTAATAAAACCCTTGCCTTACTTAGCAACCATACCTCACTTAGCAGGCTTTTTAAAATGACTCTCCCTCTAGTGAATAGAACATCATGTACTGATAATTCATGCATATCTCCTTTTATTAGAATTGCCTAAAACTTTCCAGATAAAGGTACATTCATATGCATCGTTTTTCCATAAATAAAAGAGAGAAGCTGACAATTGTTGTAATGACATACTGAGCCCATCCTATAAATTCTTGCTCATGTGATATTGCCATGTTTCCAGGAATAACCATATTGACTTTGATGATATAGTTAATGGGAACAAATGGCACTCACAGAACAAAACAAGCCAGCAGCATAAAGTCATATGTTTATTAAGATTTATTCAAAGTAAGCCATTCCTCCCAGATGCCCTTGGGATAATTTAAAGGCAGATATCAAAACCTCTGCTACACTATAATTAAATTGCGGCAATTGCATAACATGTAATTCTCTGCTGGCAAAGCTGCGAAATAAAACATGCCCTCTCCAGCAATTAACCATCTTCACAACTCCCCACACAGAGTCAACACACCAGTTTTTTAGCCATCTGACTCACTGCTCTTTGATACATTACCTATAAATTTAAGAACAGTTTCTTGAACAAGACTACAGCTAATTAGGTTTGTATTACGATATTCTACTAATTAGAGGCCATTCAAGTCTGACTTGAGACCTGAGGTGGATGCAATGGTATATTTAGATGGTACTCCCATACCATCTGCACTCAATGGGAGTTTAAGTGTTAAAACTAGCAAAATACACAAATGCTCTATGATTTGATTGATACACCAGTCCCTTAAAACCTTTTTATACTGATGCTCTGTGCTAGCCAGCACTAACACGAAGGTTATTATTAGCTTGTCAGTCTGACTCCAGCAAAGCCAGAAAGCTCTCTTTTAATATTTGCATTAGGAGACTGCCCTTTAAACAAAGACACCCTACACACTTCCAGCTCGAGACTTCGGATTCTAATGAACAGATAATTAGACCAACTTGAAGCGAGAGCAGCCTTGGCTAATCATACGGCTGTGATGCCTGTGAACTACTGCACAACGGGAAAAGTTCAGAGAAAATTAAAAGCATCTCCAGGCAGGATATAATTCTTTACTGCATTTAGAATTTTAAAAGAAGTAGGTATCTCCATACGAAAGTAGAGTCAAAAAAGCACCCATGGAGGTCTATTAAATACAAAGACAGAAGTTCATGAGCCTCAAGTCACCACAACTAAGGCAGTTACTCAGGCAAAGCCTCATTGCACGCTCATCTCTATTCTTGTTCTCCTCATTAGGCTTTGCTGCCCATCCCAGAAGCTCAGTGGACACTGGTCTCACCCACCCAGCATCTCACAGCATTTGGACATCCAGACAGCATCCCTGAAGTCCTCAGTGAGGCACCAGCAATTGCGGTTATTCATCCTGAGCCATGACTCTACATCTTCCACCTCAAGCTGTTGGCTCCACCAGTAGCACCTCAAGCAAGCTCCCCTGAGAAGGAATCGCAGCCTTCCCACAACTTGTGGCAGAGGAGTCATGATAGAAACAGCACATCTGCAATTTCCCAAGTGAGGGTCTCTCCAGTTTTATCCTCACCCATGATTCTGCAAGTCCAAGAAGGTTACCAGCACAGTTACCTTTTATACACACTCACCCAAGCTTAAGTAATTTGATAAAGCAATAGATGGGCTCTTCTGATGAACTACACGTGGTTTTAATGTAACAAAGGAAAAGTTAGAGGTATGAGTCATCTGCTTGTGGGAGCAGAGGGGCAGCTTCCCGCACACACTCCTGGCACATGTGGTCCAAAATGGGCAAACAGAGGTGAGGAGAAGGAAGGACAATGAATGGCTCCACCATTTCAAAAGGTACATCAGACTGCTGTGACAGGGATGTTTTCTCATTCTGCCTAGCATGATCCCAGCACCCGGCTCTCTGAATGACAATTAAAGTAAATCTCTCCTTTTTCTCCAGCTCAAATCAAGAAGCTAAAGGTAGGCAGATTTAATGGTAGCGAGAGAGCAAACACGCATCAAGATATCCCTAAAGGTTTCTTTCAGCAGCACAAACTTTAAATCAAAACATTAATGAATATGAAGCAAAGATTTGGCTGTCTGATTTCAGGTCTTTCCACAGAGACCAAGTGAATGACACCACTTCTACTCTAAGCCAGAAGGCTGTTAACATCTTCCTAAAAGTGAGATGTTGCAGCCTGTATTACCTCAGCTGAAGAATTTGCAGCCCGAACACTATTGATCTTCCCATGCAACAGTAAATAGATGAAACCTGCCATAAGAAGAGAATGGCCAGAATTCTGTATTTTTAAAACACTAATTGGTCAGCGCTCCTTCCCTTCGTGCCATTATTAAAAGTTTAGAAAAGCGTAGTCTATATGCTTTTCCAGATTTAGTTTGAAAAGATCAAATGAGAACTTCCCTTGAGGAAGCCAAGATTATAATCGGGGCTAAATTCTAAACTGCTGTGATGACAACTGGTGGTTTTGCTCCAGAGAGACGTTGATGTTGATCAGAACACAGTTGTACATTGCTACGAAGGCTTTGCCTAGAAACTGCTTGGGCTCGAAAATTGCCTGAATCTCCTTACACCTCCAACCACCCAAAAAAAACATCCCCAGATTCTTACACAGAGGGACCTCTAGAAAGGTAGGTTGGCACCAAAGAGACCTCTAGAATGGCAGGTTGGCACCAAAGAGACCTCTAGAATGGCAGGTTGGCACCACGCAGAAACACGCTGCACAGCAGAGGAGAAAAGGTCAGTAACACAATGTTGTATGTACACATGTATGTTCATTAAAAGTTTGCTATAAATACCATCTCAAGTGAAAAGGAGAGAAATGCAAATTTCATCTGAACATGCAAAAAAAAAAAAGGTCAAATTAGGAAGCAGGCCACAGAAACTAAAGGTCCAAAGAACAAGCTGCATATATTTTAAAATATAAAAACAAAGATATAGGTAAATTTTATCTCTAGATATATACTGCTTAATAGCAACAATAATTCACAGAGTCCAGAATGACAGAAAAGGCTTTTATTCCTTTTTAAACTGCCAAGCCCCCCTTTCTACCCTTTATCTATTTTAAGGCTCATTTCCCCACATTTCCCTGATAAAATTAAGCAGCACTACCAGAGACAATTAGGACATCCTGCTCCCTTGACCACTAATCAATCCCTGCTGATCCTGTAGCAATATTTGTGATGTTTATATGCCCTCTGGGATATGGATTGTAAGCACCAAGCTCATTTAGATCAGGTCTCATTATCACTGCTGTTCTCAAGATCTGTGGATGAAGGTCCACCACAAGAGTCTCTCCTTACCCCACAGGTTACTAATGCACTGCTGCGTCTTATTCACATCCTCTCTCTGATTAGATGGAGCAGTTAAATAACATGAGAGTTCTTCCAGCCTTTGCGCACTGCATCTAGACTAAGAGCAAATCAATATGAGATGATTAATTACACACTCAGCTATTATAACAACAATAAGACTTTTAGTTCGTACTGCTATCAAACTGCAGCGTCTGTCCTTTAGCTTCTCTTTAACTACCCTCCTCCTTCCCCCAAAACAAAATAACCTATTTTGATTAGCAAGAAAAGCAGAAGATAAACATGCCCATTCAGATCATTTAACTGTGATTTGCCAAGTCACCTTTTTTGCATCTTAAATCAAGGAGTGATTTTTTTAATTGAATTTTATGTTTTTTAATAGTGTCCCATAGCCTCGTTCCCAGCAACATCCAGTTTAATAGATTTTCTACTGACTGAGCTCTGCAAGCACTAAGTGGCTTCTGCAGGGTCAGGTAAGACATCAGGTACAGCACAGCCCCACAGGATGGCAAATATATCAATAGTATCACTACTGGAGCATAGAACACTGATAACCTCCAAATACCTGCCTTCATTCACATTCAGGGAAGTGTACAAACTATTTTGGAGACAGGAGATAAAAGTAGTTGATTATCCCAGAATATGGCTCCTTTGAGCCGTAATATAATAAGCAAACCATGTGGGAAGTCACATATAAGGAGGCTAAGAAATATTTTGCATACACTCACTGTTAAGACAGAGCAAATAACTGCCCGGAATTCAGAGAAAACTAAGTGTTAATTAAATGTGAAATTATAAGAGGAAAGCCTCAAGAAGCAGAAGCCATCTAGAGATTAAATTTCAAATTAACTACAGCCATCTTAATTATCATTGCACTGCAGAAGAGTGAATAAGGAAATTCACACCAGCAAAGCTGCCAGGTACACACCTGAGCTGCTTTTGGCAAGAAGGCACGGGAAGACACGATGCTAAAATATTAAAATCAAAGTCACTGAAAAATGTCATCCCGCTTGTGTCATAAGAAGAAAAGCTCATTTTGGTTTACAGTAAGTGCCACATTGCTTGACAGGCAAACTGGTTAGAAAGTAGCTAAATCCTCAGTTTTAGTTTGGCAACCAGTACCTAAGAACTGTACATTGCTTTTCTGGTGGATTCAGATTTTAACAGTTTAGAGCCAAAACCTCTTTTTCTCAAAAGCTTATTTTGAAGTAACCCATCACATATGCAAGAAAGCTTAAGATAATACATGCCAATGTTTAAATGTTAAAATATTCCAAGTCATTTACTCTCCTATAAATCCTTAGCTTGATACCACTGATGCAAACGCCCATCTGATTTTTTTTTTTACCATTAAGTAATTTTGGTAGAGGTAAATATTTTATGAATTCTAGCCACAAAAAAAGCCCATGGCAACAAACAAGCATGCACTAGAGGATTAGTGCTTTAGTGTGCAGTGGTAAACTAGAGGGGACAAAAACTGTATTTTTTCAGATTAGAAATTTATATGGAGGTTCCAAATAACCCAAAGTTACCTCACAAAGGATACAATTCTAAGAGATAAGTTCATGCAACTCTATTTTTCACAGTTGCTGATGTGTCTGTCAGGCAGGGAGGGCACTAATAATTACAAACAGAAGGATAACCACTGTAGGGTATTATAAGAGTTGAGGAATACAGTATTATTCTCACCTGAAAAGACTAAGGCCAAAATACATAAGTGTTTCATAATTTTTAATATATTTCTCTGTTAGAAAACAATATAAAGTACCTTAAAGAGCCTTTTCAAGCACAGCCCAAGATATTTTAATCTATTTTCAATATTGAATTAATTTGCGTAGATAAAAACATAGTCTGGGCACTGTGTTTTCTACTAAGCAAAAATCTGCACCAAGCTCTGCTCTGACTTACAGTGGGAAGATAATAGAATGTTTCTACTAAAGAATTAAGAAAAAAAATAACATCAGCACTCTGGATTAAATAATATTCCCCTTTTCACACTCATGAGATCAAATATTTATCCATAGGTCAAAGGCACTGAGAGAAATACAAACAAACATACAGCTCAGGTTGCGTATGTGTTGTATCTGAAAGGAAACATCTCATGCAAAAGGCAGAAAGCTCTTTTACCTCTGGAACAACTAGTGACTGGTTCCAAACCAAGACCAGCACAGAATCTGAAGTATAAAACCAAGACTACCTGCGTGCAATATGCAATTTTAAAACGCTTTGATTTAGCAGTAATGAAAGGAAATTTCTTTCTCCTCAGAAATAAATTAAAAGCACTAAGACTTTAGAGAGAACGTAAGCAATAACAGGCTTGAATCTCCTAAAGAGGAAATCTATTAACTGTGTTCAAAGAGAGAAGGTATTTAATTGGTGAATAACACGCGGCTGCAATATGGTCTGTTAACTCTCTGAGCCAAAGCATCGCTTCCATCAAAGGAGGTTCTGCTGACAAGTCATCCCAAGACTAGGTTTTCCATTACCAGATAATCTTACTCTTCCTCACCAGGAGGTTTCCTCAAATTTATTACAAATATTCCATGTTCTCTGCCATATCTAGATCATGGCATGCCTAGAACTATGATAAATAAACAGCATCGGATATAAACAACGCAGAAGATAGGAGAAGTCAAAGCAAATAGCAAGCAAATTGCCTAGAAATACTGCAGAGTACACACACGTAATAAACGTACACATAAATAACTAAACTATTTCACCATTTCATAATGCAGCACAATTAAACCTAAAGAAATGCTGACAAGTTCTCCCCTGTTCTGGTGCACTTTTGAAGGGTAACTTAAGAACCCAAATCCCTGAACGGGAGCAGGGGCTCACCTGCCTTAAACTTGCAGATTTAATACACCATATATATAAGCTATTGTGATTATGGGTGGCAAACTTCTAAACCTCTTGCAGGTTGATGCCTCTGATATGAAAACATTTTATAAAACTGGAAAACATTTTATAGTCAGTCAGGAAATCCAGTTCATCTTTGATAAATACAGCAACTTCAGGCTCTCATGTTTTGTGACTGTATTTTCATAGCCTTATGGCCACTTCAGAGTTTATGAGGAAGTCTTGATCTCATTTTTCTCCTGAAGAACAGGAAAACATGTTATAAATCATGAAAAGAGCTATAGCATGATGACATTCATTAAGTCTCCTGCCAGTGAATATACTGGGGGTGAAAAAAAGAGCCCTTTGCCATCTGTTAAAAGACTAAATTCAAAGTCAGTTTTCCTCTAGAAACTCTGAAACAGAGGTTTAAGTGCAAACTCCCAAAAAATGCGATTCTGTGTTATAACGGTGACCAGCATGAGCTCTATCTGGTGGTAAGATACTGTAGTGCACAGGCTTGAAGGATTATTTGTTGTTCAGCACGATGTTCACGTTCACGAAGATGAGAAACACCTCAGTCTTCAACATTTATTTTTCTTTCCTAGCAACATCTACTGGATATGAAAGGATCGTGGGGTGGAAACAGGACAACAGGATGAGACTGCCACAGCTTCTATGCCAAAGCATTTAAACTAAAATCACATTATCCAAACCTCAAAGGCTGGAGGTAGATGTCATTCAAGAATCCTGAGGGTTTATCACAAATTCTAGGCAGACACAATTGGGAAGAAGTACTTGAGGCTTCAGGTAAAAGTCAGTGGTCTAAATCAGAATTTGGCAGCGGCTCTGGGATGCGGCATCACTTCAATCAAAGTTTAGAAAGAGCTGGTAAGAGAGACTCAATCCTACTTCTTGCAAGGTACAAATTTAAATACACCACAACAGCAAAATTAGGTCCTTATTTTCACTAGAAAACCTTCAATCTCTTCTTACTATCAAATCTGTGAAGATATGATATCCCATTTGAAGAAATGAAAGGAGACTCTACTACATTAGTCATTCGAGCTCTAAAAACTAAGCATACTTTGAGCCTTTATTTAACACTAGGAATACAAACTTTCCTCACACCTGCAAATTGGCATCACTGGAGGTGAAAATACAGTGTATTGGCTGAATAGGCAATATACTGAGACAATTTCTCACCAAGAAATGATTATACAACCTACTTTTCACATCATTTGGACAGTATTATGACAAAACTCCAGGCTCCAAGTTGTATCACCATACACTTTATAGAAGCTTTTTTTTGCATTACTTTATTTTCTGCTCTGCATTCCAACATATGCAAAGTGACATGCAACCTGTTCCACTGTAGCAATCAAAATTCAGAAGCATCTCTTCATATTGAGATGCTTTGTACACTAGTAGTTTCTTTCAAAATACATTCCAATCTTTTAAAAAAAGTGGATTTCACCTTTTTAATTACATCTCCTTGTCTAAAAAAATAAGTTATTTAGATTACTTTGAAATATTGTCCACAGCCACACCTGTTTGCAGGAGACATGGTGCAACAATAGTCCTGTATCTCTGTAGCCAAATCTCTGGTACAGTTAAATGATCAGCTTTGCTTGAGCATTGCAAATGTAGATCCCATCTGAGTGCTCGATTGTGCTTTTGGGAATATGATTTCTCTGAAGGAGCACAAATAACCCTACAGTGCCCCATAGAATTGAAGACATTGGAGAACAGTTAGCCAGGAATCCAGCTCTAAATCCAGGTGTTCCTTGGAATGGGACCAAATTTACTTGCTTATGGATAGAGTGAAAATATGCAGCTGCAACATTTGAGCAGTCAAAAAACCCTGAACATAATAGTTTTAATGCAAGACTGCGACTAGATCCTCTAAAAGCAAATCAGGCTCTTTAGACATCATCCTGATCTGCAAAACCACAGAGCAAGTCAATGGGCTTAATATTGATAGGGACAGAGTTTCTCTCTTCACTTTTTCAAAAAAAAAGTCCTCGCTCATGTATCACTTGGGAAGAGGAGAATCCATTCTTGAGCCACATCTCAGTCCTGACTACGAAAGGTAATATTTGTCGCACAAAGGGGTTTCGCAGCACATACCCCATAACTGCTCCTGCCTTCTGCTCTGTCCTGTACAGCCAACTGTGAGCAAACATCTATACCTATAAAACTTGAGGTGGAATATTTCTCTAGAAGATGATTTACCACTTCTGACAGCAACTCAAGCCCTCTACTCTTAGCTCCTATTTCTGCACTGTCTTACAACTACACCCAGCCCTCTGTGAAGCACGATCCTGTGTTGGGCCACAACAACCCCGGGCAGCACTACAGGCTTGGGAAAGAGTGGTTGGAAAGCTGCCTGGTGGAAAAGGACATGGGGGTAGTCAACAGGGACTGAACATGAGCCAGTGTGTGCCCAGGTGGCCAAAAAGGCAGGATTGGAGAAGTGATCGTGCCACTGTACTGGGCACTGGTGAGGCTACACCTCAAATCCTGGGGTCCGTTTTGGGCCCCTCATGACAAGAAAGATGCTGAAGTGAGTTCAGAGAAGGGCAATGAAGCTGGTGATGGGGCTGGAGCACAAGTATGATGAGGAGAAGCTGAGGGACCCGGGAGTTCAGCCTGGAGCACAAGAGGCTGAGAGGAGACCTTCTCACTCTCTGAACTGCCTGAGAGGAGCTTGGAGCCAGGGGGTGTTCAGGCTCTTCTCCCAAAAAACAAATGACAGGACAAGAGCAAATGGCCTCAAGTTGCACAGGGGAGGTTTAGACTGGATATTGGGAAAAACTTCTTCATGGCAAGGGTTGTGAAACGCTGGAACAGGCTGCCCAGAGCAGTGGTGGAGTCACCATCCCTGCAGGTGTATAAAAGACACGTAAATGCAGTTCTTCAGGACATGGCTTAGTGGTGGACTTGGCAGTGCTGGGTAACAGTTGGACTTAATGATCTTTAAGGTCTTTTCCAACCAAAATGATTCTATGATTCTAAGTAAACTCAATGGTAGACAAAAACACATCATACAATGTCATTATATACCCCAATTTTGAACTACAGAGCTCTCTGCAAAGTGGGTTGCTAAAAATGTGCTTTTTATGATGAGAGATGGTCGAGTCCTCATTTCAAGGGCTAAACAGCATACTTTGCAATGAAAACTGCGTATTTGTTCTCTGGTCGTTCCAGTGTTCTCTAAAGTTCTAATACAAGATCATCAGGGGCTAATTGTCTGGAAACAGAGTTGATGGAAATAGCTAGTCATCCTATAATCTGTTCTACATTAAATCTCCTCAGGGGGCTTAGAAGCAGCATACCAACATCCACACAGATCCCATGCATTTTTAGCTAGGAGCAAATACTCAAGTTAGCGGCAGAACGAAAACAATTACAAAGAATATCCTGTATATCCTCAGCCACATCAGATCTCAATCAAAACAAAAGCAAATGGTAAAGAAGCAAGCACTCGGCATGGTATGTTCCAAGGGATACATTTGTTGTTCTAATCCCATTGACTGCAGATGACCAATGTCAAAAGAACAAAACATAATTACTAGAAAAAAGCACTTCATTAAAATTGTCCTTTTGGGTATTTCTTAGTGAAATCTCACAGGCTTACTCCTCAGGAGTAAGGACTTCGTGTATTTATGTTTACATCAAATGTAAAGTCCCTAAATAGCGTAAAGTAAGTTTGGAGTAATACTTTATACCTGCTCTAGCTCAGGAAAAACAAGAAGAATTATACTAATTACAGGAATATGGCTCTTGGGAAAAGCACTCAAGGCTCTGCTGCAGGAATGGGGCTTGGGGGGGATTTTTTGTTGCTGCTGCTCCCCAAGTCCAAGGGTAATATCCCCATACAGTTTCATTTCCAGATGGGCATGTCGCCTGTATTCTTTCAATGATGCTATCTGATGCTATCTTTAAAAAGATAAAGCAAACAAAAATTGTTTGGAGGCAATTCACAGTTAACATCACCTCCAGCTTCAAAAGTGCAGAATCATGGTTATTACTGATGTGTCAAACACACACAGATTAATGTAGGCCAACAATACTCTTCCTTGTAGTAGAGTAATTGCTTATCAAGAGAGCAAGAAGCATGCTTGAAAGAAACATAGAGCACAAAACCAAAAAAAACCCCAACAAACAAAAAAAACCACACACACACACACACTTTACCAGAAAATGAACTTGACTTCTCTAAACATTGTGATGGATACTTAGTGCTCTAGCAAAACACAGTACTATAAACCACCTTAAAAGCACTTCTAGTAAGTACATATTTACATCATATTGCATAGAAAACCAATGAGCGACAAGCTTAGAAATTTCAGTTTTGTGACAGAAGGAATAACTAAATTGAAACCAAACACAAGGCAAATTAATACTAAAAGCGTGGGAGGAAATTGACTAAGTAAAAGGAAAAAAGATATTAGAAATGAGGATATATAGAGACATCTGAAAAGGTTGTTGTCAGGTTGCTTTGGGGGCGGCGGGGAGATGCAAATTCCTTAAAAATACAAGAGGAGCTTAGCACAGAAAAAAGTGCCCGACACAAAGCAGGGAGCAGTTTCCATAAATTTCATTATCTATTTCAATGAGCAAGAACTTTAAGCATAAGATATTGTGCATGCTGTCAGCTATTCTACTTCAGCATCTGAACCAGAAAACCACCTCTTGACCAAAATGTTACAATGCGTTTGCAACAAAGCGCATTTGTTGCACATGCCATGCAAAACACCTCGGAGAAACTTCCTTCTGCAGAAGCAGCGGTACATGTGGACCCAAGTCCTTTGTGTGTGCAAGGAGCTGCGCTCACAGCTCGGAGAGATGCTCCAAATGGCTCTCACCTCTTCTCCTGCTCCCTACTCCTCCTGACCGCTCTGATGTTCTATTACTCTGATTTTTCTCTTGCTGTTCTCCAGCAGGTAAAGCTCGCCGTAACCCCTCAGAAAGCAAAGGCTGGTGCAGCTACACAAGGCTCAGCTCTTGCCAACCGCTCGCTTTTTAAAAAGAGGAGGAAGAAACAGCCTCGGTGATAGCGATGCGCTCTCTGAAGCTCACTTCAGATCTCGAATCAAAGCCAGGCAAACCCGCCCGAGGCTGCAAGTCCCAGAAGTAACCATTCAAAAAACATATCTATAAACCTCCACGGATCACAAATCCACGCTGCAGGGCAGGGGAAGGGTTGGAAGTTAAAGGTGCACCCAGCTAAACTTTCTTTGTCGCCGAGTTGCACCGCGGTGAGCACCGAGCCTCGGAACCGCCTAAGAACCCGGGACCCTGCCCCACACAGACAAAGGCAGCGCTGCCGGGCCGTGTTGCGACCGCCCCCCGGTCCCACCGGAGCCCCCCGGCCCCATGGCCCCACTCACATGTCCCGCTGCAGCCGCGGCTCCGTCGCCCCGCTCGCCCGGGCGGGCAGTGCCCAGCACAGCCAGAGCCACAGGGACACCGGCCCCGCTCCCATCGCCCCGCCGGCCGGAGGGAGGGAGGGAAGCGGAGGGGGCCGTGGATCGGCAGCAGCCCCGACCACCACCGACTCTTCAAATCATTTAAAGCGGCGGTCGGGAGCGCAATGGGCTGGGCGGTCCCGGCCCGCCCCCCGCAGCTCAGGGGCGGGCTCGGAGGGGCCGCGCTGCCCCCCAAGCTCCGGCGGGGGTCTCGGTGTTCCATGATCGCCGCTGGGTCCCCTCCCGCCCGGCTCTGTCCGTGCAGCTTCTCCTCCTCTGCGATGTCTCTTCTCATCCTCTCCTTTAAAGGAACTTGGGTCCCGGGCGCAACGCAGAGAGGTGGAGATGAGGAGGGATTTGTTTTCACTGAATAATAGATGAAGTTACACGCAACCTCATGTTCCCGGCGGTTCCCAGGTCTGGAACCCCCCCCCGCTGCTCCAGGGTACCAACGCGGTTCTGCTTTACTGCCAGAGACGTATCTTGGCTTCTCTTTTTTCTTCTGGTCCTGCTTTGTTCTGTGCCTGACGTCCATTGCAATTGCATCTGAGCGCTTTGAAGAGGTAACCATGAAAATAAATGCATGTAACACCATGAGGGAGGGATAACACCACTACTGCTGAGAGTTCGCGCCAGTAAGAATGTAAAGCAGGGAGCCGAGGAGTGGTTTCTGAAATCCCAGAGTCACACGCTGTCCTCTAGACCATCCATCCTCTCCTCTTTATGATCCTTCCAGACCTTTACTGCTGTCAGAAGGCAACTCCTTCCCCTTCACTGGTGAGAGAAGGGACATCAACTGACCTGAAAAGGGAACTGTGCATAGTAGCAAACAAAAAATGGGAAAAAAAACCCTCACACTCTGAGCATTTTATAATCTAAAGTAGGACTCGGGGTCCATTACACCATGATTTTCCCATCTCTAGAGACCTGTGAGTAACCAGCCACTGGGCTGTGAATGAGCAGATGGGCCCTGAGCCAACCGATGCTAAAGACATCTGCGATTTCCTTCCACTCCAGCGGAATGGGTTGACTCTCAGGTTGCTCCAAATAAGCTCCTATACAAATTTGTGGCAGAGAGAACTGCCCGGGCACACTAACATCCTCGTGGGTTAGGGGTCAGGCTCAGTTTTACAGTGCATTAATTTGTCTTCCTTTCAGTCCTGTAACAAGATACATCAGCTTCGCCTTTACACAGACTTTACAAGCAGTTTCCTGTATGGTTTTTATTTTCCAAGGCCTTTGGAAAAATAGGCAAACATTTACCAGTCCCAACGAGAAAGCTGGTTTTGTAGTGCCCATTGCTTTGAAGCTTGCCCTGACACAATCCCCTTGAGATTTTATCAACTGATTTCTTTCTCATGGTAAAGAAAACATATAACCCTTATCTGACCTCAGCGCACATTAATTGTACCCTGAAATTCCCATTGAATGGCTAAGCCTTTCTTGCATCTGGAGTAGTTTTAGCTCTGCAGGACCCTGTGTTGAGCTAATCTCATTACCTCCTGCAGAGCACATAGTTTTCTAATAATTTTATTTCTTAAACCCCAGAAAATCTTTCTTCATAAAATAATAGACCTTCATTATGTCAAGGCTGACTGTTAATTATGTCCTGAGTTGTCACCCCAACCTGGATTATTTTCAGGATCACATCATGGCAAAATAGCAAAGGATCTTATTGCTCAGCTGTTTGGGGTTTTTTTGTTCAGGAGAGGTAAACTAGTCTTTCAAAAATATTTCCATTTTTCCTTCCTAAGGAACTCAATAATAAACTGTTCCATGTTATTTTTCAAACCTGTGACCATTACAAATTATGCAGAACATTTATTACACCCGGTTATTAAGAAAAACAGAATGGCAACATGCAGATGGGGAGGCACTGAAATGTAAAGTATCTTAGTGAAGGCCACTTAATGGATGAGACCTTCGCTTGGGGACCGCACAGCAAAATGCAGCTGCAGCCGAATTGGGAAGATGGAGCAGCGTAAAATCTCCCTGCAATCTGTGCAGAAAGCCTCGCAGGGCTCACTTTAGCTATTATGATGCTGACGTTCTCCTGAACTGAAATGTAAACCCAGCCTGTGCAATGTGCCCTTCTTACAAATATTATCTAATGTTTTATCCTCAGCTGTGTTTTAATTGAGAATATCCTGCAAAGCTGTTGACTTTAATGGGACGATTCACATGAGTAAGAGTTGCAGGGAACCAGCATTTGTGAAAGCCATTTCAAAATCCTACTGGGATAATTGATCCGACCGTGGCCAAGTCAGTTAAATCTTCAGACCCGACACAGATAATACGGAGGGAAAAGCAGACTCGTTTATTCTCATTCTTACAGTGGTAACAGTGGGTTATGTCAGGGAAAAAGAGCAGTGGATACAGCATCAGTGACTTCTTTATATTCCACATCCCTGCCATGACCAACTAGACCCGTGCCCACTGCCATGAAACTTCTTTGCTGTGTAATGGTGTGTCTTTGATCTTGATACCTATGAAGCACATCACGGCCACCACCAAACCAAGCATGGAACGTGTTGACAGCAGAGCTCCCTTCCTGATTGATGAAAGGAGTAAATTAAATTGCATCTTGCTCAGCTAAACCAGCTTTTGAACTGTATCCCCTCAGTGGCTTTATGCAGGTGGGCTGTTATCTGAGCCAGTTCCATAGAACTCAAATGGTCAGAAAAAAACAGCTCATGCCCTCCATGAAGTACTGAAGGACTAGGGTGGAAAATACATAATTTTCATTATTTTATTCTTTTATTGATTAGAACATTGTTCTGCCAGATGCCAATGCAATCCAGATTCTGTTCATGACACTGTCTAGGTCATGAGTTCTGCAGAAAAGTTATGTCTCCTGGAGTCCCATCCTATCCTCTCCATTTTAAAGCATATTTCCCTCCCCATTAACACCTTAATTTTCATTTATGACTTTGTCCTTCTACAAAGATGTCACAAACGTTGTTGTGTATCCCCAAGCATGAATGTGTGTGCTCAAAACCTGGAGTCAGTAACACAACACGCTTTTCTATTTTCATTTTTCTGTCTAATCCTCAGTATCTCCATTTCCAGTCTTTTTAAATCGTAGCTAGTTACAGGATTTAACATTCCCTTCTGATATAAAGAAATTCTCGTGCAGAGACTGTAATTAGGAAGGTTGTGCTGTGTTCTGTTATTAGGAGGAATTGTGATTTTTGGAGTGGTGGGTTAATTGCTAATAACCATATGCAATGCTTCTCTCAAGATGTTTCCCATTACAGTAATTAACTTAGCAGCTGGGGTAACAGACATTTACCATTTGTCTTCACAGTATCCCTGATTTAGGATTGTTCCAAAAAACTATTTGGACTTTGTTTGTTCAGTTCCCAGGTGTAAGATGAAAAACAGGGGATGCTGAGAAAGGGAGATTTGGAAAGAACAACTTGCAGACAAAGTACCTGTTTTCAGATGTGAACTGTCTATCAGCGTATCCTCAGGAATTCTGATCTATTCTTCACTAGTCTTAGTCTTTGGCTATCATTTCCATCAGCACCAACTGGATGAAGAGCACGGCAGAGCAGCCTGAAACAGAACATGTGTTTAAAAACATATAGATTACTCTGTTGCTCAAATTAATCTGAGCCTTCTTGAGGATTTATTAATTGAAAAATGTGGAATTTATTAATGCCTACTCATGTCCTTCACCTCAAAATCCCTATGGTTTATGACTTTTTTTCCTTCATGTTTCATAGTCAGCTCTACAGATATAAACACTTTTAGGTAATGACTTCCTTTCTATGTTGATAGAAGGTAATGACTATCCTTTCTATACTCACTGGAGTTCCTTCCTCCACAATAAGCAGGAAGAGCTGTGCTAGAATTACAGTAATATTTTGAAGCATATGGCTAATATGGAATTTAAGAAGAAAATAAAGTTGGTCTACCAAGTCAGACCACATGACAGAGCGAGAGCATATTGGTCACTTTAATTCATCAACAGAAAATATTGAAAGGATTAACTTTGCTTACAAGATAATTTTAAAGATTTTTTTGGAATATGATGATTTATCCTTTTATTTTTTAGTTCGTTCTGGCCAAACAGAGTAAAAACTGTAGGATACTGTATTAAAAAAGGTTTGTTAACACCCTTGGAGATGTAAAGCAGCCCACCAAGGCCGCTGGAAGCTTTCTCTGTGGCAATGAATTGGCATCGCTCCATGGCAATGAACGGAGGGACGCTAATTCACAGGAGCTGGAGATCCAGCCCGCGTTGTTAATCATAATTATGGACTTACTTCAGGAGGTGCATTTTCTACATCAGTAGGGTAAGATAAGCAAATTAAGTTCAAATTATTTTCTTCCACGGGAAGTAAAAGTAGTACATAAATAAATACTTGGTGTTGCACTAGATCTTTAAAACATATAATAGCTTTCTGGCACTGCGTCATTCCCTGATATTTTTTGCTACAGCACATAATAGTAAGTTTCTGATAATAGTGCTCGCAGACAGCTTTGATTATAACCACTTGTCAGGGAATGGATAACTAGGAAAATAACACCATATTCAACTGTAAAAAATGCTGCCTCAAATACATTAATACAGTGATAATTTCACCTAATAGGAGCCTCCGAACCCCATCCATTAGCTCTGAATTGAAATTCCTGCTTCATTTCTCTCTTTCTGAGCATTTCCGCCCCCTGACCCTCCTCTTCCATTACTTGGTGGCGATTCAGCCGTCCGCAGACATCGGCTGCCACCAAGGGCCAAACTCCAAAAATGACGAATTCACTGTAAGTTTGAGCAAACGTAGCTGGGATTGGGAACTGGGACCCTTGTGGTGGCCCTGCCTGTGGTGCTGGGGCCACTGCCCGTGACAACAAAGGGTAGGACACGTCTGCATCAATAGGTTTGCCTGGGCTGAGAATTTACTGTCAACATCCTACTCATAGCCCAGTCACTTCCACCCAACAGTCACCAACTACACTCTCCGGTTTGCCCAGAATAATAGAAATGTGGGTTTTCATTGATGTCTGAGAGCAGGAGGGGTTGGAAGGGAGGGGAAATAGAGTCTGAACAAGTTGACCCCATAGCAGTCTCTCCTAAAGGGAAAAAAAAATCTTCAAATACAGTATTTCTCTTTGACAGAATAAATAGAAATCCATTGATATTCAAGTCAGGAGTGTGTTTCTGTAGGGAGCTATTACATCTGATTGAGAAAATAAAATGTTACCCACATTCACAATTACTTATATAAAGACCGCTGATCTCATTTCTTAGCTTTCCTCTTTAGCATTAGTTAAGCGAAACCCTAGCAAGAACACACTATTGACAATATAATCCTAAAGTAAGTTTTACGTTGGCAGGCAATAACAACTGGGAGCACTTTCATCTGTTTCTGGATTTGGGATAATGACACTCCAATAAGTGGTTAATCTAGTGCACTTGTGTGTATTCAAATTACAATCACACATTTAGAGCCAACTTGCATCTTCTCTGAGGTACACAGGTGAGAGCCAGGTGTAACTCAGATAAACTTAACGGAGCTATTCCAGCCTCATCTCAACACAAAGAAAAGAATTAGTGCTTAAAAACTTCAGAGCAACCAACTATTTTGCAGAGCAGTGCAAATATTACACAATATTTTCTAGGAGGAAATTCTTTTCTATTTTTCATTAGTATTTCTCCTAGTGATCTTCTTTTGGCCACGCCGTTACTCACCCGAAACATCTGCAAACAGCTGAATAAGCAACTCATTCAAAAACTCAGTGGAATACCTGCACGCTTATGTGTTCAGAGAAATCAAATTTGGGGTGTTTGTGGTAGGGATGTTTAAATGCTGATCGAGTCAGGAAATGCAGAGAGCTCTTTGAGATCGAGCCAACCACCCGTAGGTAGACAATACCATCCAATCTTCAAATACTCTTGATCTATCCAGAGGGTAGGAAATTTCAAAGAGTTTTTCTCTAAGAAAACAAATAAATGCAAAAAAAAATAAAAAAGAATAAAAAAAAAGAAGTGATAAAAGATGTCTGTTTCCACTAATTAATTTTTCAGTTAGTTCATGGCATCATTCATTGAGTGTCAGGGTGATACAAAAGGGATGAATTCAAGCACACAAACCAGGCAATAATAACACTCCAGCAACCACTGCATGTAAAACCACAGCCTTAACTAGCACTAATACTGCAAGGGTTCTAATTTATCCTCTGGGGTAGGCAGCCCCCTCAAAACTTGGTTTTTAGATGTTAAAACCAGTAACTCTCATCTACATCACTGCAAACACAGTCGCAAAAATATATCAAAGAAAAAAGTGCTCAGAAGCAGAATTCTCCTCAGGGTTTTCCCGTCCCTTTGGAATTGCTCATGTATTTCAGATGTGAGCTGCTTGCAAAGCCGCTGCTTTCTCCTTTGTCTAATACAGTGCTGAGCACATCGCTGGTACTTAAAATACTAAAATTCAAAGGAATAAATGCTTTGTTTGTTTGCTTCCAATTAGGAGCTAATGAAATCCCTGGAATACACTTTCAGGTAATTTGTCACAGAAGAACCGAAACTCAATAGCGCCTTTCTCTGTATAACTTCCCTCTCTGTCTGTTCTGCTGACACAACTAGACCACATTTCATTCTCAGAAAGACATTAGAGCACTATTTTACTGTTTTTTCCTCTAAATTACCTGCCTGGCTACTGTCACCATTGATCTCTTAAGTCCTTGACTGAGTAATCAGTCAGACAGCTAATTAATGTAGTGGCTTGGAGGGAAAGAGGGAGGGATGAAATGCAAGAGGTTTTTCCTTATTGCTCATGTTTTTATTGCCTTTGGAAGGTGCTTTATCCATAGCATCAAGGAGCATCTGTCCACGCTTTTTGTCTTCTGAGAGCCAGTTTACCCACTATAAATCTGTTTACCAATTATTAACAGAAACCAGGAGAATTTCATGGAAATGATGAAACTGAAATCAAAGCAAAAAACCAATAAGATTCTGTATTTATTTTTCTCCTATTAACACTTATGGACTGCAATATGTATTTTGAATGAGTAGAAACTGCAAGACCTGCCCCATATTTTCAGATGTTTTTAGAACTAAACCATACGTTTTAGAATTCAGATAACTACCATATTTTGTTAGAAAGAAAAGGGTTTGGTTTTTTTTCCCTCCTTCTGTCCTTCTGGGTCACCTTCCCACAGTGAAAAACAACCCGTGTGATCTACAGTCCCCCAAATTTATCCCGATTTGTTTTTAACCAAAATGGGTCAAACTCAGGTGCCTGAACATATTGTTTTAACATCACCACTCAGTCTGACTTCACTCTGAGACCAAAGACACAAGGAAAGGGAACACCTCACACTAAAAGGTATATTCTAAAAGTATTCATCAGGGCCCATGATTAAAAAAATAATCATATGGGTGTATTTTTCCCTTGTGGTGCTGAAGCATGAAATATAACAAGGGAAAGTGTAGAGTCTTGTACCTGGGCAGGAACAACCCCAAGTTCCAGTATAAATTGGGGAATGACCTATTAGAGAGCAGCGTAGGGGAAAGGGACCTGGGGGTCCTGGTGGACAGCAGGATGACCATGAGCCAGCACTGGGCCCTTGTGGCCAGGAAGGCCAATGGTAACTGGGCTGGATTAGAAGGGGATGGTCAGTAGGTCAGAGAGGTTCTCCTGCCCCTCTGCTCTGCCCTGGGGAGACCACACCTGGAATATTGTGTCCAGTTGTGGCCCCTCAGTTCCAGCAGGACAGGGAACTGCTGGAGAGAGTCCAGCGCAGGGCAACAAAGATGCTGAAGGGAGTGGAGCATCTCCCGTGTGAGGAAAGGCTGAGGGAGCTGGGGCTCTGGAGCTGGACAAGAGGAGACTGAGAGGTGACCTCATTAATGTTTACAAATGTGTAAAGGGTGAGTGTCAGGAGGATGGAGCCAGGCTCTTCTTGATGACAACCAATGACAGGACAAGGGGTAATGGGTTCAAACTGGATCACAAGAGGTTCCACTTAAATTTGAGAAGAAACTTCTTCTCAGTAAGGGTAACAGACACTGGCCCAGGCTGCCCAGGGGAGTTGTGGAGTCTTCTTCTCTGCAGACATTCCAACCCGCCTGGACACCTTCCTGTGTAACCTCATCTGGGTGTTCCTGCTCCATGGGGGGATTGCACTGGATGAGCTTTCAAGGTCCCTTCCAGCCCCTGACATTCTGGGATTTTGTGATTTTGCTCCAGATCCTTCTCTAAGTCCTAAATTTTTAGTACCCCTTCTTTTCCAATGCCAAATCTTGGAGATGACACCTGCACACTGCAGTGAGGGTATTTGCAAGTTTAGCCCATACTTCCCTATCAAATATTAGTAATCCGTCTATCTTAAAAGAATAAACGAATGATTAAGAAAGTTAGCTTTCCTGATTGTGGATATTTGGAAGCATAGAGGATTCTCATCCTTGTAATAACTATGATGCATGAAAAGGTATTTAATTTCCTTTATTCTCAAGGAATCATACATATCCTGGAACAGCTCTTTCAATACCTAAAGTTAACCTCATACTGCCATTCACATATACATAGGTATTTACGTATTGCAAGGCAGGATTTAAACACTCTTGTCTACAGGGAGCTGATGAGCTGAAAATGGTTTAATAAGCTTTCTTTTTCAATTCTTAAGGGAAACAGATATTAGCATCAGCAGTATTTGTTGCTAAATGCAAATAAAATCATTGCGAGCACGGGAATTGCGCTGACCATGCTCCATGAAACAGCCAGCACAGGGCTGCAGCAAGAAAGTGGCAATTAAATATTTCACACATGCCTGCGCGGCTGTTTATCTACAGCTTAACGGGTTGTACCGTGATCATGTCCAATAACAACCAAATGGTGTTGGAATAGAATCCCCAACTCATAATTCTGTGCCTATTATTGACTTGCGGAGAAACCCACATTGCTACAGAGACTTATACGGAGACTGCCTGAGAAAAATATGTAACAGTCAAAAACGTCTTTAGTCCAACCAAATCAGCGTTGAGTGAACTAAGTACTGCAAATCAGGCATGTTTTATTAATTCAAGTATCAAGACAATAATAAATTAAGCACCTAGATATACAAGGAAAAAGTCAATGTCAGCAGTTGCAGGCTTTTTAGATTGACCTCACAATTTGTCTAAAAATCAGAAATGTTCCTGAAGGTTACTCTAATTAAAGATTAATGGAAATGGTATAAAATGCTAAAAAGTTTATGAAGCTAAATCACGCCAAACTAACTCAACCTTCTCCTTTCATTATTGACTTTTTAGATGCAAACTCTAATCTACACAGACTTCAGTGACGCATTTATTACATCTGGAAAAGTATTAGTTTAACCTCAAGCAGCTTACTGTACAAGAAAAGCTAAAAGAGGGTGTAGTGAGTTGTGTTTAAAAATGAATTGTTTAGTTATGGGGAGCTCGCTAATGAATCTCTCAAGGATGAGTTTCGGGGAATAAAAAATAGTACTAGGTTTGCACAGGGCACAAATGACAGGCAGAACCTCATGAAGTTTGCTGAGGAAAAGGTGAGAGGTGTTGAATAAAAAGAGAATATCATGCTGGAAAAAGAAGCTGAAGCAAGACATGGATGAAATCTAAACTCACAAGATACACTTGGGGACCAATAATAACAACAAGCTTTGCTGTATTTGCCATGACACACAAAAAATGGAGTCGCACGAGTCTGTAAGGCAGTTAAAAAAAATATTAGCATGCTCCTAGAATATGGTGATACATGAGCAGTAAATATACTATCTATTGCTCCTACAAGGATGCCTTCTGAGATACCACATGCAATTCTGATTATTCAGGAGGATGAAGAAAAGAATTCAATGTGATGCAGATATGGAGCAGGCCTGTCAGGATGAACAGGCGGCCAGGAAACTATCAGAGAAAGAATTTGATCTGTTTAGACGAGCAAAAAAGAGGCTTGTTTAGACTAGCAGAACGAAGGCTGGGGCAGAACGAGGATTGCTGTGTGACTGCTCTCTTAGCACACTGTGAAAAGGGGGGTGGGATGGGATAGATATCAGGGACACACAAGGGTTTTGGCAAAGCAAAAAGATGATGCTGGTGTAAGAACACACCAGTCCAAACTAGTCATACATGTATGTTTAAGCAGGAAATTATAAGGGAGTTTTAGTGTTTCACAAGCGAGTGTTTGAACTGGTTTCCTAATAAAAACAGTAGGAACAACAGCAAAAAAAACCCCAAAAAACTAGCTACATGGTGGAAATTTCTAGGTTCATTAGAAGAATTCTAAAATATGTTTTCATGCGATAACAGGGAACTGGATTTGGTCACCAGGCGGTGCTTTTCAATCCTACGTTCCTAGCTGCTTTCCAGCCTTTTAATCATGAATCCTATCACTACAACCATAGTGTGTTGCAGCCTCAGGTACAAAAATAACACTTTAATCTTTTTCTAGTAACTCGTGTGCTAAAAATGGGGTTCTGCCGTAAGTAACTACATGAAATAGCTGTGGAGGTTGCCAATTGAACTAACTTTCAGTGACTTCCAATAACTAAGCCTTTTGCACCTTGAAGCAGGAATAATCTTTTTGGTTTGTGTTTGGGTGCAATAGAATCCTAAATCTTGCTTGGAGATCTTTAGCCTTACGCTAATATAAATAATAACCACAAACTCTGACATTACAGCATGCTATATGTTTTATCTTTGGAGGAGAGAAATATATTTGTCTTTTAGACCACAGAACAAGATCTAGAGGCTGAATTAAAGCAAAGGCCAGCTACTATTTCAATACACACATTTGCATACACCCATCTACTGCCATCACACGGGGAACTACAGCAGGGTGTCAATGTTGTCTGGCTGAGTTTATTTGCAATGTTACTGACAATGGGCAAGGATCAGTTTTAATAGTTTAGTTAGAACCAGAAAAATACAATGTGTCAACTTTCCTCCCAGTATAGCAGCACTTTCTGTTATAACCATTCTGATAAGCCAAGTCTACGAAGGTTAGCACTGCAGGGCTAACAAGAACAAGAAGGTTCTGTTATATCTCTGTACACCATCAGTAAGTTGCCTCCTAAATTTTCTTTACAAGACTTTTAACTCCAGCAATGCTGAATGCAGGAAAAAGATTTATCAGCAATTGCAAAGTTGATTTTGCGGATCTAAATTACAGAAGAACAAAATCTCACTCCTACTATGTCATTCCTTGCAACAGCATTTTTCCCACTTTTGAACTCGTGGTAGGAAAATTACACTGATATGGTAGACAACATTCACTTAACATCAATTAGCTTGTCTTACAGCTGATAATTTGGACCAGGGCAATATCCTATTGCCATTTAGACTTAGTCCGGACATGATGTGGATAAAGGGAGATGCCTCTGCAGCTGTGACGCTCCTCCCCTGTCACTCAACTATGTGTGTGTTGAACCAGGGAGCAGCCCCTAGGACATCTGCTCTGGTTATTAGGAATTACAGCAATGTACCAAAACTGAGTTTGAAAAGCAGTTTCTCCTGGTATACATTTGCTTATAATTCTCAGTGAAAATGGAATTTGCCTCCTGAACTGCTACAATGTATTAATATTTTGGCTGTTGCAGCATTACTGAGCTGGAATCTTCAAATTTACAATGCCGTTTATGTTTGCTGTCTTGGAGTGTTGAGCACAGCAGTGATACCATTCAGATATACATTATTAACTGATACACTATTCTGTCCATCTTAAGACCTGTTTTCACTTACTTAAAAGTCAGTAATTGCAGCTCAGGAACCAGAATTTAATAGTTTAGGCATTAAAATTATATAAGACATAGGGTTTATTTTCCTGCTCTCAGAGCTTGTAGGTGACCTGGAAGAAGTGGTGAGAAGAGTTGTAAAGTCATAAACAAATTAACTTCAGGCTGTTTAGCTCCTAAAGTAGAGTTGCAGCAGCTAATCTTGCGGCAGAGAAGAAATGGACCCTCGGCATCACCAAGAAGGAAACTATTTAGATTATCCAGTAGCAAAATACAGAAGACAAAGGTGTGTTGTAAATCTCACTTTCCTCTGGGCAATGCGGGCAACACTGGGGACAAAAAGCTCTTATTTTGAACTATTGGGCAAAAATAAAGACCTGTATCCTCCAGCAGGATTTCTAATGCAGAGAGATTCTGGCTCCATGTCTTCTGGACAGGTGACATCAGGTGGAGTCCACACAGGGGGGTATCAGCAAAGCATTAGGGAAACATAACTACCAAAACCACAGCCATTATGAGCTTTCAGCCTCCAATTCTCTCTGTCCTGCCAGGATTTAGGTACTTGTATTTCACCTCAATGTCCTGCAGCACTGGGAGGATTGTGTTTTCATTTTAAATTTCCATTCGAATTCTCCCTGTCTTGCCAAGGTGGCCTAAGGACAAATCCATTAACGCATGTGATACACAGGTATATTTACATTGCAGGAGTTACGTAAGCAGGTAGGTCTCATCAATAATTAATGGCTTTGGGGGTAAAGTAAGATCTGACCATTTTCTTCTTCTAGCTTCCCAGGATTTATGTGAAAAGCACACAATCCATATGCTTGTCTTGTGAATAATTTTAAGAGATAATGTTTTAGGGGATGATAGTTTCAATCCCTCCATCTGCAGAAGGTTGTGTGAGCTTCTTTCGCTCATTTCTCATAGAAACAAGCCAGAAGAATTACCAATGTAAAATAGGGATTAGTAAGGGAAGGATCAAGCTCTCTAGTTCCATTTTGATGACAGTCTGTACAAGGTGTAATAAAATCAGTCGTTTCTCTGGTTGAAAGGTTTCTTTCCATCTACAGCAATGACAAGAGGCTAGTGGGCCAAGAGCTCTATTAGTTGTTCTTAAAAGCGACAGCCAGTATGACAACAACTGCACAATGGGCTGCTAATTGTTTGACACAAATATCCTGAAATTCAGAGAAGAAAGTTACTTTGAAAGAGATAGGAAACAAAATGCCTTTTCCTTCAAAAACTGAGAAAACACTAAGCATTTGTTACTAAAGACACTGAAACAAAAATGCTTAGATCCTTAAAGGGTAAAATGCCTGACACCAGATGAGAACCAGCTGCATTAGGCCTCCTTATTGTATCTAGGAACAAGATGCATCACAATGATCACTGGCAATTACAAGGTCACATTAAATGGTACGTAGTGAGCTATTTAAATATATCAGAAGCGGGTAAAACAGGATAAAAAATAAAGTTATATCAGGTAATATATACTATGGATAAATGATGAGGGGGAAATATATCACACATCAGCTTGGTGATCATATCACATTGAAATTTCCATACAGTCTCAGTAGTGTGGAAGAGCAAAGGAAAGTCAGAGCAAAGAAATATGCTTGGAGAATTATTCCTTGTTGATATTGGGTGAGGTTATTGTGGCCCAACGACAAACATGAAAGTATGATCAAGACCAAAAGAAACTGGTTAAGGCACTCCTACTTCTGTCCGAGGTGCAGGGTTTTTGAGATGCTATAGTTGAGGAATGCTGTCACTTTGAGAAAAATACAGACAGTAGGTGTATGTTGGAGTTACAGACAGAACAACTTTGTAAATGTGGACAGCAGACTGTACTCTGTCTTTTCATGCTGTCATGTTTCTTTGTTGATGTCTCTATTTTAAGATCAGTTTGCTCCATGCATCACCAATTGTCTTTTGTTTTCTCACAGCAGGGAAGGCTCAGTTAATCCATATGTCACGACAAAAAATTCAGGCTTCTCTTTGATAGGAACCAAGCATGACAGCAATCTATTGAAAAGGTGTTTGGGACTATCATTTCTCCCAAGCTAATTTATTGACTGAGTGGCTTTCAAAAATAATAGGTCTGTTTCCCAAGATAATGAGCTGAGATGTGACTCATGAAGTCCATGTGAGCACACAGACAGGCTTATTATGAGAAATAAACTAATAATAAACTATCAGTCTCTAGAAATCAGGATCTGTTGTGATATACCAGTCTCAGCTTCGGAGCACATGAATGTTTCCACCTGTCCCCTACTACAATGATGTTATTGGCCTTAGAGACGTCAAACAAATTAAGCCTTAGATTGATCAGGATGCTGAGAAAGTATTTTCAGAGGTGAGGGCTGAGTTTTGCTGAGCAAACTCCAGTTCTAGCATGTGGTTGTATGGGACAAATGCTGTCCCACTAATTTTCCACAGATTTGTAAATCAGAGCTGGCATCTATGAAAACAAAAGGCCTTTAACACACTCCATTGACCAATATTTTTTTTTCTCCGGTATATTTCACTTTAAGTTTATATACCACAGTGCAACTACATAAACAGTGTATCTGCCCTGTAGTGTTTGTGGAATAACTTTAACGACTCTTAAGAAATAGTTCCCGTCACTCATTTTCCCATTCCTAGGACAGGTGATGGACAGGACGCAGCCACAATTTGACTGTGGAAAAGGCGCACAAAAGAAATGTGCCATCCTTAGGAAACATGAATTATTCTCACACAATGAAACTTCTTCTCACAAACAAAATGCCCATAATGTTATCTTCCAGGAAAACGGACTATGTCCAACTTCTGCTGAAGCTCCAAGAAAGATTGTCGCTACCTACTCCAGCCAATTTTTAACTCTTGGGCTCCAGAAGAAAATTTTCATACTGCAAAAAGCCTTTTCTGGCATGTTTACGACATACCAAAAAAATGGGTATTCAAAAAAACCTTCACAATATTCTCCTCATTTAAGTGTAAACCCAACAGGACTTTTTATTACTCCTGACTCCCTACGCTCCAGCCATAAAACCAGTTGAATAGTAGAAAATTCTGGACCACTGTGTGTTTACGACTCTTTTAAGACCAGCACTTTTAAGGCTGACCCTGAATCATCCTGACCTTTAGTTCGCCGTTGAAACATCCATGCTTTATGTTACCAAGGAAAGAAATTGCTGCCTTAAAACGTTCTTGACCTTGTTCAGCACATTCCTCACGCCATAACCAACTTGCTTTTAGTTGCCAATAAAGCACAGTCAATGAGTTTAGAGATGACAAACGAAAGTTGCAGAACTTGCATTCCAAGAGCATTCATAATTTCTTCTAAGAATTAAGAGCTCCCTTCTAGCACTGTGAACTCCAGCCTGCTGTCGAAGCCCTGTCTTTTGCTTACATATCTATGAATTATTACGTGCTTTCTACAAGCACACTTCAGCATATTGTACTTACATCAACACTTACTAATGCTTAGCAAAACTTTTGACAAATACGGTCTGTTCTGGGTACGCACAAACAGTGAAAATAATATGGAGCTACAGAGTCATCATTATTTTCTAAGCCCTGTTTTCTCTTTAGCACAACAGATGTCCATTGAAAAGAAAAATATGTTTCTGATGCTTTTCAAATTACTGTGGATTTTTCATCCACAAACGTTTCCTATAAAAGCTGATCCTGAGAAAAGTGAGTGACCAAAAGCCCCGTTTGGAGCTGCCCTGGTGACCCTCTGTGCACACAGATTTTCCCTTTCCTCTCCTTTTAGGGCCCTGAATACGGCCCCAGTTTGAGCAGTTCCCAGTGAATGTGGGACTGCGCAGCAGTAAAATGCCCATTCAGCACAAAGCAACAGATGCGTTTTTATTTGTGAAATAAAACCTGGATTTTAAAGAGTGAAATTCTGAGACATAAATAATCCCACAGTGCCACAGTAATTCTGTCACAATAGGTTTTAAACCAGTTTGCCATAAATACTTGTGTACAAGCCAAAAAAAGCAGTCCAAGTATACTAAATTGATACCTAGTAGGTCATTTCTAACTAGCGCAGGTCAGACAGTTACCTGTTGGTTTCAATTAAGCTTTGTAAAAACACCCTTGTGTCACAGTGTACCGAGAAGAAAAATAACGAGGCAACATAAACCCAAGCGCTTCACTTACAGGGCAGACTTTGGGCTGCGTGGATTGAGTTTGCACTGAAAATCAGCAGCTCACCAGCACACCGAGAACAGCAGGTCAATGAAAAGCAGAATGAAGAGCCAGGATGGAGGGGAAAAGGGAATTAGGAAGTTTTGGAAGACCCCAGTTTCCATCAGCTGGGTACAGAATCAACTGGGTTGGAAAAGACCTCAGAGATCATCAAGTCCAACCCTTGGTCCAACTCCAGTCCATTGACTAGATCATGACACTAAGTGCCATGTCCAATCCCAGTTTAAAAACCTCCACTACAAATACTTTATGACTCGTTTCCACTGAAATGCTATGGATTGTATCAAGGTAATAAACATGGGCTATTATCATCTCGCTTGGCACTTATTTAGCATGTTCATCCTGCAGATCTCAAAAGACTTTACAAACCTCTGGCAAGGGCTGCCTTAAAGTTCTGGAAATGTTTTCCTTAATGTTATCAGCAATTACAGACAGAAAATAAAAAATTACTCAAAAAATCATAGCAGTCAAATATTTTTTTGTTTCCATTATATAAACATGTAGGGAAGCCCACTCAGGCAAACTCAGTTGTGAAAAAAGCATACAGTGAGAGGTTACGTTTTTATAGTATAAATAAACAACACATGGGAAGAATAAAATGATCATCCCTAATTCACAGAGAAGAAAAAGGCAATGTATGTATCATGTCCAAAGCCAGGCAGAAGCAGAGACAGGATGCACAGTTATCTTGAGGCCCGTGACGGGGATGGGCTGATGGCAGCAAGTGGCTTTCCACAGAGGTGACCTGGAACATGAAGATCTTCTCACAAAGATCCTTCAGACCAGGAGACTGCAGGACTCAGCACTCCCCTGTATCCCCAGGAAATAAATAAATCCCTGCTTGAGGGGACTACTGTCACCCAGAGGGTTTTTTTCTATTTTTTCAGGAAGTTTGAATGTTTGGGGTTTAGTGCAATCTCCGTAGACACCTTTTGGAGAACTCCCCGTTAAGTCTGAGATCTAAAGCGACGCGGTTTTGCTGGCCCAGGACTCGGGTTTGCCGAGCGGAGCGGTGCCTTGGCGCCACCTGGCGGGGGGAGCCGGGAACACATCTATGCCTGTTCAACCCTCCAGGGATGGTGACTCCACCGCTGCCCTGGGCAGCCTGTTCCAATGTCTGACAACCCTTTGGGGAAGAAATTGTTCCCAAGATCCAACCTCAACCTCCTCTGGTGCAACTTGAGGCCGTTTCCTCTCATTCTATCGGTTGTTACTTGGGAGAAGAGACCAACCCCCTCCACGGTCCAAGCTCCTTTCAGGCAGTTCAGAGATCAGAAGGTCTCCCCTCAGCTCCTGTTCTCCAGCTGAACCCCCCAGGTCCCTCAGCCGCTCCCATCACACTTGTGCTCCAGCCCCTCATCAGCTCCGTTCCCTTCTCTCAACTCGCTCCAGCATCTCAAGGCCTTTCTTGGCATGAGGGGCTCAAAACTGACCCCCAGATTTGAGATTTTGCCTCATCAATACCCAGCACATAAAGCAAGTCTTCAGAATTATGTCTGCTTGACCCTCAGGATTATACTCCTTACAGCAGCAAGTTAAAGCGGAACACACACTATCGCTGTTGAGGAATCAGAGGGTAAATAGAAGAGAAATTTAAAGGCATCGTAGCTAAAGACCATTGAACAAGGAGAGAATAAAGGAGAGGAAGAGTGAATTTCAAATCAGTTCTCAGCTCAGATGCCTGAATGGTAACAAGTGGAATTACTGGCAAAAACCTCAGATCAGAGAGAAGCTCCAGGTGGATCAGAGACCTCTTCTTCTGCAGTGACCAGGGATATTCTGAGTTTGTGGAAAGTTCACATCAGTGCCGACCATACACTGTAACGAATAAAAACAAGGTAAAAATGAGCACTGGAACCACACCTGAGCAGCTTTATGACCAACCGACCCATCATAACAGCACACGTACCTATAGAAGTCAGGACTGGGCTATGCTAATTGGGATCCAGGACATCTCAGTGTTTTACCACCAGGCTCTACTTGTAAGAAATATTTCTGTCACTATATATTCTCATTACAAGGTGTTAAAATTGGCTAATATATATACTGCTCCTTTTTAATGTATAACATGACCGTATTTTAGTCAGTGTTTCTTGTCTCATTAAAAAGTAAACCAATTTCTCATCGGCACAAAATAATTGGTGCAGTGGATTTGCATACAGAGGCTTCCATATCACTGCCACATCTTGAAACATGAAGTCATAGAAAACCCTAAAAGAGGATTATGTTCTCACTTCAAAGGAGTTATTATTCAGCATCTGAGAGGTTACTAAGAACCCCAGAAGGATTTGTTGGACTTGTTTCTGCAAATACCGCCACGAATACACTTGAGTCACCTACTTTTGTGGTGCTTGTTGTCATGAAAAGACGAAGTTACAGGTCACACACCCCTCAGTCCAAATGGAGATTCCAAAAATGGTTGGATAAGCTTATTGTTGATGATTATGCATCAGGAACATATGATGTGGCATAACACAGGTGGTTCCTGTCCAGAAGGCTGCTGCATTCTAGAAGAAAAAACCAACATAGAAAATAAGACACATCAGGGAACTTGGAGTAAGGATTCTTTTAGTATGTTTTCCTCCTTTTAAAAAGCTTCCTAATGAGTTGTGTATCATCAATTAGCCTGTTTGCCTCTTCTTTTTGTCTCCTCCATCATCCTCTTCTTTTCAGTTGTATCACCATTATTGGCCTTCACTGTATGGGCTCTAGTGATGGAGATATAGTCGTTAAATGCTCTTTACTGTACATGTATAGTGTCCAAAATGAAGTGTTCATACCATGTATTTTGTAAACCCTTTTCCAAATTTGGTTCAGGAACAAGGTTATGATCTTGGGGTCAATATGGTCTCAAAGTAAAGGCTGCATACACTTCAAGGCAGAAGGCATTTGTAAGATATTGGGCAGAGACCAGTATCAAAGTACGACATCAAAAAAGCATTCTTTCCAGACTCAATCTCTAGGTGCAAAGGGGAAGAACTTCAATTGGCAGAAGCACATTTCTAATCGGTTGTTTCAGTAAAAGCAGCTCATTATTTGAAGCGAGAAACTCTCCCCCAGCCTACAAAACCTGGAGATTTACCGTACGATCCCCATCTGGCTTGGGATGACATCAAGACTATTCAAGGTGGCATCCAAAGCAGCCAGAAGCCGGGTGGTTTGGATATTAATGTGGTGTGCAGAAGCCGGGGTTGAATTCTTCTTTTCCCTGATGCAAAGAGGACTGAAACCTCCATCTGCCACCTCTCAGGTAAGTTTGATCTGTGCGCTGCCTTGCTGAGGACTCTGACAAGGCTTATCCCTCCATCTCAGAAACAGAGCTTTGACAAATAGCGTGTTCTTTTTTTCACATAGGAGATCTTTATGTTAAAAGCAACCCAGATAACAAAGGCTTGACTATTTGTGATTGAGGACAGAGGCTCATTTACTTCACTGTTTTTAAAGGCAGGATCCCAGTCAATGTTTCTTGTAGTCAAGGAGAATTCGAGTTCAGAGGAATTTAAATTGTGTCCCAACAAAGCTCTATGGCACAGAAACAGGATAGAAAGCTTGGATGCGTGTTCTGAATCTGGTTTATAAACAGAGGGCTTGGGGCCCACACAGTACTAAGATGATTTCCAGTGATTTCAAGACCTGCGGCCAGATCTCTTGGGCAAAGTTTCCTATTATATCGGACTGTTCTACATGTGCTTAATTGCACAATTTCCTTTGTAAGTGAAAAAAAACCCAGCTATTATCATTAGCCTGCGGCTTTGCAGTCTGGTATAATACCTGGGCAAGTGCCAACCAATTGGAACACACACAGTTTTTTACATGTTTGCATTAAGAAGTTGTGACTAGTGGTAACAGCTTTGGCACCTTGAATAGTGTTTATCACTGCCAGAAGAATTCCTGTGCTAACTAGAAATATTGGACATACGCCACTTACAGGTTTATCATCAGAGGATACTCTACATATGCCTTTTAGAAAGCAAACAATATCTACGTGCTTATTTCTTCATTGCTTCTCATTTAACCGAGTTCCATTTCTTGAATGTCTTCCATTTTCTCCATATGCTGAGCCAGAATCACCAACCTTTGAGCTGCCTACCCCAAGGAAGAATTTTACCTGGCTGTTTTAATCAATGACTGTGAGAAGGAGGGTGCTGGCACTTCAGGAAAAAGGATGTTAGGGTTAGGTTGCTGCAATGGAAGAGACGAACTCCTTTGACCCTGTGGCAGCAGAAGGAGAAGGAGAGGTACCTCTAGAACAGTGAGAACTTAATAGGTAGAGCAGAGTGAGAAAACCTATAATAGTGATAAAAGTAACTTATCTATTAGAAACAGGAAATGTTCATGTTCAGGTTAGCTTTTGAAGCAATTTTTGGGTTTTCTCTGAGGATCTGAACTGAGAAGCCAGAGACAGAATCATAGAATCATTTTGGTGGGAAGAGACCCTCAGGATCACTGAGTCCAACCATAACCTCACTCGAGCACTAAACCATGTCCCTAAGAATCTCATCCAAATGCCTTTTAAACCCTTCCAAAGATGGTGACTCCACCACTGCCCTGGGCAGCCTGTTCCAATGCCTGACAACCCTTTCTGGGAAGCATTTTCCCCTAATATCCAATCTAAACCTCCCCTGGCGCAACTTGAGGCCATTTCCTCTTGTCCTATCACTTGTTCCTCGGGAGAAGAGACCAACCCCCTCCATGCTCCAACCTCCTTTCAGGCAGTTGTAGACAGCGATAAGGTCTCCCCTCAGCTCCTGTTCTCCAGGCTGAACAGCCCCAGTTCCCTCAATCACTCCCCATCACTTGTGCTCCAGATCCTCATCAGCTTTCTCAACTCCTCTGCACTTTCTCCAGTACCTCAATGTCCTTCTTATGATGAGGGTCGCAAAACTGAACACAGGATTCAAAGTGGGGCCTCAGCAGTGCTGAGTACAGTGTCACAGTTGGGTGCAGGACGGTGTCTGTGTGCCCAGTTATGCTTTGATCCTTCAAGAGCACGCAGCATAACAACTTGGTGGAAGCTGTAACTTCATATACACAGGTCACCCCACTGTCCCACAAAGTTCACAGGCCAATGTTCACCAAGCAGGAGTGTTGTGGGGGCACTCAGTGGCCTGAGAAGGCAGTTATTATAATATGCCAAATATAAAGCTTAAACCAAATCCTGCTCTTCTGGAGCAACTGTTTTCCCCAAAAGCAACATTCTGGAGTGTCATCCAGCCTCTGTGAAACTTAAAGTTTTCAGAACACGTGAGATAAAGTGATATATTTGCCAGGGTTTTGAAGTGAGCCCTAAAAAGTTCACTGCTAGTATCATGAAGCTGGTCAAAGTCAGGGTTTTAGATGTTCCCTTCAAATAAGGAGAGGAACCTGGCTTGAAGCAAAATATCCTAGATACCATAATTCGCACTCAAAAAACAGATATTTATTTTCCATTTTTAAAAATTCACTTTGTTTCAGACCAAGCCACGTGCCTTTGATATTTATAGAGAAATACTGGCATATTTGAACGTAAGTGATGTTTCCAAAGAGGATGGGTAATCCTGGCTGATCCTGAGGCTCCATGTCCTCAGAAAATCACATAAAACCTGCTTCTGGAACTAGTTTCAAAATTCACACTGAAGCAGACAAACAGAGCCCTAAGAGACAGTGTACACTGATCCGAGGGAAAAAATATTCAGCAATTTCAGTAAGTCCACTTTGAAACCTAATACGTCTTCAAATACCATTACAATAAATGCAGTAAAAGTTAGTTTTTTAGGATTAATAAATCAAAGTTGGGTATGCAGCTTACAATGTGATCTAGTCTACGGTTTCTATAATCTATTAACCAAACTCCATTTATATGCCCCAAAAACAGAGACAATTCTCTTTCCTCCAAATACCCTGCAAAAGCGAAAAAGTGAGAGTGTGACTTCAAAAGCCCTTCAACACTGTAACAGTAGATCAAGTGTATTTTAATTAGAAAAAGATTCAGACTGCAGATTACAGGTCTGGCTCTGGACCTAAACTGCTCCAACATGCAGTCTGGCTGTCAGATTTCAGCCGGGGCCTCTTACTTTTATTGTGGAAATAAAGATGAAAAAATTCTCCGCTGTAACATTGGTATGAGTCCAATTTGACAATAAAATTACTAGAGTTTCTTGGGATTTACTCAAACAGGAAGTTTTATCACTGCATATCGGCATTAGTCATGCATTAGGTTATAAGTCAAGTCAAAACAAAGTAATCACATATTAAATTGTGAAGTCAAAAGAAAGCAAAAGTGAAATCTTGAGCATACTGATGTTGACGTTAATAGAACCAGTATGTCACCCAGAAAACCATCCATAGGAATTCAAATCTTTGTTTTATATAAAAAATACACATTACATAGTTCTTGTCTGAGAAGTGAACACCTTAAGTAAATATATTTGTATCCTCTGTTTGGTTAGGTATTTCGTTTTCAATCAACCCTTCTTAAAGGTAGGTCAGAAATTATTTTACCTAAATGTAACCTTCAGATCTGGACATTTCTGTAGAAAAACATCAGCGTCCTCGCAGCATGTTTATTCTACATATACTATAAGAACTCAAAAGCCGTGTTGCTTCATTGCAGCCGCCTTTACAGGTGAAACAAGCTGATTTTAAGCAACCTGAAGTTTACCTGAGTCACCGTAGAAAGCTCACCATAATAAAAGATTATGTTACCAAAATGTGGCAAATACACCCTCCTTATTGCTGGTCTTTGCTAAAATAGCCAATAATGTATTTTGATTTCCAATTGTTTTGATTTTACCCCTCGGAATAACACAGCCCTGCTCCAGATGTACTTTAATCTTCCTTACTGCTTTTGCCAAATTTCTGGTTTCTGTTTGCCTTTTTGCTTAGTCCTCTCATCACGACCAATGTGTCTGTGTCACTTCCTCCCTATACGTTCAAAGTTTTCTTGAATCATGCAATATGCAAGAAGAAAAGCCAAAAGGAGAATGCAAGGTTTTTTTAATGAGTGCTATTTTTAAATACAGGAACTTCTGTGGGGCTGTTGGAAAGGGAGATTCCTTTTGAGGAGTAGATAATAAACAACAACGTGCTAGAAATAACCTGCATGTACAACTAGTCCTACAAAACCTCCTGTCCCTGCTCTCTAGCAGGTCAGCATAGGTCAGACTCAGAAAAGCACAAAATGCCCAGAGATAAACAACAGAGAATCAGGTTGACAAGTGCACCTGATTCTGTGAGGATTTGGGATCCTCACCAAAATGCGTGGACTGTCACAAACAATCTGGGACACCGGATTGCTGGGATCTCTTCTTTCTCTTGGTCCCTTCCTGAATTATCAGCCTGAATCATGGTAAATACAACTTGGATTCCTACAGATGCCAGGTGAACTGCCCCAAGAATCAAAACCTCCTCTTTTCAGACCAAGAGGGGTGAGGAGGAAAGGAAAGTCCCTTTGAGTCTGGACACAAGAGGCAAAAGAGCCCAGGGCAGCACAGGGAGGGGAGCTCAGTCCATTCCTGTTTGTTCTTCCCACAACCATGTGAACTGCCGCCCTTTTTTTAACCCATGGGGCACCTTCTTGAGGGACCAGCAGTTCCTCAGGCTGCTGATGACAAGGTCATCTTATGTTTAAAATAGAATGAGTGGAAAATAGCAAGAATATGTTCACAGGATAACAGGATATTCTACTAGGAAGCAGCAAGAGGAATCTAGGTAAGACAAACACTGTCTTTGGGTTTCTGCCAGGATATAAATGCATTTTTGTAGCATTAAATGGTGCCAGGGCACCGGGCAGCGTGCTGGGGTGTGATGATGACTGTACTCCAGCAATGTGATTCCACTTCAGAGTGTGTAATCAGGAGTAAAACCACCGATGCTGCTTAATACCCTAATCCTGCTCGCATTCCTGGTTTACTACCAGTTTTCTGTTACTTTTGCCTAAAGGAATAGTTCCAACAGAAGCTTGTCTTTGGAAGTCATGTGTTTTATAGCTTACTATGAAAAGCAATGGTAGCTCTTCCTGTGCTTCCAACCTTTATGAAGTATTTTTCCATGTTATTAGATGCTAGTTGGTACCACATTCCAGCCTTCCCCTCATGGCTCGCTCTCCCCTGCCCAGCCAAGAATTTGCATGAAACCTTCAGGAATGTAATATCTGACATTGCTGCCCTCTGATAAGTCTTTGTGAATCAGCGAATGCATCGCAGGGCTTTACAGAGAACACCACACAAACACAACGCCCTGGCCTGACTACAGCTTCATTTCCTAAGGAAATGAAATACAATTAAAAAACTAAATCAAACCAACAAAGTCACGCACTCTTAGAGAATGTTCATCACTGCGGCCAGAACACAAGAATGTCTGATAACATTGATGAGTAGATTTTACTCGCAAAGCTCACTCTTTATTACGCAATATTCCATACAAAGGCTCTTCATAGCAGCTAGAGTGCTTCTTTATTCACACTGCAAATGTGCTGTGGAAATGCTTGTAAAACTTTATGAGCTCCATTGCCTCCAAGCACTTACAATTCAGGTATGATTAATAACTCAGGCGTGTGCACACCATCTCGCGTCTCTGCCTCACCTTTCAGGGCAACACTCCAGTTAGATCATGTCACATCACGGGCACAGATTCCCCTATGCCCACCCAGCATGTTGTCAGGGGCTTCTTGTCTGCTAACTCGAAAAGACACGAGTCTCCTTGTAATGGAGTGGTATCAGAGATTTAATTAACTGATTGATTGATGCTGCTGAGCACTCACACCCTCATCACCAATTACTTTATTTCCCAGCCTGACCTGGATGGGATTTTTTTAGGGTGAAAAGCAGCAGCCTGGTTCTATCCCCTCTTCTGGAGAGCTCCCGCTAGATGGCACCGACTCTCTGAGATTCTTCTCTCCACCCTGCATATCAACCTCGCTTTCCTCCAGCTCTTCTCTCCATTTTTGCAGCATTTCCAAACACTGAGCTCATCGGTATTAATAACCGCAAAAACAAACAGCTCCTGAGATCCTTTTTTCCGGTCCTTACAGTGCCACATAGATCCAAGCCAAAAGACAAGCTCTGCTTTTTCGCAGACAAAAATACGAATTTCCAATGTCATTTCTACAGCTAGTTCTAGAGGCTTATTCATATAACCATTAATTACTTCTTTCAGGACCTTCTTTATATAACAACTCCTTAGAGGTTCACAGTACCACGGTATGTTTGGGATTGGAAGGTTCTTTACTTTGTCATCCTCAGTCACATGTGCATAATAAACCCGAACTCTGCAAGAAGATCCATCAGCCCAGACAGACTGACAAGCTGGACAAACAGGGAAAGCTGTGAGGAAAACTGATGTGGGAAATGAGGAAAACTGAGAGCTGTGAGCCAACATTTATCTTCTGGTAAACAGGAGGAGGGAAAGAGAGTCCTGCAAAAAAGACTTTTGAAGGGAATTCAAATAGAAACTGAATCGGGCAAAATGTGGCTCAATGAGGTTTTGGTAGCAAACAAAACAATGGTAATTGTCTCAACAGGAAGCAGGCAAGAGTAATTCCTCACCAATAGGACTGAAGTCATTTTGGGTATCTCAGGCATCAAATATTCACAGTGCACAAAGATGAAGGATTAAGAACACAGTGAAGAGCTGTACACACATCAGTGAAATGGAGAAAAGGTTTGCAAACCTGGGGACCAGGACTGTCACGTGTATCAAGGTGTCCAGCTGTGTGTGTCGAGCCACCTGAACACCAGGACCATGTCAACCCTACAGCAGCTCATGTGGTGAAGGAGAATTTCACTCATATTCTTCAAGGCCTTTGAGCTACTGGTAAGACACAAAAAGGAAACACTAAGCAAAGCAACAACAACCAACTCAATGAAGTCTTAAGATTAGGGGGAAAAAATATACAGAGAAATTGCAGAATTTTCTAAAACATGACAAATTGATAGGGCTTTAACTTACATTAAGGACTTATTTCTTTAGCAAGAGCTCAGCGAGTTCCTAGATGACCTTTCACAAACCAAGGCCTAGACAATGGAAACAAGTATGTATGTATTTAGGTGCTACCACTCCTACCATGTTCAACAGTGACACTTGAAACACAAATTGTTACAAATATTTTAGAAGAAGACCTTAAGGTTTTTCTGACAGGTCTTTCTTAAGCCTAGCTATTTTCTGCACTCCTCTAAACCCTTATATGTTCCTAAATAACTCTGTAAAATTTCTTTGCACTGAAACTAGTTTTGTTTTGTAATGTAAGAGTAAAGCACTTCCAAGACTAACAATTACAACAGATAGTCATGCTTGGTGAGAGAAGCCTGGGCACATTTTCCTGGTGTATAAGAGCAGCACAAAAGCCAGGAGTAAATAAATACAATTAAAATAAAACCAGAATGTACTGATAACCCTGTAACTGACTGGAAAAGCAGTTCCTGACTCTGGCAGGCCATTATAATATGACTAATGGAGATGGAAGCCCCATGAAGACAAAAATTATTGTGACTACGGCTGTTAAAGTCCTGACTTCATTTTAATCTTATCAAAAAGTCCTCTATCCGCATTTCTTCAGGTTTTATACATAAATTCCTGAGTTCTTATTTTCTCATCTCAAATTAACTCTACAAACTAAACAGTTCTTTCCAAACTCTGCTTAAAAGCCTCTATTTCAGATCCTTAAAGAAAAATCACAATGATATCACAGATATGAACATCAATTAAATTTGCATGAATTCATCACTCACTACCTTGCCTTACAGAGCAATGATAATGGAAACTAAAATGAAGATGACTTTTTTCTTTCCTGTTAGGCCAGACAGTTTCACAGCTGCTGGATATCAGACCCTGGCTTTTATTCAGGTGCTGAAAAACCAAAATAGACAAGACTGGAAAAGTCAGGGGATGGAGCAATTCATAATTCACTGACCTATTTACTCCTCCATCTGCCATGGCCTCCAGTCTGGCCAGCCCAATGGGAAATGCACCAGGAAAATGTAATCACTGGGGATTATTCTACATATCAGAAAAAAAACCAATGTCTGTAGTCAGCATTCCCAAGTTCAACATTTTCCTCTAACCCATAAACCATGGAATGCAACTGCTATCTTCTGAAACAGTAAACTGGGGAAGCACAGCCCCAGCTCTTTTATGTAAGTTGCTCATATACAAACCACATCCACCTGTGTGGGGCTGAACGAGCCTTATTGTTGTTTGCATTTCACTTCGTGGTTCTGATTGATCGGCAGGATAAACAAATCACACTGAACCAAAATGCAAACCTGCTGTTAGGTAAACGCCTAAAGCGTCCAATATCCCTCCCCTTAATCGTGAGAGTATTCAAATTATCATTAGCACTCAATACTATTATTTTTCTTTATCTGTAAAGTGCCAGCCCTCAGGAGCACAGGGGCTTCCAATTGCAAGTTTCTTATAAGTTGGATCATCTGCCCATTGCTTAAAGTCAATTCACAACTTAACATGGTATTTAAGTAGTTTAGGATCCTAGTATTTGTTTTGAGCAGCTACAGCAGCTCATGTGGTGAAAGAGAATTTCACTCATATTCTTCAAGGCCTTTGAGCTACTGGTAAGACACAAAAAGGAAACACTAAGCAAAACAACAACAACAACCAATCCAATTAAGTCTTAAGATTTTATGATCAGTTTTTATGGTAGCTGCCATGTTAAGAACAATGAAGCATGTAACAGTATGATCAAATTCCAATATTCCTTAGAAGCTCTTCTGCCTCAATAGGCAACTATCTGGTAGATCTGGTAGATCTGTGGCACACATTGCTCCATTGCCTCCCACTCCTGTTAAAACAACTGTACATTTTAATGTGTTTACTGGCCTGCTTTAATTGTTTACAAAGGATAATGTTTTGGAACCAGTAAAATGGCAAGTCTGTTTAAGTCAGGAAGCACCAGGAACAAGATATTCAAAGTCTGAGTGTAGACTTCTCACTCGTCTCCACTACTAACCATGTTTTCTCACCCCAGTATGGAATGCCATTTGAATTATTCCACATACCCACCCAGAATTTTCTGTCCAGTGTTTTATGTCCATTCCTACCACGAATCCTGCACGATTTAGAAAAATGTGTCTTTATATGCATCCATGAGGTAGAAGTCAGTCAACATCCACTGTTCCACAGCCAGAACTGAGGCACCAGAAAACAAATGTCAAAGCTGCGTTAACTATGAGTTTGGGATACCTTATGTTTGATTTTATTCCTTTTTTCTGAATATTAAGTAGTATAGCACTTTTTATACTAAAACACAACCTCCCTTGTCCCCTCCTCAAATTAGGCCATCAGCAGAGTTCAACTGATTCCTTAAGCGAGACACTCAGACTTCCCCTGATTTCACAAACTGTGACCTCAGGCAATGATAAATTCAGTTTTCCCAGGAGCATTCACCTCTTCAAGTCCAGCCTTTTCATTCCTTCAGTTCTCGACCACTAATAAATGACAGTGAGTGTTAAAACAATCTGTGTACGCATTAGTAAGCTTCAGTCATTGGACAAAAAGGTCATTCGTGTCTAAACATCTGCAGCTGAAATGTACTTTTTAGCTGGAGAGGTAATAACATGTGCCTTGCCAGTACATTCCTGCACTTCTGGCAACCAAAGGAATGGGCTGTGACTTGTATGGGACAACCTTTACTGTACATTTCCATCACTTTGGATCCCCAAATCTGTTGATTGGTAGGATTTAACAAAAAAATAATAGAAGACCTGCTGCTTGATCTATTTAACTGCTGTGTTCATTGGATCATTCCAGAAAAACTTGAAGTTGTTCAATGATCGTTTTTATTAGAAGCTAGTATCTCTAGATACAAAGTAATAACGGAACCAAACTTAGTAAAAGTGACAGTGAAAAAATGGAAGATATGAGAGAAATACATTAAGAGGAAAACAAACAAATGTAAAAAACGTGTAATTCTGTGATGTCTGAGTGGTGGTGAGAACACGTCCCAAAGAAACGGGATATTTCATCCCTCTCTGAACAGGTTCTCTGTTATCCAACTCTGAGCACGTGTAGCCTTTCCTTCTGCTGGGGGACTTACAGGGTTATGCTTTATATACTGCTCCTCTCATTTCTCAAAGTCTACATTTAGCTCAACATCTCTATAATACAAACCAGTTAAATTTGCCTGAAATTGGCCAATGAGTTGCCCAACTGCTTGTCCTTACAAGGCACAAACTGATGGCGGTTTGATTGCACAAGCCTCATTTGCTTAGGAAATTAAGCTAAAGATGATAAATAGGTGTGTATAAGTGCCCGCTCACGAATTCCTTGTTGCAATCTCCGAGCAAACTTCCCATGGTAAAACATGGCTCAGAAAGCACTTATCCCATCTCGCCTGATTATATCAGTAACGTATTCAGTGATTAGTCAAAGTAACATTCATCTCCTAGCAACTAATTTAATGCTTTCTAATATATTACAGTCTCTTTTAGGTTCAAACCTTTCTATTTTGGGTCTTTCGATTCAAATCTGCCTAATAGCTTCACATAATAGTCTCTTGCTGCCAATAAATTCCTCATTTTAACTCTAATTGGTTTGCTCATGAAGAATCACAATCTACATGAGCTGAAGAGATGATGTATCAGTACCTATTACTGAATATAAGTAATATTTCATTAAACAAAACAAGATACTGATTTCCTTTTTTCTCAGCATTTTAAAATGATATTGCCAATTTCTGCAAGCAGGTAAAGTATATTTACAACATAATCAATTAAATGTATTTGGAATAGGTATTAAATAACTAGAGCAATTTGGTGTCCTGTTAAATTTATGATGTCTATTAATCATAATGATAAGCCCAAGCAACTTCCACATTCAGATGAAGTTGCTGTTTAGCCAATTGTTCTCCAGCGAAAAGTCGTCAAAGCTAAAGGCGTAACTGGTTTTATGAAAGGTAATGTAAGCAACAAGTGGAAACACAAGAAATTAAATCATTTGGATAGCTGCAATGCTGCAGCACAAATCATCTCCGGTGATTTCCAAGTCTCAGTCTAGAAATAAAGAATTCTTATTCTGTTTAACTGAGCTCAGTCTAAGGAGCCTGGCAATGCGAGAACACACAGGACGTATCCAGTTGAGTCTGAGAGAGAAATGGAAGCTGGAATTTGGGTGATATTAAGGAACCTACTGGGACTACTTTGTGAAAGCAATGGATACTGTAAACCTGCATGAAAATAAGTCTGATGGTTTTGAACAAAAGTGTTTAAATGTAACTTCAAGAACTTGAGGAAGCTTCTTAAAGGCAAGAGAAATTATATATTTTTAAAGCAACACTGCTTCAAAGCAGCTACAATTTCTTCCTGAGTGTCTAACTCATCATTTTGAACACCTCGGTCCTCAAACAGAAAGCCAGGAATTCCATCAAATTAAAAGACAGCAAATATACATTTGAAATACACTTAAACAGAAGTCATACCAGCTTGTGGTACTGACTGCTATTAATTACTGCTATATGTAGACTATTTGAATAACAAATTTTTAAGCCTCTTTGATGTAGTTCTCCTTTTAAGGCCAGAATAGTGACTGTGAAAAACACAGATCAACAAGGTTGATATTTAGAAGAAACAACATTGGAGTATGACTTTGATTTGTTTTTTTAATTATTATTACTATTATTACATCCAATTTAGGTTGAGCCCTGGTGGTTGTTGTTGGTTTTTTTTGTTTTTGTTTTGTGTGTGTGTTTTTTTGTTTTTGTTTTTCCTGTAATAAACTAGTGGAGATAACTCTGGTGACGCTAATTCTGAAATCACGTTGGTTGAAGATAAACGCTGCAAGGCCCATCTCACCTATTTAACTGGCATTTGGGAGCCCTGCGTTAGCACATACTCCGAATTAAGATTCACCAGCGGCCTGAGCTTGACTCTAGCAGAGGAAAAAGGCAAAGTGCAGCGAGGGCCATGACATGCAGCACCCCTGGGGTGCAATCAGCACCCCAAAACAGCATCCTGGCTTGTATCAGGAATAGTGTAGCCAGCAGGGCTAGAGAAGTGATTGTGCCACTGTACTCGATGCTGGTGAAACCCCACCTTGAATCTTGGGTTCAGTTTTGGGCACCTCATCATAAGAAAGACATTGAGGTGCTGGAGAGAGTGCAGAGGAGGGAATGGAGCTGGTGAGAGGCTGGAGCACAAGTGTGATGGAGAGAAAAGGACAACGAGGGGAGTCCTTATCACTGTCTGCAACTGCCTGAAAGGAGGTTGGAGCATGGAGGGGGTTGGTTTCTTCTCCCAAGGGGCAAGTGGTAAGACAAGAGGAAATGGGCTCAAGTTGTGCCAGGGGAGGTTTAGATTGAATATTAGGAAAAATTTCTCAATGGAAAGGGCTGTCGGGCATTGGAACAGGCTGCCCAGGGCGGTGGTGGAGTCACCATCCCTGGAGGGGTATAAAAGGCGTTTAGACGTGGTTCTCAGGGACATGTTTTAGTGCTGGAGTGAGGTTATGGTTGGACTCGATGATCCTGAGGGTCTCTTCCGACTGAAACGATTCTATGAACAAAGTGTGGTCAATAACCTGTGACAAAAATGAAATAATCTGATGAAAAGTGTAAGCAGATCAGGCGCTCAGTCATAAAACAGGCGCTGCGGGACTTTGCCCCCCATCTCGGGGGCTGCGATCCCTCCGGCCCCCGGGCCCCCCAACCGCCCAGCGGCGGAGCCACCCGGTGCCGCACACTCGAACCACACGGTGTCAACCCCGCTGCCCTCAGCCGGGGGCCGGGCGGGCACAGCGGCCCCAGGACGCCCCCGCACAGGCCGGGCTGCTCGGCGCCGGGCGGGCAGAGCGGGGCGGGCGGCGGGAAGCGGAGCCCCCGGCGGGCCGGACGGACGCGCCGGGCACCCAATGCGCTCCGGCGCCACCGCCCCGAAGGGAGGGGAGAGCCCCGCGGTTGGGCCCAATGAGGCCGCGCCCCGGAGCGGGACTTCCTTCGGGGATCCCGCGGCGGGGGAGCCGCGGCGGAGCGGGGCTGACACGTAACTGCGGGGCCGGGGGAAGTTCCCTTTGTTCGTCTCGGGTGGCGGCGGAGCCACCGGCCGGGCGGGTCCCCGCGGCGGGGCCGGGCGGAAGGAGAGCAGGGAGGCGCCGCAGCCCCGCTCCCGCAGGCCGCGGGAGCCAGCGCCGCCGCGGGGACCGGGACACCGGCCGGGGGCCGCCGCCGGAGCCCGGGCAGCCCCGGGGCCGCAGCATGCGGCTGGGCCGCCGCACGGCTGGTCGCGCCGGCCCCGCTCCGGCCCGCACGCACGGAGAAGCCGCCTGGAGCGTCGCGGCCGCGGCGGTGCCCAGGGGCTGAGGCGCTGGCCGGCCCCTCCTCCCCTCCCTCCGGCCCTCCCTCCTCATCCTCCTCCTCCTCCTCCCGGCGCGGGCCCGGGGCCTCCGATGTCGCCGCCTCATCGTCCGCCGCCTCCCGCTGCTGAGCCGTGAGGGGCGGCGGCCCTGGGGACCCCGCCGGGGACATGGGCAACGGGATGTGCTCCCGAAAGCAGAAGCGGATTTTCCAGACCCTCCTGCTCCTGACCGTGGTGTTCGGGTTCCTGTACGGGGCGATGCTCTACTACGAGCTGCAGGGCCAGCTCAGGAAGGCTGAGGCCACGGCGCTCAAGTACCAGCAGCATCAAGAGTCCCTCTCGGCTCAGTTACAAGGTACTTACCTCGGCAGGAGCCTCTGCCGCCCTTTGCTAAGGCTTGCAGGGTAAATACCCTCCTCCTCCTCCTCCTCTGGGGAAGCCTGGGCTCCAGCTGTCTCACAAAGTTTTGCTCTTTATGTGCTTCCTCCCCTTCTCTCCCTGCAGCCTGTGGGGTTTGGGATCTGACCATGGGTCACATCCTCACCCCGCTGAAGTCTGACATGGGCTCCTAGAGAGCTCCAGCTCCCCCTCACTCCCACATATTTTATAGTGTGACTCTTATTCCTGAGGGACTGCACATCACTTTGCAATCACTGATATAGACGGAGAGGGCAGGTGTGCTGCCTGCCACTCATCTGACAGCACAGACCGCATCCAGTTCTGGGACTTTCATGTGCTTCTATGTTGTCTTAGCAGTATTTTATGTTGCTGAGAGAACATTCAGCTGCAAAAATGCAAGGCTGCAGCTCCTGGGCAGCATAAACCTTAAATAACTCAAGGAGGGAAGGGAGTATTCTAATAAATATTCTTTTTTTAAAGGGTAATTTGAAAGTAAAATTCAAAGAAGTTATTTGGATACGGCTGTTCTATTACTTTTGGAATAGCAGGTAGATCCCTGAAGCATCGGTGCTCTAGGAAGCGCAAGACTGCAGCGCCTCGCTAATTGTCGAGTGCCAGATTATCAGGCTGGCATATTCAAAGTTGAGAGTCAACTTTTAAAACTCTAAATATAGAATTTTGTTTCTCAAAACTCTATAAAACCAGAATGAGAGTGGTCGGGTCTAGCACCTCTAACCGTTCTTAACTTCAGGGTGATCTTCAGCTGTGCTTTTCACTGTGGAAACGTACAGAAAACCCTGCCTAGAAGCACGGTTTTTATGTAGAGAGTACAGAATTTCGCTTATGCTGCTAGATTCTTTTAGTGATTTGTTACTTAAATATATTCAACTCTGATCTGAGACCGTCATTACTTAGTATTTCAATTTCAGGCCATTTCCAGGTAATGCCGTGGAAAAAAAAAATGACATAAACCTTTATTTCGGTAAAGAGAAAGCTCTAAAGGTTTGGCTGGGAGATGGGTATGTGGCAGATGGCTGAAGGGCTACTTTTGCTAGTCTGTGTGTTTGCCAACAGTATTGGAAGAGGACACAGAAACATCTTGTTCTCCAGCTAAAATTCAACAAGTTGGCTTTTTCTGTTGCTCTGGCTATACCAAAGAGGAGCATGCAACAAACTTTATCCTAGCACAGAGGAGAGATTCTCTTGATCCGATATATTGGGTCTGGACCATTAGCTTAAACTTTCCGTGTCTGAAACGTTATTTTTGAGTAGCCACCATCTATCCAGGCAAGTTCATGGAAGCAGCAGGCAACTAGTAGTTGATAATTGCAGTGACAATGCTGCATTTTATACAAGTAATTTCTTGCTTGTTTCAGTGTATCAATGAGAAATGTAAAATAATGGACCAGAATACATTTGATTATCGGTGCAATAAATCCACATGGTTCTGTGATGCATGGTGATGTATCAAGCCTATTAAGCAGATCTTATCTATGTCTAGTATGGCAGCAGTCAACCTTGTTCCAAAAGAAAATTACTAGCAATTAAGTAACAGAATACAAGGAAAATCACAATGTAACAATAAAATTGGTTCTTTGCAGTTTTCCTGTGTTAGAGCAATAGCTGACATACCTAAAAGAGGGTGAGGCTGAGAGCCCAGGGACGCACTACACACAGCAGCAAGCATTAGTTGGGTGCCTGATCTCCCACAAAGTAAGCACGAGTTATGTGCCTGAGGACTTGGGCCTAGTGAGCTAGAAATAAACTTTCCTTCCCTGTCTTTCCCTGTCTGCTTAATGACTCTTTCTGGGATGGCCTGCCCTGTACAGATTGGCTTTTTGCAGTAGCAGCTTATTAATGAGGAGAACACGGGGAATTCAGAACCTGTGACTATGCTCAGCTCACCCAGAGATACACAAGCATCACGCTAACCGGTGACATCAAAACCAATTCTGAACCTTTCCTCTTTAACTTTTTTTTTCTGTAAGCAAAGACTTTGAAACAACGTGAAATGCTGTCAGTAAATCCTGTGTTTGCAGGTGTGGTATCTGACTGCACTTTGAACTTGTGATTTTTAAATGGCCTGCATTTTAAATCAACAATGTTTGTGTTGCCAAACAAAAAAGCCCTCTAAGAACACCTAGGTTACATCTCTTTGCTGTCCTTAACAACACCAGAGATGATTTTTTAATGAAAACAACAAAATATGTCACTGCTAGAGCAGCGCAATGTATGTTTTCCATGCAGCATGATCAGTTTCTCTGTAGATACTGGTCTAGATACAACTTTGGGGCCCAAAGTGTGATGGGAGCACTCTGAAATCCTTTAATCAGGAATCAGTTATAGGGCGAAATCACTGGTATAGCATTGCAGGGAGGAAAAGAGGGTGCTGTATCAAAACGGATTGATTTCTTAGTGTTTACAGCTCTCTGCTGGGTGATTAAATAAGACTGTAAAGCTCATTACAACATGAGGAGGGAACCGAATCTTGGATTTCCACTTTCTGAAGAAACGTTTCATCAGCAGGCTTTTATTGTTTCAAACTACAAAAGATAAAAAAAAAGGCAACTTCTTAAAGTTGTCCTTTTGAGGATGCTGAGGCTGTGTTGCGTGGGGCTGGCCAACTGGACTGAAATGCTTGGATGACAGTGAAATATCACCTGTTTACTGAATTTTGATTGTGCTTTATTGTGACTACTGGTGCCTATAAAGTCAGTTGCTTTCCTGGTTGTACACAGAGAAACATCATTACAGCTTCTGGGTGAAACTTGAGTCTGTTTGTGAAATGCTTAAGGATTGTAGGCAAGTCCTGAATTAATGTATAAGGTCAAGGTGTTTTGGACCTGAATGCCTTTGGTCAGCCCAAGATATTAAGAGGGATCCTCAGATGTAGCTCGAGGTGTAGCCTCCCTTGGCTTCCTGCTCTCCCCTCTGCTGTTTTTCTATCTCTGCACAGTTCTTTAGGTTTTTAATCTACACAGGTAATAAGAACGTTTTTGGTACTTGCCAGTTCTTCATGCTTGAATGAGCAGTGCTTTCTGGTTTTTGCTTGAAAAGCCGGTTGTCTTAGATTTTTATCTTTTTCATTGCCTTGTTTAGCTCAGACACAGCAGGTGGAACAGGCTAAATCTGTACACGTGGGAAAATAGCACTCTCGTCTACCAAGGCAGAATGTACAGATCACTGAAAAATGGTGCAGGAAGAGGTCTTGAAAGTGTTTAGCCCATGCACCTGATCCAAGAATTATTTGTGCCTCTTGAAATAAGACCAGGGTGCAACTGGAAGAATGGCAGACTTGGGGAACATGCTACTAACTGCTTTGGAGAGGCTGGGATCTTAATGTCACCCACTTTACACAGCTCAAGTTGTAGAAGATTTTGTATTGGAAAGCTAAACTTCTCACCAAAAAAAAATGTCAAACTTGGGCATGTTTGTCTCTTTAATAAACTCCTGATGGGTGTGGAGAAAGTCAGGATGCTTTTGTAACCCACAAAGGGAACACCAGAGGGAAAAATTGGAGATGACACACAATTTCTTGGGTGCTAAAAAACCTGGAGTCATTGTTACCTATAAGGTCGTTCATGGAGAACCTGATCTTCCCAGTAAGATGATTATTTTTAAATCTCATTATCTGAGTGATGTATATTTGAAACATGAAGATAATCTTATTTAGTATTTCTTCAAATGATAAAAACAAAACTTCACACTCTTTGCGTCTTAGAAAGATGTGCCAAGCCAAGTCTTAAGGTATTGGCCATACAGGAACAGACTTCAGTTGCTAGAACAGAAGCACGTTGACAGCTGTAGATGAACCTGATCGTATCTTTGACTGCTTTAAGATTTAATGTATCTACAAGTGGGTTTTTAGCCCTTACAGCTTCTATCTTCTCATCCTCTGGGTATTAAGTGTAACCCCTTGTGTACTGTTTTAATCTGTTTAATCTGTTTGAATCCCTAATCCTAATAACAGCCTACATCTAGTGCCTTTTACTACTTTAATTTTCCTGCTCCTTCTCTTGGAGTCTTAACATATCTGATGGCCTCAGGCAGCCCCTGTGCAGACTGTGATCCTAGGAGCCAACCCAACAGGGACTCTGAACTTTGGAGTTTGGAGGTTGCCTGGCCGTGGACAAGGTGTGGATGTCCTCAGAGCTCGCTGATCCAGCACTAGAAAGCACCAGTTGAAAAGCAAATGTAGAATCCCTCAGTGCCTGTTGTGCCGTTTGTCCTAAACCGAGGTCCCTCCTTGGAGGTGACCTGCTAGAAGTTGATCAGATCTACAGCAGCTCAATGCATAGAGACTTGCATGATGCTTCCCAGTGCTAGAGCATTGTTTTGTGTAACTTTAGTGGCTAATATTTATTATACTTGCCCGCATGCTGATTAAGTAGATGCCAAAGCTATTCTTAGTGAAGTCCACACAGATGCAGAGGTACTTCACTATCTCACCCCTCTTTTATTGTGCTCTATTTAAACTTGTCCCTTAAGCTGTCAGAGCTGGGAAGAACTAAGAGATCTTTTGATGGTTTATTTTTCATATGCATCATACAAGTAGAGCTACATCTACACTGCTCCTATATGGTTTGGTTGTTCTCCTTGATAACAGCAGCCTGAATTCCTGTCAGTCCTATTAGTTTCAGATTGCACGTGACACCGGGGTGCTTATTTTGCTAGTGTTTTGGTGCTATCTGAGATCCGAAAGGCCTGTGGTAGCACGGTAATGTAGCGGTTCATTCTCTATGTGCTGTTGATACATGGGCGTCCTTCAACACCATGTACAGCATGGTGTGAAATGGCAAATATAGCATCCCTGGCCTCCGAAAGTGGGATGTTTGGGTTTGTAACCTCATCTGAGAATCTGCCTTTTGTACTTCTATTCTCATTTTCTAAATACTTAAAACACATTAAGCGCTTGAAATCATTTGCGCAAAATTTTAGTATGGGAGATCCATATACTGTAAATGTGTATTCATCTATGCATTTGTATGTACATATGTGTATAAAATGTATATTTAGATAGTGCAGCTCTATCTGAAGACTTCAGGTTATCTGGAATTAAGATTTCTTCATAATCCAGGTACAGCCAAGGTGCTGGATCTTTGTTCGGTTCAATTGACTGAGGGAGCTGCTTTATTGCTCCCAGATCCACAGGGAGCAAGAGTCCCAGCAACTGACTTCTATGACTAGAAAGATAAATTGAGCAAATGCCCATATTCATATTTTATTTCCATTCCTGTAATCCATGCTCAAATGCCCTTAAATCACTTGTGTACAGAAATACTTCCAGGATAAATTTCTACTAGTGCTGCAATGTCACATCTGCTCCCAGGTTGGGATCTGGGCTGAGGATCACAGAGCACATGGTCTGAAGGAGCATCAAGCAGCATGAGGTAATAGGGAGGTTTTGTTCCCTGGGCTGTGTTCTGTGTTGTTCCCTCTCCCTGGTTTAATATTGGGCCTGGTAGATAACAGGCTGATACGAGATAGAGCCAGCGTCTTGAAACTATTTGTTACTGATGATGATTTAAGCTTTTTAAAGCCTCTGAGTGATTGATCACTCTGGGTTTCTGAACACTTCAGAGCTGAGGGAGGTGAGATGGGTGCATGCTTTGGTGGGTTTGCATTCTGCTTTCTTCAACAATCATCTTCTGTCACGTATTTTCTACCAGGAAAAGGTTTGACAGAAGCTTCTGCATCACCTAAAACATCACTGGAGAGACCAGTAGAGAAGCAGAGGATGAAACAGCCATGGTCACAATCTGACAGTTGTAGCTGCAAACCGAGCCAGAAATCCTGTGGCCAACAGCGTGGCTTAAGCGATACCGGGCTGTGCAAAGCCCATGGTGTCAGAAGAGGATTAGGGTGGTTGAGACTTTGTGATTGTACTGACAAAACGTAGAAGTTAAAGTTCGAGAGTCAGGCACTCGGAGCAGTTCAGTTAAGATAATTGCTTTACTGTTAACACCAAAGCCTAAACAACGGACTGGAATGACCTCCTACGTGAGCAGAATTGATTGAATTCTTAAATATGACATTCCAAACACATTGTCTCATCGGGCCAGTCATTTTGCTGGGCAGGATCCAGACTTGTCAGCCTGGGTGGGACAACCTTGTGAGTCAGGTTTCCACCCACACTCTGAGACTGGACTGTGCATTATAGTAACTCTTCTATAGCAAGGAGGATATTGCCAGCAATTTGTGGCTAATATAGTTCACTTTGCTCTGTTTGGAACAGGATCCTTGCAGAGCAAAAGTAATTAAATCCATCCTGCTGAAAGTCAGGTGCTGTTTTGAGGTTTAAGGGTAATGAAAGCTAAATAATTCAGCTTACTGGAAAAAAACAAACTATACAGAACAACTAATGAAGGCAGACTCTTTTGTTGGGTGATTTTTCTTGGGATTTTTAGCATTCAGGGGCATGAATTTCTAGTCATGTTGGAGCCTGAGGTAAGCACCTAAGGAATTCAGCCTGGATGCTGTTCCTTGTTTCAAGAAGGGGCTTCTGAGCTGGATCCAATTCTGATCTTTTTCTGGTGATCTGGCATAAACCAAAATGCCCAAGATTTTCTACTATGTATCAGTGGTTGGACTCAATCCTGAGCGTCTCTTCCAACCGACACGATTCTATGATGCTCTATGATTAATTAAGAAATAAACTGCAATTACTCCGCCTTTTCCTCTACATTTTTCCCCGGCTAAGGTATCTGAAATTAGCCCAACATTTTATTTTCCTAAGGTGACTCAGATCCCCAAGTTTGTTGGTCGTTTCCAAGGCTTAACTACAGGGATGTTGAGATAAGCGTGGCCTGTTTCTGCTCCTGTCCACGCCACCACAGTCAACAATGCCATTTGCAGTGTCTCAGTGAATCTGTCACACTCAGACATGTATATTGAGGTTTGACAGTCATCTTCTGTTACCAAAAAAATAAACTATGAACCACTAACTCAAACTATTGATTTCTTTATGCTGGTTTTCAAAACATACAACGGGAGCTGACGCCAAGTCCTCTGTTAGAGCTTTCAAGAGCTAATTTAAGGAAGCGGTTTAGCAGTTTTGTAAGGTGATAACCATAACTATTACAACCAGGTTTTGCCATATTCCGTTCTGAGAAAACTGCAAATGTATGTTTCAGTTAGGAGAGATGTTAAAACATATTTAAACATAGATTACGTTGGGTTTCTTCAGTGTTGATTTTGCACTTGTTTCTAAATATATATATATATATTTTTTTACATAGATCCTAACACCATGTAGCTCGAATCACTGGATTTCTGCATCAAACTGAAAATAAAGTCAATTTTTGAGGGAAAGCACTGGCCATTGTTTCCTGGAGCTGAGGGCTGAGCAGCCCCAGATATTCATAGATGATACGAGAAGGAAACTTGTCCCTGCAGCTCTTCTGAGCATTTGTGTGTTTCCTCCAAAACGATCTGGTGCGTCGTGACAAAAATGGCAGAATAACAGAGATGAAAATCATACAAAGAAAAGGGAGTAGATTGTTTTGGTTTTTTTTTTAGAAGTAAATCTGCTAACCTTAAGAAATTTAAGTCAAAAATCACTACACAGATTTTGTTTAAACGCTTTGCATTTATCATCACTTCAAAAAATAAATCTGTAGAAAAGACAGATGTATACCCTGTTTCTCTGAAAATAAGACAGGGTCTTATATTAATTTTTTGCTCCAAAACTTATTACTTTTTTACATGCATAGCTGCCTGAACACTATTTAGATTGACTTTTTAAATAACTAGGGCTTACTTTCGGAGTAGGACTTATATTCAAGCATCATCAAAAATCCTGAAAAATCATGCTAGGGCTTATTTTTGGGGTAGGTCTTATTTTTTGGGAAGCGGGGTAGGAAACAGCATATGGCAGGTGAGATGCTCATCTGCCCCAGCGTGTCATAACCACGGGTGGCACCCAAGCTTGGAAGAAATCTTTCCTGGGCTAGAAAACATGATCTCCTTCCTAATAAGAGTCATGTCTTGAAGCCTTTTAGGGATTAAATATTTAATCCCATTTAATACCCCTCCTCAAACTTTTCTTTCCAGCAGCAGCTATTCCAGTTGAATTCTTCTTCATGACAAATACTTCCCTCTGTCCCAACGTGTCTTGCAATTTGTTTTTAAATCTCTTGTTTCCTAGAGGTGTTCTTGGCTTCTAAGAAAGGGAGTATGTGAGGCATTCTATTAAATGTAGATGTTTCCTCCTGTTTAGACATCAGTTTTCATGTCATCCTTATAATTGAATAGAGGCCGCAACCGTTTCTTAGAAATATCTGGTTTACGGGCACAAACGTCTCTCTTAAAATCATTAAAACTCTCAGCGACATAAATGACAAGAGAATTAGGTCAAAGCAGCGGGTATTTTTAAGGTTTAGTTTGCCAGTTGGGATTCTGCTCTTCAGCAGTGACCAGCAGTAATTTGACAAAGCCATTACCTGGTCATTCTTGGTGTAAATGGAAAAGTGTAGGGGTTTATTTTAAAGTCAATGCAATGGTGATGCCGCACATGGTGCTGGTGGTGGTTTTCAGTGAATAAAACGAGAGCAGTCCATCCCTAAATTCTTCCAGAATTAAGCCAGAAAAACACTTGTTTTTCGCACACAGTTTCACGTTATCTTAACTTCATTTCTGTTCTTTTCGTATAAATTCAAACCAGAAAACCTCAAGGGCGTAAAATATGACATAGCTTAAATATTTTGTTCAATATATTGTAAATCTATGGTTTCTATAATGTAATTTTCTTGCACTATACTTAAAACACAGTTTTCCTAGCCTGTTTTTTGCTTCCATTGTCTCTTAGATGTTTGCAGTGTCACCGCAATATCCATTTATTGCTGAAGTCTCAATTGAGAGTTTGTGAACTAGGTGGCGTGTGTACTGTGAGCAGGATGGTGGGGAAGCCTGATACCTGTCCAGGAGTTACCCGCAGCCTGAGAATCTCTTTTTGATAAGATCATCGGTGGTGAAATAATGGATCTCCTTGTTTGAAACCAGATTCCCTGACTTAATCACATGCAGAGCTGGAAGCTCTGAGTGCAGATCTTGTCATATTAATAACGTGTTCTCCCAGAATGAAATGTTAGCATCCCATGGGTCAAGAAATCTCTCCCGAGGTAATTTGATTTATTATTGTCATTTGACTAGAAAATCCATCCTGTATCTCGTATTGAAGGAATTCTTCTTAGCTCATGGAAACGCTTTACTCTTAGAAAACCTATTTTTGTGGCTTCACATTTTAATTGTGGCAAGAATTGGAAATTAACTGTGTTTTTATGACAAGTCCGTGTTGTACAGACCCTCATAGTGTTACTAGAAAAGTGCCAGTGTGGTTTACCACACGCTGCTGGTTCAGTTCAACTCTGCCATAGTCCGAGAGAAAATAACACTAAATGTTGCCAAGGCTGCTGAAATCTGCTGGTTTGAAATGACAGATATTGCTGTAAGCTCAGAGAAAAATTGCAGAATTGTGTAAGAAACAATAACAATGAAATGAATAAGATTCCTTGCATCATGTATATTTAAATCCCAATGTAATCTTAATTTTCCAGTGTGTAAGATAGTGGGAGCTGGGCTATTTTAGAGTCTCAAATCGTGCTCCTGACAGACCAAATACCAAAGTAACACAGTTGCAGAATTGCTGATGGTGTAAAATAGGAAAGACTTTCTTTTAAATATACAATAATGGCTTGTTGTGCTTAATACTAGTTTTAGTGCTTAGAGGTGCAAAGCAAAGAGAAATAACCCTGAGTGCTAAATAAACTCGCTTTCCTCAGACCCCCGTGTTGCAATTAACGTTCAGCAATGGTCAGAGTGGTGTAACCTTCTGAGAAGCTATAAAGGATCGTACCCTCCTTCTCCTCCACTTTCTGCTTGAGAAAAACCTGAAATCAAGGGCTCGGTTTAGTGGGATCAGTTCAAGAACTGTTAAATATTTCCTTGCTGAAGGTGAGAGGTGTTTTAACCAGCTGTGATGTTACCACTTGTTTCTGGGCTTTGAGGCTGAATCACCTCTCTGTGGATTCGTTATGTTCTTTGTTCATGTAAGTTAATTAAATAGGTAACTTAAATAATCACACTGATACCAGCAGTTATTCCAGCTTTAGAATAGCGCATAATAGCCATTAGATGACAATAGGTAACTCATATTCAGGCTGGTAGTGAAGGCGAAATCCCCTGCTGTAGTTTGGACTCTTGGCTAGGAAGTTCCTATCAGGTGGGAAAAATTGATGTCTATGAGAGAGAAACGCCTATATGTGCCTACAAAATCTAAAGGAGCAAGTGAGAACATACAGGAGCTGTAAGTTCTTCATAATTATTCTCAATAAAAATCTTCATTATGTTGCACGGTGTGGGCTTTTATCAGAGAAAAATATTAATGAACCAACCAGCAAATGAACTAGAAAGGGAGAGGGGCAGGAGGAAGCTTTTTTTAGCCCTTTTTGTCTGTCTGAAAGGCTGTTTTAAGACATTGCAGGTTGGTTCCAGGACTCCAAAGGTGGTCGGGAAGGAGGCAGCGTGAGGCTGCGCTGGGTGACAGCAGCAGAGCCAGAGCTCAGCAGAGATGCTAAAGCCCAAACTATCCCATTCTCTTTTCTCCTTGCCCTTATCATTTCGGGTTTGTACTGTGGGGTTTCCCACCCCCCTGCTTGTTAAAACCCTGGGAGGAGCCGAGGAAGCCACTCTTGCAGACAAAACGAAATGGAAAGTGTTACCTCCAAAATCTCTTTGTGGTTTAGTCTGTTTGCCAAAAAGCCCATTTCCACCCTGATCGCGTGGGATGGGAAACCCATTATGGATTTTCATTTCTCTCCCGCGTTACTCTGCCAGAACCGCTGTTGCTTTGCAGTGTAATTCACCTTTCGCATCTTCAGTTCCTAAATAGAACCATTACTGCAGTGCTGCCGTTTATTTTTTCCTCCTCTGAAAGCTTACTCGGTGGTGGCTTTGTGAATATTCATGACATCCTTGTTTTGGTGCCGAAGATGTTGATACATTAGTTCATCTTGACTGATGCCCTTGACTTTAGAAGATAAATAGCAAAGTAGAGATAGGTGACAAGGATTGATTAACAATCCAGCTTCCAAGCCAGAACATAAACACTTGTAGATAAGCCCGTAGCCTGCAGAATGTACTTGGTGGAATGAAGAACATGTTTTAAGGTGCAAGAGGAGTTTTCTGTGGCTGCCAAGATACAAATCATTATTTGATGCTTCCTGTTAAAGGTTTGTGTTCACCAATGGGTTACTCCTCAAAAAATGAGTTTCCCCGTTTTGAAGGAAAAAAAAAATCACACGTTCCATTCATACAAATTAATAACTCTTTTAAAGAGTGTAAATTCTAATTTCGACAGCGAAAAGCACTTGGGTTAAACTGAGCTTGAGCAAATACAATTGTATGTTTGCAGGAGTTTTAATTAATATCTTTGCTGCAAACTTAGGCCATTTCAGACCGGGATCCTTCAGTCTGGTGAGTGAAAGAGTCAACGGGGGCTGATGTGCCCCATGGCTTGCAAGAGACATCCAAAAGCAGATGTTCCAAATCTGAGCGGTGGGATTCTACCAGAGGATGTTGGATGGCCCATGTACACATGGGTACAACAGACAACAAAGCAAATCCATAGAAGTATGATCCGTTTTGGAATGGTGTGCGCAAAGGACCCATGGGTGCCGCAGTCTTTGAGAGTCATAAGGTGCTGGGAGACATTGCCAAGGAAATACTAAAACTCCTTGAGTGTTTTCTGTATTAAGCTCCTGTCAGGTGCTGAGAGGTGGCACATTGATCTGTTGGACCGATTGATATGACTAAGAGTGGTTGTCATATCTAGAAATCTAGAAAGAAGGTTGTCTGTGCTTTCAGTGATCAGCCTCCCAATCCCTGACATTCTGTGATTCACAAACAGAAAAAAACGGTCACAGAGAACTGACTTGTCCAAGTTTTTGGAAGGATTTCGGCCTGGATGGTCTGGATTTGCTCACCAGTGAGGCTGTCCTGTCTTATCTCTTTGTCTCTTTACAAACACGGATGAAAACATGGGAAAATGTGAAAATGCACACCTAAGGAAAGAGGATTTGGTAGCTTTTGTGTAGATCCACCGCAGCTGATGGTCTCCATAAACAAATCACTGAGCATGTTATCACAGCCTGTGTTTGTGCAATGGAAACAACCCAGAATTCGGGATCAATAAACCACGCTAAAGAAAGAAAAAGATCCTGCTCCATATGCTACAAATGGTCCTTTATCCTGTGACCTCATTCCACTTGTATTTTCCTGGTGGATTCAGTGCCAATGCTCGCTGGGTGTGCTGGTTTTTTGTATATATGACTTTAAAATGAATTGTGTACAAATTTTGTCTTTTCAGTTGTATACGAGCACAGGTCAAGATTAGAGAAGTCATTACAAAAGGAAAGGCTTGAACATAAGAAAGCAAAAGAAGGTAAAGAAGTGCTTTTCACTTGGATATTTAAGATAATTATTTTAGAAAGTAACTTCAGATGTATTTTGTTCAATTTTAAGTGAGTTGCTAATATATAACACATTAGCAGGACCACCTTGGCAGATGGTCTTTTAATCCATCCTTTTCATTTGCTTTTTTTCAATCTAACCTTTTACAGAAGTAATTGTCTTTTTAGTACTGTATACAGATCACTGCAACATAGCATGCACAAAGAATATGTGTATATCAATATATATATAAACTTGACATGTGTGTGGAATATGGGCATGTGTAAATCCTCCTCTGGCATGTTGATAATATAAAACTCATACTAAAACCATGGGATGTTTTCCTGCATTCCATCAAGATGAAATTCGACTCCAAATCAGTATTTTTACACATGCTTAAGGGTAAACACAGACTTACATGCCTTTTTCTAATTAAAACTAAGTTCTAGGTGTGCGTGAGGGGGAAATCATAGAATCATGTTGGTTGGAAGAGACTCTTAAGGTCATCGAGTCCAACCATAATAAATAACCAGATAATATGTTGGTTCACATTGTATTTCTCACACCTCAGCCCTCAGTGAAACATCAGCAGAATGCAACCCTCTGAGTTTTCTTTCATTGTTCTAAATGCACTACAAATTTCAGGTTACAGCCTGTATTCTTCCTAAAACCGAGGGCTGGGCCGCTGAATTAAAACAACTTTTGTTGAACGTAATAAACATGTAAGAAATTGTTCTTACCGTGAGGTTCTCAGCAGGTTTCTGGTGCCATCTAGTGTAGAGCTGCCCCATCGCTCTGCAAAGGGGAATCGGCCCTTCATAATCCTGAAAAGAGGATCAGGGAACAGAAGGGGAATTTCTTGTTTTATTTAAACTTAGACTAGACTTTCACACTTTTTAAAATACATATCTTTTTTATCTTAATACAAGAATGCACCGTTTCTGAATGTCCTTTTCATTTTGGACAATGCTTCTGGGCCTCGTGTAACAGATTTAATTACCCATCCGTAGTCTTGAGCCTCTACTAAGATACGAATCTTTTTAATGAAAATCTTTTATAAAACTACGAAACTTAATATTTTGTCAAAATTTGAGCATTTTGTTAAATTCCCCATAGTTGTTTTTATTTTTAAAGATCTTTTGGAAAATTGTAACTGCATAAGTATTCAGCTCTTAAGAGAATGTATGTATGCAACAGTTATGTTATTTACATACAGATTCTAATCTCCTTGGCTTTTTTTCATCAGTGTTTTCTCTTTTATGTTGTAGATTTTCTTGTTTATAAACTAGAAGCACAGGAAACGCTAAATAAAGGGAGGGTAAGTCATCATTCCCGGTGCACGTTTTTAGAGGTTGATGCTATTTGAGTTGCAAGAAAAAGGAAACGCGTTGCAATTACAACTGTGCAAAGACGTCTCACAAAATCCTAATTGGAAGAGCGCTCACTTAGTCAATTTGTACTCTGCATGTGTAAGTGCTCTGCAGTTCCTAAGTATTTGAACTGTAATAGAGATCCTAATTATCTTTCCAGAAAATTAATTCAGAAAATATCCTCCTGTTTTATATAATGGTAGTTCAAATGTAATGCTAACATTTTTAAGGGGCAAGGGGAATAATGAAGCATTAGAAATCTTTCTGTAGCTTAGTCCACAGGGAAAAGGACAGCGACAACTTTCTAACCCGTGGTCTTTGAACTGGAAAGTATAAAAACAGCCAGAAAATTTGGTTTATATGCCAAGTGCCAGAAGGAAAGCTGGATCTGGCAAAGGACCCAGAGACCTGTAGAGAACTCTTTATAAAGCAAGTAAATTAGGGTTTTATGGCTACTTCGTATTGAAACTAGGGAGCAGTTTGTAAGTTAAAACACGTTGTTGTTGCAGTAACATATGATTCCTTGCTGCATTCCAAAGCACGTGGAGAGATTAATGTGTTTCCTGGGGAGTTGTGTCCCTTGGCCTGTTACTCCTGGATCCCCGCATATCCTGAGGCTGCAGGAATGACAGAATTGGTCTGTTTAATGCCAGGGTTTTTGTTTTACAGCAAGACTCAAACAGCCGATACAGTGCGCTGAGCGTCCAACACCAGATGTTGAAGGTGGGTCACCGAGTCCCCTTGTTTCACAGGACACCGGTGTCAGGGACATGTGGCCTCGCTGGCTTCTGGTGACGTTCTGCAGAACGTCTGTCCATCGACAGTGCCTTCCTCTTACAACAGCACCCTTAAGAGATTGTATACTGCCCTTTTACCTAGTGCATAATTTATCTTATCAAACGCAATTACTCATATGGACCACTGACTTATCAGACTTTACGTAGTTTGGCATGTAAGGAACTTCTTAGACAAGTTCAGCAGGTCCCAGTGGGACAGGGCAGCTGTGGGGTGAAGTGACGTAGCCCCAGAACAGGAGACTGCTCATCACAGATCATTTTGTGTTGAGATGAGCTGCAATATGCATGCTTTGAATAATAAACTTCTTGTTAGGAATGCTTCCTGTTCATCTGGACTTATTTACCAAATTGCCAAAGACAGTATTAGCCAGATATGCAGATAACAGAACTGTTCCAGTGTCCGAATTGCTATTTGCAGAGTCAACACGAAGAACTAAAGAAACAGCATGCTGACCTCGAGGAAGATCACCGAAAACAAGGAGAGGAGTTCAGCAGAACGTTCAGCGATCACAAGGAGCGATACCTACAACTGCAGCAGGAAAAAGAGCAGGAGATCTCTAAGCTGAAGGGTACGTGCAACCTGTGTCTGGCTGCCCACGGTAAAATGGGCATTTGTCAGTGTGTTTTGTGTGACGTGAGACAGAAAGGCACTGTCTGTTCTCACTCACAGGGCACTCAAGCATCTTATGCCCCTTATAAGCTCCATTTCATTGATGATTTTCTGTGGCCTCTTTCTGAAATGGATTCATACGTCTGCTTCGCGTTTCTATCTAGATTTGAGAAATAGTAAGAAACACAGCACTCAAAAGCCCATCAAGTGCCAGAGTCTGCTTTATGCAGTCTTTCATTTTTAGTTCAAAGTTTTAGTTCTAAATACCTATGGAAATATAGTATTTAGAATGGAAATACCTGGAAAATAGGTTTACCTCTTTACCTTTCATTTACAAAAGAGAGCAATCTAAGAATATTTGCCACTTCCATCAGAGATTTGAGTTTCTTAATTAAGTGACTTTCCATTTTAGACCTCACTTTTTTCTCTATCACCTTCTCTGAAACACGTTGTATACTTAGATGATGAATTCTTCATTTTTTATTCTTAGCCTCCAGTTTCCTATTAAAGAGATTCTTTGCAGCCTGCAGACCTCTCCAATCCTAATTGCTCAATCACACAGAGCAAAAGGATGAGTGTCTCCCCATCAAGGGCCTTCAGCCACATTCTGCCATGAGTTGGTTTTGGGGCCGTCTGCAGTTTTGTTTGCAGGGGGAGGCTGTGTTTATTAGTTCTGCCTTGGCATGACAGCAGGGATGGAGTCACAGAGCTCATGGACCGAGCTGAGTTGCTGCCTGGCCCCTTGGAGCATGGGAAGAGCTTGCCCGTGTCCGCTCGCAATATTCCACATCATGTCCAAAGCGGGAAGAGAAGCCCCTCTCCCCAGGCCCAGAACGGAAAAGCTTAAGGATTCTGGCCATCTGGGCACCTCTCCTAATAGAATAACTGAGTCCTAAGACATTAAATTCTCACTTCCCAGATGCAATGTGGGGGAAGAAAGGACCGTGGCTTCCTCCTCATATTTTAAGGATTCAGATGACCACAATGAATTGTGCTGTCTGCAGTCCCCATTTTGAGCAGGGCTGCAGAATTTCAGCTGCAGACTGGCTATGCTAGTGTAAAATTTAACGAAATTTTACAGTTTTCTACTTGAAAATGTAAGACTGGGAAGAGATGTAACGTAAGGTTCAGATTGGATATTTGGAAAAGATTCTTCCCGGAAAGGGCTGTCGGGCATTGGAACAGGCTGCCCAGGGCAGTGGTGGAGTCACCATCCCTGGAGGTGATTAAAAGGCGCTTAAATGAGGTTCTTAGGGACATGGTTTAGTGCTAGAGTGAGGTTATGGTTGGACTTGGTGATCCTGAGGGTCTCTTCCAACCAAAATGATTCTATGATTCTATAAACAAACCTTACAGTTATTCTAATGCATTTTTACTATAGCAGTTGTGTAGGATTTCACATAGCTTGTCTTAGAGTCTTAATTTTGGTGCTTAACTTAGTATTATAAATCAGACAGGGATTAAATTCTGTGTGTCATTTCTTTTGAACAGAATCCCTGTATAACTTACGGGAGGAGAACAGACAGTTGAGAAAAGCTCACCAGGACATTCACACCCAGCTACAAGATGTCAAGGTAGGCTTGGCTTTGCAGACAGTGCTTAAGACCATTAGGAAAAAGAAAATATTCCTGAGTTTCAAAAGGCCAGAAATGGGCTGTGCTGAAGACTTGTAGTTTCTGTTATGTGGCAAAAAGGAGAGCAATGTGGCTGGACTGCATTTCTTGTCTTTTGCCACCTGCACTTGACGTGCACGCTCATTACAAAAATAAATAATTGGATGAGAAGCGTTCAGTATAAAAATTGGAATTGTAAATTTGGCTTTGCAAGTTAAGGATTGTGTTTTGGCAAACCAAGCTTGCTGAAATCAATGTTTTCCAGCTCTAATTTTTTTTAAAACCTTCATCAACATCTCCAGCTTTTAACTTTATTTTAGTTACACAAAGTCTGGCCTCCAAATTTTCTTTCCTGGCATGCTCGCTTTCCCTGCATTTTTAATATGCGTTCCATGTTAAATAAATAAACGCTGTCATTCCAACTCAGGATTTTCTTTTCAAAATAAATTGAATTATCTTCCTAGTTCAAAATCCCCCAGGCTACTCAATTTACCTTTAGAATGCACTTTACGTGAAACATGTCATGTTCTTCTTTTTGTGTAGCAACAGCATAAGAACTTACTCTCCCAACACAACCAGCTTGTAGTGACATTGGAAGACCACAGGAGTGCACTAGCTGCTGCACAGGTCAGAAAGGAAAGCAGCTTCTGCTAAGCTCTAACCTTCCTAAAACTTGATTTTTGTCCTAGTTCAGCTGACTGTCCCGTTGTGCATGGAGCCCTTGGCATGGGGAGGCTGCACACGCAGGGAGGTGCATGACTTCAGGGCTCGCTCTTAAGCAGCAGCTGCAACAAATCATAGGGCTGTCGGATAATGAAGAGCTGCGTTACAGGCCCAAGAGTGCATGTGTTACTGATAAGAAGAGAATCTCTGCTTCCATTAGAGCTGTCAAATACCTTTCTCTGTCTTCTCTGATAGAACTTCCGTTAGTTTAACATCCCACACTCTGACGTTCACACGTGTCATTATGAAGCCCTAGATGCTGATAACAAAATCTCTTTTTGTGTATGACTGTGAGGTCTGTAAAGCTCTATACATCACTGCAAAAGAGGTAGAGTATATATGGAGGAACGTAAGCTCCAGGGGGAACTCAGATTAGTTAAAAAGAAGCAGCAGCATTTTCTAAAATGTCATTTTCAAGTGAACCATCCATGAAGCGCAAACTCTGCACGACCATCGCGGATTCACTGGGCTGTACCAGTCCCAGCCGTGTGGGCCACGGGGACTCTGCAAGAAGGACTAATGTTGGAGCAAAGGAAGGTTGTTGAGGAAAGATTAGAGGGAAAGGCAACGAGGCGGTGTGAAGTGAGTTTTATTCCTGACTCACTTTCTTCATGTAAATATTTTCACGGTCCACAAGGTCATTAGCAGCTTTAAAAGTGTTGGATTTTTTTTCTTCCCCCCAGTTGTGCTTGTCAATACATGTAGATATTAAAAAAATAGAGAAAGACTATAAAAGTCCCTCATACTCTAAATATATGAAGAATCTTAATTTCCAGTACTAAAACATGCTGGCAGCTTGTTTTAAGCTCTTCTCCCCCGGCCCTGTCAGCTGCTTGGTGTGTGTTTGCAAACATCTGGAATTCCACAAGGGCACCCAAAGGTTCACCCAAATCCAAAGGGAAGCTCCATGTGCTTCTCCTGGCTTTGAATCAGTTCTTTAACCAGAAAACCTGCGTCACACCGAGCCTTTCTATCTGCAGTCAGAACATGGCATTTATCATATGGAAAACCTTTCCTTCAACAGAAGAGCCTTGCACATCCTCTCAGAACAGAAGGTATTTAGCACACTTGTGTAGTTTCTCCTGCAAACCAGCTACACAAAGTTCACCAGGGGTTACAAAACACAGCTCAATAAACGACCCCTCTATTTCTAAGTGTATTCTAGACATTAAATATACAGTAGTCAATACTGCGCTAGAGAATTTGTGAGCTGAATCTTTAAGGCGTTGTAATCTTTGTGCTTCTCCGTAGCTCAAACTGCCAGACGGATTCATTACGTGTTTTATAAACCCTGTCTCTCTGTCACTATTAATACCTTTTAGGCTGTGGCCTTGAATCATAATGTTCAGCTTAGTGACTTGTGCAGCAGATCAGAGCACTTGAATTCTGATCTGGACGTGCACTGTTTAAATATCCCAGTAATTAATCTCTGTATGGTCAGCGAGTGGGGTAGAAAACAGAAAAATCAGGGACCTGCATATTAACCTTATGTTAAATGAATACTACTTTTTCCTCTCAAATCTCTTCCTGGACTCTCCAGCAGTTAATCAGGAAGCAGAAGTGTCCCTGTGGAAGGACAAGAGTAATTTGTGTGCGTTCTGCTTTGCTTTTAGGCCTGTCTGTTTTAATGGATGCCTTAGGCTTTCGAAGATGCTTCGAGGTGCGTCTGGCTTCGGAGCTGTTGTGCTTCACATCATGTCAATCTGTAGCACTGTGGATGTTGTTTCGTATATTATGCATTGTACATCAATGCATCGTGCCTGTCTGCTGTACTATTGATTGCTATGATACCACAGAACACACTAAATGACACGTGCAGTCACCGAGCAGCAACTGCAGCCGATTTTTAAGCTGAGTTTAAAAAAAAAAGGATTATGAAATGCACTTCAGATTTCAAAAAGGGTGGTAAATACACCCACCACCTCCACTGGAGCAACAGAGGAGCCCTCTTGTGGGGGGTCTGGGTCAGTTTTTCTAAGCCCTGTCCATCTCAAAACCTTGAATTTGAGATAATCTTTCCTGTACATCTGCTGTATAGATGGGGACCGGTGTACCAACCAGTCTGGATTCTCATACGGGACCTTAAAGCCTTTTGAAAATATCCTGATCTTGTCTAAAGTTAAAAAGCAAATCAAATTACAATATTTTACTGTTGCATTTCAGGAAGACTTTAGAAATTTACATTTTCTCTCTTCTTTTTTTTCCTTTTCCTTTCTCTTCACTAACAACGTACTGTGACTTCCTTTGCCTCAGTTCTGTATGTTGGCTGTTGTCTTGTGGAACACCTGTCTAAATGTTGAGGATTTGGTAACATGTATATATACACTTTTAATCTACTGTTTATGAACAAACTGCATTTCTTTCCACCAGTCAAGGAGAAGTTGTGGCGCTCTCCATTTCTCTTGCTTTAGTCCGCCAAAAAAAGCTGCATCATCCCCTTTTGACAATTCTCCTGCTTGGCATGAATAAAACAAGTATTTGTCTTTGTCCCACAGAGATTTTTCTAATACACTTCATATGCATGTGCACTTTGGCTGAAAAGATCGTGATGAATCAATGCTTTCTAGCGCGTGGAAACGATTTTAAAATCTCCCATCCCTTCTCCTCCCTGGTATTTGCTCTGATGCGTATAGAGCCTTTTCTACCATATGTCTTGCCAACAAGTTCTCTCCGAGGCGCCTGCATTTTATTAAGACGTTGATTTGGACACGCTGTAATTAACGCCTTGACTTTAGTCCCAGGTGGACGAATACAAACAGCTGAAGGACACGCTCAACAAGATGCCGAGTTTCCGGCAGGCCGAGAAGCCCGAGGAGGAGCCAAAGGGGCGAGCGGCGTCTCCCCGCAGCGACCTCCCGACGCTCCGCGGGGCCGCAGCCGAGCAGCAGCGCCAGGTACCGAGCTCTAGGAAGTGGTTTTGCTTCACCAAAACACTATCTCTGTGCTTAACTGCCATTACAAGCCTATATTTAATTGTACGCGTCTGTCAGATCTTGAGCAAAGTGGTAAGGAGCAGTTTAATCTCCTTGAGCAGTAGAAAAACTTATCCGTGATGACCTCTCCTGCCGTAAATATAAATGCGTTTAAAACTGGCTTATGTAAACTGTTTCAAAGTTTTAATTTTTTTAATAATAAGCAGCCTCTAAAATTTTGTGTATTTCACGTTACTAAAAAGCTTTAACAAGTTCTGAAGAAATTGTCTTTTCACATGCTTTATGAAGTTTCAGTGGCGCCCTTTAAGTCGGTATAATTAAAATTGGTGCACCACCTGATGTTCAAAAAGAAACAAAAGCAAAGTGGGGGTGAAGTCTAGAAGCTACAATCTCAGTTGTGGTTTTTTTACACCAGTTCTCAGCCAGCAGAACCTACAAGAGATAAAGCGACAAAGTTTCCTCTGTAAATACAGAATTGTGATAGTTTTGTTCCACTTAAGGTAAAACGAGGTGTAACCTACTTCGTGACGCAATTGTACAGCGTCTGTGGCTTTCCTTGGCTCTCTTGAAAACATGAAATCCTTAATATCTTGTGCACACATCATCTTGTGTATGTTTTGCAGAATGAGGAGCCCAAAGAGAGAGAAGAAGTAAATATCCAGGAAAAAGACGACAGAGCTGAGTCTCTTAATCTGCAGGGAAGGGCTCATGAGGGCCAGCCTGCCAAAGAACTGAATATTCAGGAGCAACAAGAAGCTGGAGAGGATGATGAGCAACGTGTTGATCGAGTAGAAGAGGAACGCAAAAAAGAACTTGAAGAGGAAGAAATGGAGCAGGCGGGTCAACCTGAACGCTTGGACGAGGAACAGGATCAAGTGCCAGAAGAGCACGAGTGGCAAAAACAGGAACAGAAAGAAGAAGAAGCCAACATGTTGGGTGATCATCTTCATTCAGAGGTACAGAGCTCTCTTCTACTAATTGATTAGCTTTGCTGCTTAAATGGAGGCAGCTCTTGTCATTGCTGGTGCTGGATTGCACTCACCTATTTCTAGGTCAAATCAGTGTCATATTTATAGAAAATTAGGGATTCGAAGCACTTGGGTGCACAGGATTGAGGCTCAACTTCAGCACACGTGTGCTCACCAAAGGCAGCTCAATTAACATTAATTCTGCTGATGGACTGAAAGAGCAGTCAGGTTGGGTTCCATCTTCTACTTTAAATTTGAGGACTGTAGTAGCTGATGGGAAGAAGAGAGAAGAAGACTTGAGCACTCTGCTGGAGAGCTGTCCTGCATCATTACTCATTTGATGAACCTCAGCAAATTGAAGAGCATTTCCTTATCAGATATATCTGCCTTCTGTAAACATATTTCTATCTAAATGCTCGCTGTCATTTGACAGGAAATTTTAACAGCAAGATGAACATGACTGAAATAACCAGGGGAAATCAGTGCACGGCAACGACAAGTCTTGCTCTGCGCAGCTCTAAATAAAACCAGCAAATCCTGGATTTACATTCTAGATCTGATCTCCAGCAGGAAATAGATTTTACTGGTCTCACCTTAGGCTTTGTACACACTGTCCTAGCAGATGAATTGTGTGACTCCAGCGGGATGAGAAGCCGCTGTTGGAGAGGTGCGGTGGATTAGAACAGCAGCAAGAGGTTAAGCTGTGAAACTGGACTTAAAGTTACTGACGACTGTACAAAAATGTGCAGTGTCTCATTTATGTCTCAAAGCAAGCCCTACTGAAATTACCCGTTCAATCAGTGGATGTGTATTTGCTGTCTTATCAGCCATCAAAACCTCATTATACTGGTAATATGTTGTAGGGGGCGTATTATTATTGATGTTTAAGAAAAGCATGGCTTCCCCCAGCCTATCATCCCCTCTTCCTTCCCCATGTCCTCCCCAAACACCCCAACACTTCCACTCGGTGTTCAAAAAAATAAGACAAGAAAACTCAAAATAACTTTGCTGTAATTCTATATGTGGCACCTGCCTGATTTTCCCTCGTGTCACAGGTTCCTCCGTGCTTGTGTGTGATCATTGTGATTAACGACTAACGCGTTTCCTTGACAGATAACATCGACAAAAGCCGTAACAAAGAGACATAAGGCAGCTTATGAAGAACAACTGGAGCAGCAACACCTTGCGGCCCAAAGAGCAGAGGAGGCCGGTCAGCTCCGGGAGCAGCAGGAGTCGCTGCACCAGCAGAGGCTGCGCGGGCAGCTCCTGCGGCAGCAACAGCTCCAAGAAAAAGAGCTTCAGCTGCACCAACAGGCAGAAGAAGGGGAAAAACTCTATAAAAACCAGCTAAGGTTAAATTCCTTTCCATGCGTTTGGCACGGTCAGTGCTCTGGGGTTTATGGTTTCCACCACAGCACCTTTGATAAAGGGGGTGGTTTAATGCCATAACCGCCCAGGTCCTAAATTCATTGAACCTCATTCCAAGGATGACTCCGATTGCTATTTTCAGGGCTTTTCCCTCCTAGTTTTCATTTGTTCCTTTTACAATGGAAGCCTCTGGATCCTGGAGCACTGCTCAGGGGCTTCTGGCATCCAATACCCCTTGTCTTAAAGCCCGCTTTAAATTAGTAATTATTTTCCGCTAAGCAGCAATTATGATCTTGTCGTACTGAGGAGCTCCAGTATCAAATATGCATTAAGTACCCAAGCTAAAGTTCCTTTTAAATGTGAGATGCTGTTTTTAAGTAATTCCATGAGGACTTTCTGGACAAGAGTGACTAGTGGTATTTGCATTGTAGAGCCAAAAGCATCATTTCAGGAGAAACCATCTCCTGTTAATGTCAGAAAGTTCTTCTGAATGCAGTTATATTCATGATATTACAGCTTCTACATGCCTTTCACCCTCATGTCACTTTTTCTCATGCATTTTCTTAGTTTAAAATCGTTAATGACATTTTTTTTGTCTTTTGGAATCTTAAGCCCATTGAATTTTCTTTGCTGAAACATTTAACATTAATTATTAACTTGACCCATATTCTAAAAGGGTTTTGGTAGGAGCCTTTCATAACTTGCTAGTCAAAATATTCAGTCCTGCAAGAACAACCACACAAGTAAAACCCCTTTCAAGGTGAAAGCTAAAACTGCTTATTCAACAAAATAACTAATCCATGCAATCTGTCTGTAAGAGCCTTTATCTGAGAGGCTCTTTGCTCCCAGTTCACAGTACCTGTGCCTTGGCTATGGAATATATTATATATGTGCTATACGCTAGCTTAGGAGTCTTGAAAATACAAGGCGGACGCCACTTATATATGGGGAAATACAAGCCCAGAAGTTGTATAGTAGAATAAGAAAGTTTGTTCTACAATGTATATCTTCTTTCAGGAAAGGTGATGGGAAAAACCAGTACTAAAAATAGGTAACAGAAAGCTAAACTGCAACCCGTTCTGGCAGGAGCTGGGAGAGGCAGAGATGCACTGGGATGGTTTGTTTATTAAAGCAAAGCCGCGCTTTTTTGAAACTGAAATGACGTATTTGCATTTCATTTTCTCAGCCAACAGGGTCATTATGAAAACATGGACCATGATATTGTACAAGGGGAAGAAGAGCAAGGGACTCGGGAAGAGGAAGGAGGTAAGAAGAAAATGTGTGTCCTGACCATGTTCACAGGTTCCCTCTGTACTCCCTTTCATGCGAGATTTTAATATTCATTTCATATCCAGTTTGGATTCGAGTGAAATATAAATTCTTAATTTAAAACCAGAAGCTGAAATAACACTGGCTGAGCTGACTGGAATACAGGAATTAATAAAATCATATCGACATTCTTGAAATGAAGTCTCCTCTTGATTGAGCCACTAGGATAGAGCTTTGTGGATCTTGGTCACATTCCTGGCTTTGCCTGTGATTTTGTTTGATCTCTTCGAATTCGATAATGTATCAGTGCCAGTTTCCTACTAGCAGTAAAACAATTCCATTAGTGTTATGTGTTTAGGAAAGCTCTTTAGATAAAGGCTAGCCTGCTGCTAAAAGCCCATATGGAAGCTGGTATATAGGAGACTCTTAAAAAGGCTATGTAGAAACTGCTGTAATACAATAATAATATCAAAAATTTGTCAGCATATGAACGTGACAATCAGCACCAGGATGAAGGTGAAGACGAAGATCAAAATAATGCAAATGAACAGCAAGAACCGGAACGACAAGTCGAAAATCAGCAGGCTGATGAATCAGTAAGTACGAATTAAGACACTATGGGTTGCAGTCGTTACTGAAGTGAAAACCCAGAATCTCATCTGACATTATTGCGCATTACAGAAATAAGATGAACCAGAGGTCTGCTAGGAAGACAAGTTTGACAGCTTAAAACTACATCTGTATCTATTTAAAGTTGTCCTTACTGATTTGAGAAGAAACCAAAAGGAGTTTCCTTGTTGGAAGCAAGTTGCTTGTCTATATTCCTTTGATCTGTGCTTTAGGTGGGAGGAAGGATTTGGACTTAGCTGGCACTTGAATGGGTAAACTTGGAGTCAAAAGAATAACAGGAGTAAGTCACTGGTGGGCAGTCAATGAACAGTGACAGTATTTTTCATGCTGTCATTAGTTAAGAGGGTAAGAGCCAACTCAATAGCCACTGCAAGCAGCTGGAGTCAGTACAGAAGAAATGTGAGATCTTGAAAAGAGAACGTACTCCAGCAATGAACACGAGATCCAGTCCTGTGCCTTCCCCCAGGTTCCCTCTCACTTGGTGCTGTGGAACATCAAGTATCATCTTTACTCCCCCCCACCTCAGCACACTAAGTTGTATAGTAAATATTTCTAAAGGATCTTTAACTTGTCAGCTATAAAGATATCAGAAACGCTTTTACTGAATGATAAGCAGAACTAAAATGCTTCTTTTCTGAATGGCAAATTATGATGAAAAATGAGTGTTGTGTTGTTTTGTTTTGTTAGACATAGAGAAGGTCAATATTGCAGAGCAGAGTGGTACTGAAAGATCCCATCAGCTCTTTTGAGCCATGAGTGTTTAAACTCTCTATCTTTTTTCACCTGGTCTTATCAGGCATTGCCAGTTGTCAGATAGGCAGTAAACAGGAGGAGTTCAGCAGCCTCTGTGAAATAAGCCATCAGCCATAAGTGTGTGTTCAGCAGACACATCCCCAGGCCTCAGTTCTGCGTTCAGTGCTAACGCACTTTTGCTCTCAAGAACTGACACTTGTGCACGGGCTCGGGTTTGGTCTGGTGGCCCCTGGTGGCTTTGGAGAGGTTCCAGCTGGTTTCACTGGGTACGGAGTTGGCTCTAACACAGCTCATGTTTTTTATCAAACAGAGTTTGATAAAATGCGTATTTAACATTCATTCCTGAAAATTACAGAAGGCAGCTGTGGAAGATGTGAATCCTGCTGATGACCCCAACAATCAGGGGGAGGATGAATTTGAGGAAGCTGAGCAAGAGAGAGAAGAAAACCTACCAGATGAAAACGAAAAGCACAAGGAAACGGATCAGAAACAAGGACCTCCGGGAATGGAAGAGCACCTCGTGGTCAGTACCGGGAAAGGGAGCATCTCTAGGTCCTTTCTGAGGACACAGCGTGGCACAGCTTGGCCAGGGAACGCTCAACTTGGGTTTTCAAATATCTCTTAAGCCACATACGACGTGTGCAGGGAGAAGTGAGGAATGACCCCTGGTTTGTTTGTCATCCCTGGCTCCCCTCAGCAAGGTTCTGTAGCTCAGGGCCCCCATATTTCCCTTCACACAAGTCCCCACAAGAACACCCGCTCATACAATCTCTCTGTCTTCGCACAAATCCCTTCTGTGCCACTTCCACGTCACCAGCACTGGATCGCCTGTAGGCAGCGCTGTCACCTTCCCTCTGTGGCCATTCCAGTGAACGCTGTGCATGTCAACCCTGTTTCAACTGTAAACTCCTCTAGGCAGAAATAATCTGTATTTTTATGGCGTTGGTCTTTAATGGTGTGAATATTTCTTTGTCTTCCTACTTAGTATGGAAAGTCTTGCTTTATTCTGTCAAGTGGTTTTTATTATAATAATTCTCCTGTCTATTTTTTAAATTAGGGCAGTTCTAAATCATGTAGCGAGGCTATCATTAATGCTAATAAAGGCACTATAACTTCTTATGCTATTACTGTTACTTTAGCTTTGCATAAAGTTTTAGTTCCAGAACAAGAAGCTTTAACTTTCAGTCTTCTACAGTTAATAGGCACACACATAAAGTGAATTTTTATGTTATCTTTCTGCAGATGGCAGGAAATCCTGACCAGCAGGAGGATAATGTGGATGAACAATACCAGGAAGAGGGAGAAGAGGAGGTAAGGAAATGGATATAAAGTGCAGGTGGCCTCAGGTATCACAACACTTCTCCATTACCATTCAATGGTGACATCTATAACTGCAAAATGAGCCCAAATCTCTTTGACTGTGTGAAAGCTTGGAAGTCTCTGCCGTCCACTTCTGGACACAATTTATCGTTACTCATGCACTGCGATCCATTAGTCTTGCACACAACGTGGTGTTAATTGTGCAATAATTGAAAAGATTAAGCCATTCACAACACAAGGAAAACTTCAAGTCACTGCAAACCTCATTAACTTTGCATCTCTAATCACACGCTGCTGTTCTGGGCAAAGTGCTTCCTTGGCCAGTTGCTCACTCCTTAGCTCTGTGATTTATCTGTGCTCCTCCTAAGCAATCCAAGCTACGTACGCCCCTACTATTCGTGCAATCGGTCAGGAAGCCGTTAGCACATCGCTTTGAACAGGAGGAGAAAAGGATGGGAAGGGACTTTTTCCTTCCCATGTTGAAGGACACTCTTGTTACACACACACATGAGCATGAGCTGCCCTGCAGTCCCTCAGTACGTTCCCAATCCATTGCTGTTTTCCACTTCATATGCAGTGATTTACAAAAAGCAACAGAAGCAGCTACTCATTACTCCGTTATGGGGACCACTTTGTCTAGATTAGACGGAATGCACTTAGAATTCACCAGTTCAAAAGACAGTTACTTAAATCAAACCAGGTAATTAAGAACTGGGATTATTTGGGCTTTGGCAACTACTCTTTGGCTTACAGGAAGTAATTTAATACACGTTTCATAAAGGGCTTGTGTGCTTACTGGAAGTATTAAAGAGCGAGCAGTGATTGAATGAGCACTCAAGAGTTAAGATGCTGTAATCAGGAATTTCTTTAGTAGGTTGACTCGAATGTTGTACATCGCTGTTGTTCAAAACTTTATCCTAGGTATCCCTCCTGCTCTTATAATAAATATGATAATAAATACACTGTCTTGCTACTGATGTTGCTGAGAAGGCTGTTGCTGCTGCTGTTCAGGAGAAGGCGGCAGCAGCATCTGGAGGTTGGGAGCCCTGTCAAAGCAGCAGCCTCGTCCCTGCTTTTTGTGGCCAGGGGAGGTGACAGCACCGACTGGCAAATACTTCTCAGTGGGGAGAAATGGCTTTTTGCACACCAGCATTCTGCAAAAGAAAAACCAAGTTTACTTTGAAAAACACACCTCTTTCAAATTTACACCTAACCATAAAATGACATGGAAGTGAGGGAAAGTGCTCATGTACCAGAAAGGAGTGATAGATCAAGATCTGAACATCTGGAAAGCAGACAGTGTGGCCTGTGCACTCTTCAATGATAGAATTGGAGGAGCTTATTATTTGTTCCCAGTCCCCCCTTGCTCTTTTGTGGGTTTCCAGGAGCATCATTCAGCTGCTGGGAAAACACGGACAAATTACCATTAAATACCTGCATCGCCTATGGGAATTGAGGTAGTTTTAGGAATCTGCAGTGGGAGAAAGTGTTGATTATGACACTTGATAATGAGAAAAGAATATATATTTAACATTAAAACATGGAATGGGAATCTCTATGTATTACCTGATGATGAGAGGGTCTGTGAAAACTGTAGTTAAATATGTTATCAGAGGATGTGAGTTGCCTGATTGTTGGTTGGGTTTTTATCCTCCTTTAACCTGTCCCTGCCCTCTCCTCCCCATCTTTTGAACCCTCATTCTGTAAAAACATACACATTTATGCCACAGGCTGCTTTTCTAAAGGAAATGAAAATATACAGAACATCTCTGTGCTTTGTAGATCCAGGAAGACTTGACCGAAGAGAAGAAACGAGAACTGGAACGCAACGCTGAAGAGCCATACGGTGAAAACAACGACAACGTAAGTACTGTGGAAAGCCACGTTAAACACTTAACGTGGCCACGATCGTGTCACAGCGACAGCATGGAATGATTCTTGTAGCTTGCTTTAGATCGGAGACCTTAAAATATCCTTCTGGCCCAATTTCCACAAGGACCATCAGGGTCCAACTCCTGTCCCTTGCTCCAAAATAAACTGTGAGGAAATTGGCAGTTGCACTGGATCTCTTTGGGGTTTTATATATATATATATATATATATATATATATGTATATTTTTTGCCCCCAATCAGGCAGATGAAAAGAATAACGGAAGGGCAGATCAAGAGCAAGAAATGCAAGAAGAAAACAACCAGAAAGAAGTTCATGAAGAAAATTATGAGGAGGAAGAGGAAGAGGAGGAGGAAGGCAGAGCTGTTGCAGCAAAAACTCGCAGACGAGGGGAGATGTAGTCCTCTTAATCTTTTCTAATTTCTTTTGCAGCACACAAATTCCTGTGCTTTGAGTTAATTTTTTTAAAAACACAAAACCCCCAACTTTTTTAGGATATTTAATTTCCAAAAAAAAAAAAACCAAGTTTGTGTTTTACACTTCTTACTTTTCTATTAGATGCTCTCATATGTTTATACGAACACGGTATTTTGATACTCTAGGTTAGGATTTCTTTTCTATTAAATCTGTACATAAACAGGCGTCATCTAGGTTTAATTTTTTATAATTCCGGGCATGTTTGATAAAGGCTGTTTTGGACGCTTTCACCCTGTCCAAGTCTGACAGATGTTTGGTCTAATTGCCAATACATACAACATCTGCGGGAATATATCTAGTGCCTAAACCCAGTCGACATTCATCGCTCCGACTCTCATCGTCGTCCTTGACCTGCCGTGGAGGCCGATGGGTAGTTTCATTCATTAGAATCTCATTTAATTATTCAAATCCTTGAAGAT